>NW_011888997.1:2330929-2378085 GCF_000151845.1 Pteropus vampyrus | reverse complement strand
AAATAAATGCCCTTTTCACAGTCCATTTAGTGCCACATTTTCAAATATTGGTGCTTCTTGTTGATAATTTTGCTGCTTAAAATGGCCCCCAAGCATAGTGCTGAATTGCTGTCTAATGTTCTTAAGTGACTTGCCTTCAAGAAAAAATACATGTGTTAGATAAGCTTTGTCCAGGCATGAGTTATAGTACTGTCAGCCATGAGTTCTAGGATAATGAATTAACAGCATATGTTAAATAAGATGTCTTTGAACAGAAAAACACACAAAAGAAGGTTAAATATTGGTGGTTGATGAAAATGTTGTGACTGACCAGAGTCATGCAGGAACCTCAGTCTGTCCTTCCCTGTGTGCAATGATTCCATATTGGCTAATTCAATGTTTATGGTGACTTTATAGAATGCAAATGCCATGAGTAATAAGACTTAACTGTATTAGTAAATCAAAGCCAACAATTTAGTAAAAAGATAATACAACATGAATAAACAGAATTATACCAGAAATGCAAAGTTAACCTTGGAAAAATCAAAGTAATTTGCTACATTAACAGATTAAAGAAGAAAAAGAAAAAAAAAAAACAATAATAATCTAAATAGACAAGATAAAGCATTTAAAAAATTCAAAATATTATTAAAACTAAAAATAACAGAAATAGAAGATAACTTCCTCAACCTATTAAATGTCCGTGTATGTTTTTACATATGCATTATGCACACAAATGTACATACAAACATACAAACATACATATATGCACATTTTAAATTATTTGATCTTAATTTCAAAGCTGCAGCCTAATTTCTAAGTGGGGCAAGGTTTCAACCTATGAGGACAATATACAAGAAGCATTTTTTTCTATAAAGTTAAATGAATATTAAAATATAAAATTAAATGAGTTCAACACAAAATGCCATTAAAAACTAAAAATTAAGAATAAATATAAAAAATTAGAAAAATGTGTTTTCTAAAAGCTAAAAAGCATTGCTGAGAGCAAGTAAAGGAGGTTTAAATAATATAGAGATATATCATGATGATGATTGACATACAATACTCTTCCCATATATACCTTCAACACAATTCCAAACAAAATCCTAGCAGGTTTTTATTTTCAATAGAAATTGACAAGCTGGTTCTAAAATTTATATGGAAAAATAAAGGATATAGTTTAACCACAAAAATTTTGTAAAAGATCTAGATTAGATAACTTAAGAATTTATTATTTTAAAAGCTAATATTAAGCCATGATGATTAAGACAGTGCAGTTTTGCATAAGCACAGGTATGCGACAGAATAAATAGTCCATAAATAGGCCCATATATCTATGTTCGATTGATTTTAAACAAAGGCCAAAAGCCACCTTCAAATTGAAAGGCAAAGGTTGTTGTTTGTTTTGTTTTTAACAAATGAGCTTTAACAAGATAATTGTGTGGAAAAAATCGTGAGCCTCAACATCTACCATTATACACAAAAATTAATTTGATCTAGACTACTGACCTAAGTATAAATGCTACAGCTGTAAGCCTCCTCAACTAGAACAAAGGTTAGTATCTTTATAACTTTAAGGTAGCCAAAAACTTCTTAAGAAAACTGATCAAGATAGAAAAAAAAAGATGAGTTGGATACTCATCAGAATTTGAAATTTCTACTTATCAAAATAATTTTCAAGGAAATAAATATACAAATCACAGCCTCGGGGATGAAATAATATTTGCATTGGTACCAATAGATTTGTATCTAGAACATATAAAAATATTCTGGCAAATAAACAGTTTAAGAGCAAAACCCAGGAAAATAAGCAGCAAAAACATAACTAAACACTGTACAAATGAAGACTTATGGGTGGACAATAAGCACATGGAAAGGTAAACATCATATACCATCAGGGAAATGCAAAATTAAAATCACAATGATATAGCATATCACACATACTAGAATGCCTAATCTAAAAACTTAAGTCAAGTTTAGAAAAGATGAGGTACAACTAGAACTCTAAAAATCTCTCTCTTGTCATTTCTCAATCATTACCATTCCGAAACTATTTATCAGAATGGCTAATGTTTTCAAAACTGATAATATCAAGTATTGGCAAAGATGTGGAACAACTTGAACTCTCATATGCTATTGGTGGCCATAATAATTGCTAAAGTAAATTTGGAAAACTGTCAATATTTTCTAAAGCTGAACATAGGAGTCTCTTATGACCCAGCAATTTCATTTCTACTTAACAGTGATATATGCAAATGTGCAGCAAAATAAATGCACAATAATTTTCTTAGCAGAATTATTTATGATAGCTGCAATCTTGAAATAACTTAAACGTTCATCAATATTAGAATAAATAAATTTTTATGTATTTATAGAAAAGAATACAAAAATGAAAAAGAACTATTTCAATAATATTGACATATATATTGATATTATACATATATATATTTCTACATACATATTGAACAAAAGAAGCACACACAGTAAAATACATTCTGCATACTTTTATTTATATATTTATAAGTCAGAAGAGTAATAGCTCTGAGGCTGAAGATGACTAAAATGGACAAGAGGGTGTGTTTACATTGTAAGAGTTTATCAAAATGTAATTTAAAATGTGTGCAATTTATATATGCCACTTCAAAAATATTTCCAAAACAATAAAAAGGAAGGGGGAAAAATATCAAGTAATAACTAATAGGTTCTCTTTCTGACACAGTTTTAGTACCCAAAGATATTCTAATTTGTTCCTCTATCTTTCATTACCAATCTACAATTCATCATTTAAGCACGGTTAGTTTGATGAACTAGTCAGCTTATTCCTGCATCTTTCCTTAGATCTGCTTCCTGTGACTTGCTTTATATTTTGTATATTGTTTTGAATCCTGCAAATAGCTTTATCTAGCTCCTAAGATCTTCCATACTATACATTACCCAACAGCAGCTCAGCTCCAGGGTCAGAGGAAAGAGCCACAAACTACGGAAGACTGGATTAAGTAATTTTTAAGGATTATTTTTCTAATTTTGGCTGGAATTTGATGCTCAACTTGATATCTACTGTCATCTCAAAGGACTGAATTACAGTTTTTATTAACTAGCATTTTCATGGAAAAACCTGGTGCCTAGTGTATTAGGGTGGGCTAACTACTATAGCGAATAGATCCTAAAATGTATAATGGCTTAAGCACAAGGAATAGTTTATATTTCATTCACACAAGAGTCCAAGATTACAACAAGTCTGCCTTGGAGGAGGGGTTTGTGCAATTCTTTCCATCCTAACAACATGGGAGTGTGGTTTATAAAGTCACTAGGAATTGAAATTCGTAGAATTACATAGCAGATATGGACAAAGCTTGGAAGCAATGAACATCAATTCTACAAACAATCCATTAGCAAGAAATCAGTCGTGAAGCCACACCGAAGGAAACTGTAATCAAGTTTAGTTTCTAGAAAGACAGGAAAGCATGGATTTTGATAAACAGTCATCTCATCAGACTTAGAAAGCATAATGTTATTGGAGATTTCAAATATGAATAGCTAATAACATTTTAAAATATGTTACTATAATGTTTGGGCAGAGTGACATGATACCTTGAACATTTTAAAGGCTTATTATCTATGGTACAAAACAAAACATTTGTAAAGAAGAGGCCAAAGGCAAGACAAATTTCAGGCAGTTGATAGAACCAGTGATTTATTTCAGAAAATATCAATGTAATTAGAATCAAGAAAAAACCATTTTCATGAAATCATCAGAGCACAAACTATAACAACTGGGAGATTATTTTAGAATTGATAGAAATTGTAGACATGGGGTTCATTATTTGTAACCCCCTCTTTCTGAAGAAATAGATAATGACATATGCACTCTTATATGCATGGTTAATGCTGCCACACAGTCAGTTTAACCTCTAGTTCTCAGCTGGATTCTCTTTAAAGTTTGAGACTGCTGATGCTTCATATAATGACTCTTAACATTTTTTACTTATTTCCATTTCAGCAGTTACCATTTTTGTCCTGGCCCTCATAACTTCACACATGGTTTATTTCAACAGACTCCTAGCTGTTCTCCCTCAATTCAGTTTCATGCCAATCCATTCTTCATAGTGCTTACAAAGTTAATCTTCCTGAAACACTGTTTCAAACATTTCTTTCCTCTTCCAGAATGATGTGGTTCCCAGTTTCTTACTAAATCAAAACATAAGGCTCTTCACTTTTCTCTTTTTGAATCCTGCTCTTATCAGCCTAATGCATCTTTATGGACCCTTAACATAGTTGTGTAATCTTATGGCTCTCCATATGACGTGTTTACCTCATGTCTCTGCCTTTCACGCTTTCATTTTCTCTTTTATAAGGCTCCACTCTTTTTTCAACCACATCTCACATTTTACTCAAAGTAATCACGTATTCATATTTTCCAATTCCTTTCTTTACTTACTTCTCATTTGGCACCTCCTAGCAGATGTTTATTCATAATTTACACTTAAATTTCACTAATGGTTTCATATTTCCAAATTGAACATCACTGTTTCAAATGAGGAAGGAGGTTATGTATATATGCCTATGATTCTTGTGAATAGTAGCATGTGTTCTAACTCTCTTGTGTGCCTTCTAAGTTCATAACACAATGCACTATGTGCAGAAAATATTTAGCCTATGTAACGCTTTACTTACACAAGAATACTTTAGTTTATTTTCATTCTACCTTTTGGAATGAAGGCTTAGCTTATGAAGATGTATATATGGTAAGAGAGCATAAATTATATGTACCTGAGAAAAACAGCATCAAGAAAGAAGTTCCAACTAAAAAAAAATATGCACTGTTAAAGTCCTATAAACTTGATCAGAGCAAACCCCAAATTTGGCTTCAGGCTTCTGGTAGCCACCAAGTAGAGGGAATCCTGCATAGAAACAAACTGTTTTATTGAAAGTAGCATATTTAATATTCCTTACATTATAATCAGTCATATCGATAAGTTTATAAATATTCTTAGACCAGTACAATGAGGCCATTTCTACTCTTCAACTTCTGAACCATGAAAAAGAGCCAAGTGGGACAGAAGGATATTTTAAAAACTGGAAAATGTATTGGAACAGAACTCTGCAATCTTCCAACCCTTCATAGTGAAAGCAAAATGACCAATTGCTTATAATCAAAGTAAGCAAAATAATCCAACATTGAGTTGGCTCTAAGGAAGAGAGATTTTTAGGAAAAGGCAATTTATTTTTAACTTATTTTTCAGTACTCATTCAACTTGTATAACTTTACTTTTATATTATGAAACAGGCCCAGTGTTCTTTGCTAAACATGGTAGAAACTGTTTACATATTATATATTGATCTTTTTTCCTTACCAAGAAAATCCTGATTATGTTCAGAGGGCCAATATAACAGCTTCATCGCAGTTTGGATAAGATATATGACATAGTTCCAATGAGAGGTAAGACAAGGATTTCTGGGAGAGTTTTCACTTTACTGATATAGGTAATGTTCTTTGTATTCTTTTCTTCTTTAGGCCTGGAATGTAGTCATGAAGTCTAGAGGACATCTCGACAGCTTTGAGATCATGAGAATAAAGATGAAGGCCTCCATCCACACACTGGAGGATAAAGACAGAGAGGCTGTGGCTCTATGGCAATTGTTGAGTTACTTCATGAGTCCTAGACTGCCTACATTTGAACTTCAGTTGCTTTAAAGTTTGGGATTGAATTATGAAATACCCTAGCCAAATATGCCAATGGTTGAAAGTGAAGAGAGATTTGGTAAAAGAAGTCAGACCAAGGAGCATAGGGCCAGAGTCTTGACCTAACTGTAGGGCTGAAACTTTATGTTTAAGCCAGTGGTTTAATATCTAGTCCCTAATGTGTCATCACAGTCAACTCAGATTTAATCTGAGATGTCATTGGTATCCAAGGGACTGCACATGAAGATAAAGCATAAAAGGTTTGCATCATAATCAAGTAAGGGGTTGTAATGTTTTTAACTGATTAGAACTCCAGCAATAAAGTAAATATATGTGCAGGAGTTCCTATTGCAGAAGAAGATTGGTAAAGCTAGGTGAACTCATTAAGTTAAT
This sequence comes from Pteropus vampyrus, assembly GCF_000151845.1. Taxonomy (NCBI): domain Eukaryota; kingdom Metazoa; phylum Chordata; class Mammalia; order Chiroptera; family Pteropodidae; genus Pteropus; species Pteropus vampyrus. The sequence goes on along the minus strand of NW_011888997.1, from coordinate 2,372,030 downwards.
ACTCCTACCTCAATCTCCCCAAGTTAGAATTCAGAGCAGAACTTCCTTTTGGAGAAATGAACTACTAAATGTAAGATGAGGCAAACAGCCTAAACAGAATCTATCTATATGGTAAATATGGAGACACAAATTAATCATATTCTGCATATAATTTGAAGATAGTCTACTCAATTCCTGAAAAATTGGATGTAAGGTACGAAAGAAAGACAAAAGTCAAGCATGTTCCAAAACTTTTGGCTGTACCTCTGAAGGAAGGATCAAGTGTGCTGAAAAGGTTCGAAGAGGAACAGTTTTGGAAGGAAGATCAAGAGTTTAAATTTGGACATACCTAATTTAAAATGTTTAGTATAACTCCACCTAGAGCTGTCAGGTAGATAATTGAAGTGATGAATGTAGCATTCAGGAGAGAGTTCTAGACGAGAGATATGAGAATGGTCAACAAATAAATAATAAAGTCATGATACTAACCAAACATAGGCAATAAATGGCAGACCCTGGATTAGTATTTGGTTAAGGCTAAGTAAAAATGGGAAAGCAGAATCTACAGTGAATGGATCTGAAAAAGCAAAGGCTAATATTTAATGATAAAGTCGTCAGATCTTCTTGCCTGAAAGGTAGGTCAGGGATGATGTGTAGGTAATTTTGTTAATGAGAGGCTTTCTGCCATGAGGAAAATGGAGGAATCATTTGTCATCTGGAACTCAGCATCTTCTGGATCAGAGATATGACTGGGGTTCATTGTGAAGTGGGACTGGCTGAAGACAGTAGATCGGGAAATAGTATTTCAATGGACTTCAAGGACAACAAGGAGAGCCAAATGCACAAGTATCAAACTAGGGATTCTGAGAGCTCGGAAGAACAACAGAATAAATGAGTAAACCACCGAGAAAAAAAGTGTTACCAGAATTTATTATATTTATTATATTTTTATATATAGCAAACATACTTATTGTTGTGTACCTGATCATCTGGAAGTTTTTGTGTTTTTTATTATACTTGTGTTTCTGCTGGATCTCACTCACGGTGCTGCTGTCTTATATGTGCTCTAAATTTTAAATGTGAGCTATGATCTCTGGAACTTTATTTTTTGAGATTTTTGGGGATATGAGTGAAAGGTGAGTTTCTCCCATGAAGATCTGCATTTACTTCTGCCAAATACTAGCAGTCCTTTCATTCCTAGAACAAGACCAATATATCTGAAGCTTAAGAAATTTGGGGGATCTCAAAAGAAAATGTGAGTTGGTATTAGAATCTCCTATGAGGGTTGGCTTGATACATTCTCACGGGAGATTTTTCTCTCCTCCAGTTGGTTCCAAAGTCAGAACAATAAAGTTTCTCTGTTATTTTTTTCTGTGAAGAAAATTCACCCTCTGATTTCCCATCATGCCACTTGCAGTCCCAGAGTTCTGAGATCAAACCAGAGATAAGGGAAGTCTCCAGTCTTGGTGTTGGAAGCTGCATGACAGTGGATTTTGGCCTTTATGTTTAAGGCAAAACTGGCTTCAATACTGACTTCCCTTTGTGGATTCCTGCTTTCCATTCAGTTTTGGCTTCCTCCCAAACCCACCCTCTTCTTCTCCTTTTTCTCATTCTTCTTCTTCCTCTTCTTCTGCTACCATCTCAACGATACTTTCAAATTTATTTTTTTTAAATATGCATTAGGTGTAGTTGTTTCATAAAGGACTGTAGTTCAGAAGCCTGTGGACTTCTTCTCAGGCACTTGTCTCTAAAGAACATTACTAGACTCACTATCTAGACACTGGGCATATAATGAAATCCCTTGTTTATACAATCAAAATAGGTTTCACAGTACAGATTTCAAAATTCTGATTTATGTAATAGACACTGACAAATAAATAGATGTAAAATTATTCACTTCAGTTTATTCATTACAGGATATATTCAAAGTAACAGGTTTAATTTTGACTGTACTGTTCATCACATCCCCAAAGTTTAGAAGAGAGTGCCCTATAACTCATCCATATTCTCAGCATAGTACTATGGTTTTAATAAGGGCCATTTCATCACTAAATATAAAATTGACACTAAATGACAGAGTAGTCTTTGTAACTTGTTTCTGTGATAAAAACAGACATGCACTCTGGGATTGTCCACCTGGCACCTGCAGTGATAAATTAAAATTTGATTTTTTAATGATCTCAATACTCATCATTAGCAATTATTTTTGGACTAAAAGAATGTAATTTGTTTTTCAAATTTAGAGTTTTCTTTCTCAACTTCTGAGTAAACGACTTTCAATCTCATTAACTTATCTCATGTATCTGCATATGAGAAAAGAATACCAAAATATATATTTTATGTTTTGTGTATCTTTCTATAGATTAGTACTTAACTGCTCTAAGCCATCTGGAAATACAAATATTAGAAAATAAATGTTATGGTAGATAAGATGGTGGGTCAGTGTAGACATCTATTATCTCATTCATTACCACTAAAGCAGATATAGACTGCTACTGGCCACACTCTTTTAAATATTTTATGCTCATTTTCATCTTTCTGGTTAGAATTCCTTTTCTAGGAACCTGAATTATTATTTTGGTTATAATTCCAAAATTTGTAAAGAATATTCTTTTCTGTTCAAAGCTGACCAACAAGATCTTCCCCCCCACCCCCCTTTCTTTTGGCTATGTCTGTAGTCCAGCATGCCAGCATAGATAACATTAAATATTGAACAATAGTTTAAAAAAAAATAAATGGGAATATAAGGTATTGACCAAAGTCATGCTAAGCCAAGATCAGTTTTTTTCTTTCCATTGATCTGAAGGATTTAACGTTTGGATTATGATATAGCCTTTTACTTTTGGCTCTAAACTCACAGAGTAAATTCATCTGTTTGAGGGGCATGCAAACTGGAGTTCGACCCACTTCAGTGCTGGCCACCAGGTGGCAGATATAATAGTTCTCATGTAAACTAAAAAAATTGGAGCTATTTTCTTTAATCATATGTTGACACCAGAGAGACACTAGCATTAAAATCTTGGAGTGTTATTTAATATTGCTTTGGTTTTTGTGTGTAGACATGAATAAAACCAGATATTTGGAACGATGGTGCCATCTGCACACTGTATATAGCCACTTCAATGCATATAGTTTTACAAGGAATCCATTTTTTTTTTTCTTGAACCATTCCAGGTTCTTGATTAATTGACTGAGTTAGAGCAAAACCCAACATGGGCATGTCTAGGCTGACTAGTGGGTAAATCAGAACCATTAAGAATGAAGGGGGTCTCGAATGGAGAGGCATTTAAAAGCATTGCCAAGGGAGAAAGGGTGACAAAATGTTCTGTAAATTGGTTCTCCCATTTTTAGTAACAGCCAGTTTTCTCAAACATAAAAATCATTTCCAAGAAGCAACTTTATTGCTTTTTCTTACAATTAGAGAAAAGGAGGCAATGGTGTTCAAATGATGCTTGACAGCCTGGGTAACAAGCACCAACCATCTGTGCTATAGCAACACTGTTTGTATTTTTAATGTTTACACATACAGAAAAGATAATTAAAAATAACTATAATTAAAAATGATTACAACAAATTACTTTTCCCTCAACAGTAATACGTGTCTGTAACTTATAAGTTACTTACTAAAGTAACCTTTATAGAGTCTAACAAGAAAACATTACAATTCTTGCCTTGTTTCTGAAACTTTAGAGAAACAAGGGGAGGGGAGATTTCCCCAACCATAAAACCACGTGGCTTAAAGTACTTCACAAAATACTGATAATATGGGAATTATTTCATGTATCAATAATACAGGGTCATTTTTTTCTCTGAAGGAAAGATTCAATGTAGTTTCCTTAAAAATGCAAAGTAAAATGACTGGGAAGGATGGGTGAGGGATGAAAAAAGCAAACTTATCTCCCTATTCAGTCCTAGAGAGAAGGAAGATGGGATAAAAGGGGTCAAATATGTGGTGACAGAAAGATATCTAACTATGGATGGTGAACACACAATGCAATATATATATATGCCTTACTGTTGAATTATATACCTGAAACTTACTGGCTTTCATTAACAAATGTCATCACAATAAAAAGAAATAAATGTAAAAAAAAAACAAGAAATATATAAATAAAACAATTAATTTCTTCAAAATGTCATATGAAATTTGGAGAGATGATTCCCATCAGGAACAATACCCTTCTCTGCCTTGTCAAGAATATTGGAGTCTTTTACTGCAGATTGGTACAGCCACTATGGAAAACAGCATGGAGTTTCCTCAGAAAACTGAGAATTGATCTACTATATGATCCAGCAATCCCTCTACTGGGTATTTACCTCGAAGACTTGAAAACCTATATCCAAAAAGATATTTGCACACCGATGTTCATAGCAGCATTATTCACAGTGGCCAAGACATGGAAGCCATTGAAGTGTCCTATGATAGATGATTGGCTCAAGAAGCTATGGTACATATATACAATGGAATATTAATCATCCATAAGAATAGATGAAATACTGCCATTTGTGACAACATGGATGGACCTCAAAATAATCATGCTAAAAGAAATAAGACAGACTGAAAAAGTTGAAAATCACATGATATCACTTATATGTGGGATATCAACCTAAAAGCAACAAATGAGCAGGACAAACAAACAGAGACTCATGGACATGGACTATAGACTAGTGGTTACCAGAGGACTATAAACTAGTGGTTACTAATGGAGTGGGGAAGGAGGGGGGGACATAGATGGGGTAAAATAGGTCAAATATAGAGTTTAGGGGGAGGATGAAGTGGGTAAATGGGATCAAATATACAGTAGCTTAATGAAGCTGGACTTTGGGTGGTAAACACACAATATAATATACAGATGTCAAATGATAATGTATACCTGAAAATTATATAATTGCATTAACCAATGTTATTCCAAAAAATTTAATTAAAAATTTAAAAAAAAAATTGACTATTGAAGAGAATAAAAGAGAAAAAAAATAATCTTGGAGTCTTTTAATATCTTCAAATTACCTTCTCTAAAGAAGGTGCTGATTAATAACTGAAGTTGAATAGTCTTTCTAGGGAAAGAGTAGACATAATCTTTGTGGAAGTGATTGCAATTTAGCCAGAAAGTAAAGGTTAAGAGCGTGACCCTTAAACTAGACTGCCTGGATACTAATTCCATACCTCACATTTTCTAAGGATGGGTTAATATAAGTTTTGCCTCGATTTCCTTATCTATACCATGTGGATTATAAAAGCCTATCTCAAGTTGTGGTTAGGATTGAGTTAATACACATAAATGCTTGCAAAAATGTATGAACATAGTAAATTTAATAGTAACCAAGATTAATAATTTATATTGTAGCTGGTCACCTGTGAAAGGCTTATGACTATGTCTTTAAGTTTATAAACCCTCATACTACTGGCACTTGCTAAATCACCGGCATCTTACTTATGTTTGATAAAGGATAAATTTGGGGAACAGGGTACCAAGGCCTATTGAATTCTGTTTGAGGATTTCAAGGGGAGCCTGAATAAGACTGGGAGACAAATTAACAATCTTCATGGGATATTTGATTTTTTTTCAGATTTATTGACGTATGATTGACAAATAAAAATTGTATATATTTAAGGTGTGCAGTGTAATGTTTTGATATGTGTATACATTGTGAAATGATTAGCACAATAAAGCTAATTGCATATTCATCACCTTACATAGTTAGTATTTTGTGTGTGTGTTGGGGAGGAGAAATTTAAGATCTACTCTCAGCAAATTTCAAATACACAGTACATTAACTATCATCACCATGCTGTACATTAGGGCTCCAGAACTTACTTAACTTATAAATGAAAGTTTATACCCTTGACTAACATCTTCTTATACTCCTTACTCCATATCTCCAGCCCTGGTACTACCATTCTATTCTGTTTCTATGAGTTTGACTTTATTAGATGGCACATATAAGTGAGGTCATACAGTATTTGTCTTTCTGTGTCTGGCTTACTTCACTTAGCACAATGTCCTCCAGGTCCATCCATGTTGCTGCAAATGGTAGAATTTACCTTTTCTTCACGTCTTGGCCAATATTTGTTACCTTTTCTCTTTTTGATAGTAGCCATTCTCACAGGTGGAGGTGATATCATTGTGGTTTGATTGCATTTCTCTGATGATTAGTGAAATTTAACACCTTTTTATATACCTATAGACCATTTGTATGTCTTCTTTTGAGAACCGTCTATTTGAGTCTTTTGTCCAAATTTTAATAACATTATTTGTTTTCTTGCTATTGAGTTGAGTTCCTTATATGTTTTGGAAATTAACCTCATTATATACAGTTTGCAAATATTTTCTTCCATTACGTAGATTCTCCCTCCAGTGTGTTGATGATGATGATGATGATGATTAATGCAGAAGCATTTTAGTTTGATGTTATCCCATTTGACTATTTTTTGTTTGTTTGCTTTTGTTGCCTGTGTTCTTGGGATTGTATCCAAAAATTATTGCCCATATCAATGTCAAAAATATGTCTCCCTATGTTTTCTTCTGATTTACAATTTCAGGTCTTACATTTAAATCTAATCTATTTTGAATTAATTTTTATATATTGTGTGAGATAAGGGTTCTATTTCATTTTTATTCATGTGGATATCCAGCTTTCGAAATATCATTTGTTGAAGAGACTATCCCTATTGCTTAGTCTTGGATCCTTTGTCAAAGATCAGTTGATTGTAAATGTGTGTTTATTTCTGGAATCTCTATTTTGTTCCATCGAACTAATTGTGTTTTTATGACAGTAAGATACTGTTTTTGATTACTATAGCTTTGCATCAAGGCAGCAAGATGCCTCCAGTTTTGTTCTTGCTCAAGATTACTTTGGCTTTTTGGGGACTTTTGTGTTTTTTTTTTCCTGTTTATGCAAAAAAAAAAATGCCATTAGAGTTTTGATAGGGATTGTATTGGGCCTGTGAATCCCCTTAAGTAGTATGAGTATTTTAACAATATTAATTTTTCCAGTCTATGAGCATAGAAGTGGCAAGAGTGGGCATCCTTGTCTTGTTCTTGACCTTCAAAAAAAAGCTTTCAGCTTTTCACCATTGAGTATGATATTAGCTGTGGTCTTATCTTTCCAAAAAACAGCTCTTAGTTTCATTGCTCTTTTTTATTGTTTACCTAGTCTCTATTTCATTTATTTCTGCTCTGATATTTGTTATTTCTTTCCTTCTGCTAACTTTGGTCTTAGTTTGTTCTCTTTCTAGTTCCTTGAGAATCAAAGTTGTTTTTAAAATTTAGATCTTTCTTGTTTCTTACTGTAGGCATTTATCATTATAAACTTCCCTCTTAGAAGTGCTATTTCTGCATCCCATAGTCCTGGTGTATTGAAATTACATTTTTGTTTGTATTAAAATACTTTTAGATTTCCTTTTTTGATTTCTTCTTTGACATATGATTGTTCAGGAGTATTTTTTTTTTTAATTTCTATGTATTTGTGAATTTTCCAATTTTCCTCCTGTTACTGATTTCTAATTTTATACCACTGTCATCAGAAAAGACACTTCAGATTATTTCAATTATCTTAAATTTCATAAGACTTGTTTGTAGCCTAACATATTATCTAGCTTGAAGAATGTTCTGTGTGTGCTTGAGATGAGTATGTATTCTGTTGTAATTGGTTGGAATGTGCTGTATATGTCCATTAGGTCCACTTGAACTAAAGCATAGTTAAGTCAACTGTTGCATTTATGATTTTCTGTCTGGATGATGTGTACATTGTTGAAAGTGAGTATTGAATTCTCTTATTATTATTGCTTTTCTATTTCTCCCTTCAGTTCTTTTAATATTTGCTTTATATATTTAGATGTTTTGATGGTGTGTGTATATATATTTATGATTGTTTTATTTTCTTGATAATTGATTGCTTTATCATCATATAATAAAGTTTTTATTACAGTTTTTGACTTAAAGTCTATTTTGTCCGATATAAGTAGAACTACTCCTGCTCTCTTACTTTTCCATTTGCATGGAATATCTTTTTAAATTCCTTCACTTTCTCTATGTGTGTCCTTAGAGCTGAAGTGAGTCTTCTGCAGGCAACATGTTCTTGGGTCTTGTTTTTCATTCATTCACCTGCTCTATGTATTTTAACTGAAAAATGTAATCCATTTATATTTAAAGTAATTAATCGTTATGCAAAGACTTACTATTGCCATTGTCCTATATTGTTTTCTGGTTATTTTGTATTTCTTTTATTCCTTTATTATTCTTGCCATCTTCCTCTGTGATTCGATGTTTTTGTTTTTGTTTTTGTTTTTGTTTTTAGTAAATGCTTTAATTTCTTTCTTTTTATCTTTTGTGTATTTGCTATAGGTTTTTTTCTTTATGGTTACCATGATGCTGGCATAAAACATTTTAAAGTTATTGCAGTCTGTTTTAAGTTGATAACAAATTACATGCAAAAACTATACACTTTTCTTCTTCCTTACATATTGCCTTTGATGTTTCACTTTACATTTTTATATTGTGTAGCCATTAACAAAATATTGTAACTATAGTTATTTTTCATTATTTTGTCTTTAACCTTAATATTAAAGTGATTTACACAACACCACTACCATATTAGAGTATTCTGAATATGACTATATGTTTATCTTTACCAACGAGTTTTATACTTTCTTATATTTTTATGTTACTAATTAGCGTCTTTGTAATTCAGCTTGAAAAACTGTTTAGTATTTATTTTAAAACAAGCTTAGTGATAATAAACTCCTTTAGCTTTTGTTTGTCTGGGAAAGTCTTTACCTCTCATTAATTTCCAAAGGATGCTTTGGCAGGTAAAGCATTTATGGTTGGCAGTTTTACTTTCAGCACTTTGAATATATCATCTCACCTCTCATGGCTTTCAAGGTTTCTGCTAAGAAATTTGCTGACAATCCTGTGGGGGCTCCCTAGAATGTAATGAGTATTTTTTTCTCTTACTGCTTTCACAATGTCTCTTTGTCTTTGATTTTTGACTGTCTATTTGTAATATATCTTGTTGAAGTCTTCTTTCAGTTGTACCTCTTTGGGACTTTTGAACTTCATACATGAATAGGTGTTTGTATATCTTTCAAGATATGGGAAGTATTCAGCCATTATTACTTTAAATACGTTCTGTACTTTTCTCTCTTCTTCTGGGATTTCCATAATGCACATATTATTCTCTTGGCGATAGTCCATAAATACTGTAGGTTTTCTTCATTCCTTTTATTTATTTAAAGAAATTTTCTCCTCTAATAATTTCAAATGATCTGTCTTCAGATCCATAGATTTTCTCTTCTGCTTGATTGAATCTGATGTTCTCTATTGCAGTTTCATTTCATTCATTGTATTCTTCAGTACTAGAACTTTTTAAAAATGATATCTACATCTGTTGAAATTTCTATTTTGTTCATGTATTGTTTTCCTGATTTTGTTGAGTTGTCTGTGTTCTCTTATATCTTGATGGGTTTCCTTAAAACCATGATTTTGAATTCTTCATCAGGCAAGTTGTAGATTTCCATTTCTTTTGGATTAGTTACTGAAAAATTATTTTGTTCCTTTGGTGGTGTCACAGTTCCTTGAATTTTTAGGTTCCTTGCTTTGCTATCTCTACCTTAAGAAGGAGACACCTCTTCTGGTATTTATTGATTGGTTTCAGGAGAGAAACATCTTCACCAATCAGAATCCCAGCTAAGGATTATGAGGTTCTCTCAGACATTTTCTAATGTATGCAACTACTCTACACCTCTTTTTCCCTTAAGGAGGGAATTCTTAAGAATTTATCTTTCAATCTTGCAAAGCCTGGACAGATGCTGAGGCCCTCCTGTTTGCTTTTCCTAGGGTGATGCCATGAAATGCTCTAGGTTGTGTGCTTTGCCTCAGTCCTACATAATCAAGCTGGTTATCTGTGTGAGCTTGCAAGCAGTCAGCAAAGGTTCACACTTGCTATTTACAGGGGTGTGCATGAGAAGATGGTCAAAGTGGGGTTGAGGTTTGTGGATCATTGGGATACCATGGTCCAGTTATAGGGATCTGCAAACGGCTTCCCAAGCAGCTTGTGTGTAGGCCTCCTTGATGGAGTCCAGGAAGGGAATATTAGAATTAGCAACCCTTTCCTGAGTTCCAAGCTCTCATATCTGAGTCTTCACCTCTATGCCTTGCTCTCAGCCTCTTCCAAACACTTAGGCTATGCTCATCCTTTTAGTATTCTGGGTGCCAATCTTGAGTATTCTGGGTCAGTGAGAAACATTAAACCTCTTGGACTTCATCCCACACAGCTCTAGAACCAGGCACTCACTACATTCCCACTTTTCCTTGTGGGAGACATCATGAGTTGAGGGGGGTCTGTCTTGGCACTGAACTATGTGATATTGTTCTTCTTATCCTTTTTAATGCATCTGTTCTCAGAATTTTTGTTCCGGTAGTATGCTGAAACTTCTCTGCTATACTCCTAGTCTCCCACAAGGTATTCTGGTCCATGAATGGTTGTCAAAATTGATGTTTTGTGCAGTGAGGATGGCTAAAAACTTCTATTTTGCCATCTTGCTAATGTCACTTTAGTAAAATTATAAAATCAATATCTTATTAAGGAACTACTGGGACTGGAAATCTTATAGATGGTGAGACTGAAACTCCTTCACATTTTGGAAAATATCATACTATATTAAGATTAAACTGGATCAAGTTACTTCTCTTCATTATAGATCACTTCTGCTTTGTTAAACATTCCCTGAGGTTTCCAGAGAGAATCTCTCATATGCTGAGGTATAAGTCTACTTCTATTTTTCTCACAGTGTGGTACATGACAATGTTCACTACATTCCTGCCTGCCAGGCTCAGTAGGAAATGTCTTTCTCTGCCACTGCTTCATGTTACTCACCAAACACAACAATTTGCTTTTGGAGGCAGCCCTGACCCTTCGGGATACCAAAATTGTGTTCAAATCATGCTTATACTTCAACCTAAAATCGAGGCATGATCTAGGATCTGAAGAAAGATTCAGTTGATGGTAACTCCATTTTTCTCATAGTTTTAGTTCTTTAAAACAGATAAAGCTTTCTTATCTACCTGTTCAAATTCAGCAGGGACGTTTCTTCTTTTCTAAAGATGCATTCTCTCCTGGGAGGCTGGACTGCTGTGAAACTTCTTTTGCAAATAAGCTTCTGCCAGACTGGACCACTCTTTGCAAACCACACCATGTATGTCTGAACCCAAATACAAGTCATACTTAAGTACTTTTCCAGAAGCTTTCTTAATCCTTATGAATCAGTTTCCTTTAGATCAGACACACTAGTCTATGCAAGATGTCCTGATATGCTACATAAATATATTATCAGTTGAAAGAAATTTTAGGACATATTTTGGTTACAGATATCTGTCTTTAATATTTTTTGAAAACACAGACTTGAGCAATGTCACAAAATGATTCTAGTTTAAATTCAGGTTATCCTTGATGATCCATCTTTGTTTTTATCTTCTATTGAGTACTTCTTTCTCTTATCTTTTTATCTCCTTTCTATATTCACTTTTGCTCTCAAGCCTGAATATTTCTATGGACAAATATGTTAGAATATTAGTCCAGAATGTTTTTCCTCAGAATGATATGTCAGAATAATATTTGAAACTTCATTATTAATAAATTATAGTGTCTGGTTTAAAAAAATAGGTCATGCAAATGAACTACATTTATATTATATTATATTAATTTTATGACATTATATTAGTCTCCTTAAATTATAGAATAAATGTATTAAATGTATTTTCATCAGATGACTTTTATGTTTGTGCTTAACATCCTCTTAATTTTCTTGGGTTTAATATGAGCCCAGATGCTTTTGCATTTGATACCACTGGTAAAATAATGGGACACAGCACAGGCAAAGTGAAATAGTGTATTTAAATTAATATTTATTAGTGTGTCATGCTAAGTGGTCTCTTACTTTTCTCCAAGGGACTAAGTTGAGCAAAAGTGATAGGAGCCTGCTATGGCTCATTCATAGTACCTAAGGGAGATTATTTTTATTTTAATGGCAAATATGAGGAAACTAAGACACGGATTACCACAAGAATGTGGACGATTTGTTGATGACCATTTCATTTTATGAGAAAATTAAAACAAGATTAAGAAATTATACATATTATATGTTCCCAACACTTATCCACAGTAATTAAAATTGCTTGTTAGATTATTAATAATTTAATAAGATTAAAGTGAAATATCTACCTTTGACATATTAATCATTTAATCCTTATATTACTGGGAAAGTATAATAGCAAGAAAGTTTAGTGTACAACAGAAATCAAAAGTAAACAAAATAAGACGAGCATTGCCATATTGTGTCATGGACACAAAACCATACCAAATGTTTACACTGTGAAGTTCTTATTCACAAAGGATAAGACAAACCTAGCCAATGCCAAGTTCAAGACCAAGAGCTGAATTATGCTGTGTTCTTTCTGAGAGTACTTCAAAATGGACAAGTCTGAATGGCAATTGGCAAATCCAAGCTGAGGAGAGCCAAGGTCAGTACCCATGAACAAGAGTACTACATCAGGACCAAGAGGCTTGTGTTTTTCTTTTTTTTTTTTCCTTTTCTTTTTGGCAACATGAATTGAGTAAACATGAGGAAGCAGTCGCTGAATAGTGCAGGGTCATGGACAAGGTTGAGATTCCAGGAACTCTCTTTTAGTGTTATTGATTCCTGACCTGTCGGCAGGGAGACTGGCTTTAAGGATCAACTCAAGGCTAAAAAGTTATGGATGGTTAGATACCACTTTCAAGGTAAAATTAGTTGGCAGATACTTTTTTAGTTAGAATTCATTCAACAAAGTATTTATTAAGTACTAAATATGTAGCAAGAACTATAGAACAAATTGGCTATACAACAGTGAGTAAGACATGGTCTTTGTTCATGTCTGAAAATGAGAAATTCTAATGCACTTGTTAAATACTACAGTGAGAATCAGTGGAAGGTATTGTGAGATATGCATCACACAGTCTCAGATGGCAAAAGAACACTTTTTAGGTGAATAATGTCAAGACAGCCCTTAAAATTGCATAAAAGTTTGAGTTAGATAATGGGAAAAGTCAGGATGGAGCCTGAGTAAAAGCTCGCAGTTTAGTATGCCTGGAGGATAAATTAGAGGGGGCTAAAAGCAAGTGTGGAAAGATAGATTCTGGGATCTGGAGTATCTTTTCCATACACTGGCATGGGACTGGGGTCAAGTAATGCTGCTGAGTTTACAAAAGACAGTAAGTGCCTTCTATTAACTTTTTTTTTTATGAATAAAGAGCAGTGTTTTTTCATCAATTGCTGGTATGTTACATAATTAGAATAAGAAAAACAGCACACACATAACCTCTTATAAACCTGTGTTAAACATACATAGATAAAGCTTTTTGTAGTAAAGGCAGAAGCTCACTTTGAGGAATCACTGACCATTTGTTCTGCTGACTGACATTGCACATGGCCAGTGGACATCATGAGATACTTGGAGATTTGCTAAAGAGTTCATGTCCTAAGAGTTAGCATTACAAGCCTATTTTTGTCTCTAGTAGAAAGTGCAAATTAAATTTCGTAAATATATGACACGTAATACCAACTTATCCATGCCTACTTCAAATTTTTTTCTAGGAAGTGCCTGCAAGTCCATAATTGATCATTAAAACAGGACACTGGTTCAGGATTGACAATTACATAAAACCAAACCCAATTAAAACTGTCATTTTTTCTCCTTGACTAGATTTCAAGTAGAATATGTTAAAAAGTCATGTTAAAGAAACAATAACAAGAAAAAAATCCTATTTAAAGGAATTCGTGTTTAGTGTGGAAAATGACAATATGGTAGAATGTAAGATCTTCTAGATTAATGAAAAATTAAAGGACAAAAAATATTTTTAAAAAATCACATGACAAGGAATGGAGAAAAACTTGAGAATGGTAGGAAGTAATTCAGTTATATTTTTATTTTTTCTAGATAGTTTTCTCTTCATTTCTCAGAAATTAAAAATTCCTTTTATTATAGGAAATCTGTAGTTGTTAATAATGGCAATCTGTATTGTCTTTGTTTTAACATGCGTGACTTGTAGAGAAATGTAGGATTTAATATCATTTTTCATGTGACTTGGGGAAAGTGATCTGTACAGAAAAACAGTTATTTCGAAGTAGCACAAATTATGACTTATTAGAGTTATGTTTTCTCAATTTATGTTCTGCTATAAGAGATCTATGAAATAAAAATATATCAGGATAAATGATAATATTTGCCTATCTTTCCAAATGTGGCTTCGCTTTCAAGAGCAGTTTAATTCAGTCTGGTGAAGAGCTTGCCACAGTATTGACAAGAAGATGAAGAGTCCTCTAGTATTCAGGCCTTAGAAATAAGTTTCCATTAAGTATCTACTCTTACATGAAGCTTAAAAATAATTCTGATAAAAAAATTTCAACTTTCCCTTTGATCGTTTATTTATTTATTCTGGAAATTAGAGGTGAAGGTGGTTTAAGGCAAAGAATGTTGGAAGAAATTGGAATTCCAAAGTTAGCAAATTACATCATATATATTTTTATATATATACACAAATTTTATTTCTATGTTTATTATAATGTCTGTTTATAGAGTAATAAAACCGATTTTTTAAATAAACCAAAATAGAACTTCTGTAATCAAAAAAATGTTAAACTTCAAAGTATTTTTTCTGAGAATTCATATATTTATTCTAAATAATGCTGCTATTTTTCAAACTGCTTTTAGAATCACTCTTGAGATTTTTTTTAATACTATTTTATCAGCAACACAGGGAAATTTATCTTTTTATGTTATAATTAAATCACACATTTTAGAAACCAAATGCCATATTATCCAGCTTTATCATTTTATCTTCTTGTCCAATTCCAGCTATGAAATATTTTTTATTGTTGCTATAAAGGAAAAATCAAAAACATAGTCAAAAGATTAAGATTTTGCTCTAGGGAGAATATCTTAATATGTGAATAAATGCATAAAATAGTAAGTGAATTCAAAAATATATATTTTCAGTTTAGAAGATAATTTTAAGAGTTTTAAACTAATAAATCATAGCATCGGAAGAATAATTCTGTAACCTCTGTACTTAACCACCTAAGATGGGACTAGACTCATTTGCAAGAGTAAGTGCTTTTATGCTTATTCAAAAACATCAGATAGCTTTATAGGCACACTGTGTAAGTAGAAAACAGTGCTATATTCATAAAAATGAGTATAATGAACATCTCCTTTTACCAAAAGGAAGCAATTATAGTGAAAGCAAGTAATTATTTTTTGTGAAAAATGCAATTGCTTTTCAATTTTACTCTATTCTAGAATTTGAGCTGAATGAGATCTTAGAAACCATTTAGTTCAACCCATAGGGGAAGAAATTAGAGATGAAGGTGGTTTAAGACAACTTCCCATAGGGGAGGAAATGTGGCACAGAGAAACCAGAAGCTAGATGACTTTTGGAAGGTTACACAGTCATAAGTTTAATACTAGAATTCAGTCCTTTACTGTTGATACAAGATTCTTCCCATTACATCCTGCTGCAACCCTAATAGGATTCATTTTATGAGACTTACATAACACAAGGCAATTTTTTAAATGTTAAATTATAGAATATGTTAATGTGCCTTTTGTGGACTTTAAAAAGATAAAGTAGCACTGTTAACTTCGTTTTGCATGCCAAAAACACTACATTTTTTAAAAGTCACATGTGGGTGATTTAGAAATGTGGATCACTTAAGGAAAAGTCTAATTTCTTTTTCATCAGTCATTCTATTTATTTTATTATTTCACTGAACTAAACAATGAAATCAGAGTGGTCATTTCTCAAATTATTCTTTTTTTTTTTTTTTTTTACCAATACTACTGCATGTGGAAGGCTTTTGATTCATTTTCTTCATAGCCAGTAGTTTTACTGTTTCCTTGGGGGATTTTCCCAAAATATTTTAGAAAAACTTTTTATTTTCTTTGTATCTTCTGGTTGACAGAAGATTTTTTACACAGACATATTTCAAACACTCAAAATCATCGGTAGATACAAGTTCTTAATATTTGTACAAAACAAGTTTATAGAAGGTGTCCTTTAGGTAATAAAGTATATTAACTACTTTTATTCAATTGTTATTCTTCTGAATCTTGATTAGTTAATAGACTGAGTGTTCCACACTTCTACTTTTCATCACAGTCCTCAAATTTAAACTTCCAAAGCTCAAATACCTTGAAATACCTTTAAACATTGGGTGTATCGCCTTTTTTACATAAACTGACCTTGAGGATGGAGGGGTGAGGGTTAGTGCAAGTACAGGAAAGTCAATTCATTGAGACCTTGCCACAGTCTTTAAAACTACACCTCACACCCACAAAGGGAAAACTAAAGGAAGTACATAATGTGAAAAAAATATCTTCATTCAGATATAATGAAAGTTTTAGAAACCTGTGCTTTAATATTCTCAAAAAAAAGATGCAAAAACACATGGTCTCTACCAAACAAGAATAGGAAAACATTAGGCTTTGAAAAAGGTAGAGAAGCTAACATAGTAAGCTGAACAGTTCAGACTATAGAACAACCAAAGCAAGAACAGAATGAAACCTATCTTAAAGGCAGAAAAAGACTTGACCTTGCAGATATGAATAAGAATTGGCAAGATGAAAGTGGTGGGGTATTTTGTGTGAGAATGTTCTAGATACAGAAAGCAGCTTGTGCAAAGATTTTTTTTTAAAAAAAGAAAGAATGTGGCCTAATCAAGAACTAAAATTAATCTTTATGCATGAGATGCCAAAGAATGGCAATAGATGAGGAGAATTAGTTCTTGAAGGGTCTAATATGCATTTTTAAGGAATTAGTATTTTATCCTGAGGGCAATGTGGAGCAATTGAAGAGATTTCTTTATCTCAGAATTGATACAAGATTTGTGTATTAGCAAGATTACTCCAGATGCAGTCTAGAAAATAGACTGCCTGGAGGCATGGACTTGAGCTAAAAAGCATTTGTTTTAATCCACAGGACACAAGATGGGCAAGGCTAGCTTGGACAAAGTTAATGCTAATGAAGTTGGAGTGAAGTGATTGGATTCAAGAGATATTAAAGAGGTAAACTAAAAAAAAAAAAAAAAAGCTATTTGAATGTGGCAAACCAGAGAGGGGAATAAAGCAAGGGTAATATCTAAGTTTTTAAGTTAGGTAGCAGAATGAATGGCAGTGCCATTTAATAAGAGGGAAAATGTAGAATAGAAGGAGGCATGCTCTTCATGAAAATATAATGAGATTAGTCATTACATATAGTGTTTGAGGTGAATTTATGACTGATAGGATTGCCATATGGCGATATCTAATAGCAGTTGGGTACGTGGGGTCTGGAGCTCAGAGGAAACACTTCGGATAGAGATATAGATCTTGGAATTTTGGTGAGAGATTACACACACACACATAGTGGTGTGTGCATATAATGGAATATATTGTTCATCCTTAAAAAGGAATCAAGCACTGATATATGCTACGATGTAGATAAATTTCCAAAAATATATGTTTAATATTTGCCTGCAAAGAATTAGAGGAAAATTTAGTGTAGTGTTCCAGAAACCACAGGAAGAGTATGTTTTGAGAACAAAGGGAAATTCAGAGATATACATATTGTGGAAGATACGTAAAATGAAATATTATCCAACCATAAATGCCACTGAACTGTTCATTTTAAAATAGTTAACTTTGTTATTTGATTTTACCTCAATAATTTTTTTTTTTTTTTAAGAAGAAAGGTAAATGACAGAAACAAAACCTGCTGGGAAATCAAGAAAGATAAGGAATGAAAAAATTTCTTATTTTAAAACAAATCTGACAAGGTTATTTGTCAGATTTGTTTTAAAGTGAGCTGTCGGTAGTGCAGTGGGAAGAAGCCAGATTGCAGTGGGTTGAAGAGTAAGTAGGATGTTAAGAAGTGGAGATATTAAGTGTTGAATCTGTGAAGAAATTTGGATGCGAAGGAGAGGATAAAGGTACTTGTCCAACTGGAGATGAATGTTCTCTCCAGGGAAAACTAAGATGGGCAACTTTAACATGTTTAACTGTTCACTGGAATGATGTAGTCGAAAGTGAGAAGCTGGAGTTCTATGGCTAGCTTTCCTGTCATAGGAGAGATTGTGAATGAAGGCACAATGGTTAGCTTAGTGCTGGTAGATTGCAAGGTTTCCCATCCAATTTCTTGTATTTTAAAAAAAATAGGACACGAGGGAAGAAGTCATCTGCTGAAAGCGAAGAAACAGAGGATAAGGTTGAGATTTAAGGGAGTAGAGGAGGCTTCAGAGAGTCTTTGTGGGGATTAGGAATAAAAGTTGACCTGAGACATAGGGCATGTTTGGCTCCCTGGAGTTGAAGAGCATGAATTTATAAATGGCAAAATCTACTGGGTTGCCTACTGTCTGTCTCCTGAATCCGCCATCTTTTTGGATAAAGGTGCAGAGAATGTGGGTAATCCACTGATCCCTTTGTGATAACTTTTATCTTTGTGTAAAACAGCAGACAATGGGAGTAGTTGCAGGACTATCACCTCTCTTTATGACACAATCTTTGCTTAAGGTTTCACGAAGCAGGATTTACTGCATTTCCACATTGCTTTACAGTTTACACTTTCATATGCATCATCTCATTTGATTGCCAATATAAGAAAATGGCTTTATTATTAAAATTTCCATTTGATAGGTGAGAAAATAGAGGCTCAGGGAGGTTGAAATGTGTTAAAGATTCCACGAAGTCTTTCTGACTATAAAGGTTGAATTTTGGACCACTTGCATGAAGCTTTCTGAACTATATTTGATTAAATGACTGGAGGTGGAATTTACCAGAGTGTAAACTGGAGAGACAAAGACAGCTCTTCACCTCTGCAGAAGGGTGCTTAGATTGCCTACAATGAGAGAATGGAGGTTTCTATGAAATCTGACAAATAACAAGGTTAGATGCAACACATATAATATATATTATATCTTAAAAGAAATCAATCCTTGGTTCACAGCTCAAAATAGCATCTTTTTTTTTTTTTTTTTTCCTGATGCAGCAGAGGATGCTCTGGTATTATATCAAGCAACATTTAGTGAGCAAAAGTAACTGAATGCAATATATTTACTGACAATAGTGCCAGGGCTTTTTAAGGCACGGTATTGATTTACTTCTTTCAAAACCAAAGTGACAGCAAAGTGGGGGGGGAAATCACATGATTCAGGGAAGATATCTGAGGATTTAAAAGTGGCAAACACAAATCCATTAGTTTTAAAATGGGTCAAAAGACAAACCAGAAAACTAGACTAGTGAATCAGTGAATTCAACATCTATTATAGGAAAAATACAAGATATTGTGTAAAAGAGAATCTAAGAGGAAAGAAGTCCTGGAGTAAGAAGAGCTTTATGAATCTACAGCCAAGGGAGTAAGTACAGAGATTTTTCTCTTACCTGCATCAATAAATTAGGTTTTTGGTGTTTTATGGTTAGTAGACGTGTATAAATTTATTAGTGATTTTTAGACTATTTGCAAAACTGTTAAAATAATTCACTTATCATTGGAGAGTCATGTAAATAAAACAGGATGTTGTTTCATTATTCCTTTCCCTGATTAGCTCGATGTGGTTCAAATAATGCACTCACTGAGATCTAGAAGGGGCAAGGCTATATTTGCCCCCGCTCCTATGTTTCCTAGAGACTCTGCCCTCAGGTTTGAATTAATAGGATAGTAAGCCCTGAGCAACTGGCAGTTTAGTATAGCTACTGTCAGAAGAGATTTGTTTTGTTCAATTCATAGTTTGCTTGGCCAAATTCTTATTCTCTGCAGCATCAGGAAGAATGGGTATAAGGAGAGAGAGGATACCAGAATGGTTGAATCAGTTCTGGAAATGGAGGGGTGACAAATATTGAAGTTAGATCTATGTCACATGCAGATCAACCTCAATTCGGTCACTAAAAGTAGGCTACTATGCTTGTTGCGCCATTGTCATAGCAATGCCACCACTCCAAGTAATGGCTGATGAGTATAATCTTGCTGAAGTAGAAAGAACTTTTCACTTTGTTTATTAAACTGTACCTCTTTGTTTTTTTTTTTTTAAGTACCAAAAAATGCTAGAAATGATAGAGCTTTATTCTATAATTTATTTCTTTGTCACATTGGTTCTTTGACAGAATCTGTCATTAGAATTTCACTACCTTACAGCACTCAAAAACAGTAATTTTCAGTGTGCCAAGACCTCCTGCCAGGTAAAATGTACCCATTCTAGCCTCATCCTAGATTTTCTAAATCAGAAACTATAGAATTTTAGCACTGAAATCTGTTTACAAGATCCTTGGATGACTTTCAGAGACATTAACTATAATATTCATAAAGGAAAGTGCATAATTTGAAACTTTATAGTGTGCTAAATTTTCACAATCTGAACACACACATGTAACCAGTACCTTGATCAAAAACCAGAATATGACCAGCACTTTTTGATGCTGACCAGAATACCTCTTGACTATAGCCGGAAACCTCTTGCGTTACACTTCTTGTCACTGCCTATACCAAGGATATTTACTATCCTGATTTCTTAAAGCATAGATTAGCTTCACTTGTATTTGTAATTTATAGAAAGTGAATCAAACAAGATGTATTCTTTTGTGACTAGCTTCTTCATTTGACATTGTGTTTGTAAAAACTGATCCATATTTTTGCCTATAGTTTTACTGCATTCTTTCTCATTGTTGAATAGAATTATTGTGAATATACTATGATTTATGTATTCATTCAACTTTTGATGGACATTTAGCTAGTTTCCAACTGTTAGATTATTATGAATAGTGTCACTATGAACATTCTACAGCATTTTTTTTGCAGTACATATGTTTGCATTTCTGTTGAGAATATCAAAGCAAAAATTGCATCAAAGGAAGGTAAGAAGACTTTAATCAAGTTTATTACAGTAGAGACAAGACCAGAATGAAGTTTAAACTCAACTCCACTGAAATAATAGTCATAAGAGTTATTAAAAGCTGGGATAGGGAGAGTACAGGCCATCTACATTTGCTAACTAGCCATACCCAGTTTCCTATCTTCAGGATAGGAGATTGTTTTATGACTTGCAGCTAGGCATACACTGAAGTTAGGCTTCTACCCTCCAGCGGAGACAGAGAGATAGAGGTGTTGTCTTCCTCGTTTATATTTCAAAGGGATGGCTTCAGGTCCTTGAGGAAGACAGTCTTGGGTTTGCCTTTCTGGAAAAGGCTTTTTTTTTTTTTTTTTTAAGTTTATGTCTCAAAGGTGCAGAGAAGGAATTTAAATTGATCAGTTTTCTAATGTAAATGCTCCAAGAAAGGAAGGTCAGGGTCCAAGAGTGAGAAAGAAGCCTGTCTAACATTTGGACAAAAGCAAAGGTACATATTAAGGACATCTTGGTCAGTAATATATATGTAACAGTGGAATTGGTGGATCATAGTTATACAAATATTCACCTTTAACATATATTGCTGTACTGTTTTCCAAAGTTGTGCTAATTTATACTCCTTCCAACAGTATAGCAAAGTTCTTATTACTTCACATATTCACCAAAATTTGGCATTTTATCTCTTTTTTATTTTAGCCATTCTGGTGGGCATTAATGGTATCTCATTCCCTGTTTCACTAAATAACTTTTAGCAGCTATGAGCTTTGAAATTTTGCCTAAGGCCTTTTAATCACATCCTGACGCATTCTTCTAGGTTTTCTCCATAGATAAATTAATATAGTGATGTTAATAGAATATCTAATACATACTGAACCATCCTTGCATTTCTAAATTGTTTGTATAAAACATTTTTATTTAGCTGTTGAATTGTTTGGTGATATATTATTGAAGATTATTTTGCCCATATTCATGAGTGAGATTAGTCTCTAGGTATCTTTCTCATGTTTTATGTATTAATGCTAAAATTTATATAGAAATATTCACAAATTTGTCTGTCATTCATGAAAGGCTAATCATCTCTATATTGTTCCAATTTTAATATGTATATTTGTAAAGTGAATATATGTTCACTTAGATCTTAATTGTTCGCTTTGCTATTTTATGGTTTTGACTATTTTTTTAATCATGGTTATTACTACAGTTTATTTCCTTTGATATCTTCATGTCTTCATTGTCAATTCATTTCTATATATACAGCACCTGAAGACTTTCTGGCTTATAGTGGACATATGATAAATATTTATTCAATGAATGGAGAACTGAAGGATTAAATTTATTTTATCATATTTAATATATTGATTTTAAGGAGAGTTATTTCTTTTGAAGTTTGTAATTTTTTCTTGTGAGCTTGGCAGGGTTCCTGTGGAAATTCACTATAAATTTTGATGGGAAATGCTTGCTTCCCCCAAGGATGTAGGGTTTTCAATATCCTCACATACTGTTACGTTAATGTATTAGAATATGTCTCTATTATCATGTAGATAGTATATATTTAGAATCCATAGTTGAGCATATAATAGACCTAGATACTCCATTTCTTGTGGTGATCTTTCTGTTCTTTTATCCTAGATATGTAACATTTTTTTCAACACTTCTCCAGGACTGTAAATGGATTTTTTTTTTTTTTTTGGTCAATATTGTTTTAATGGCTAGGTCAGTATTTCAAGGTTCTGAGCTTTACCTAGATGATTTTCTTTAAGTTTTCCACTTTCTAGGGGTGGGGGACATTCTTCTTAAAAATGGTGTTAGATTTTAGCTCTCCAGAATGAATGGAATACCCATGAGCCACAAGTGAATCACTTTGAGGTTGTTGGTCTGCTTTTGTGTTTTCACTTTGTTGTTGGTAACTGAGGAGTCCCTTTCTTTTATTTTTAAGCTTAACTCATATTATACAACTTTCCAAATTACATTTTTCAGCATTTCTCTATGTAAGAATATTCATCAGCTTGATCTTTCATATTTCTGGTAATTTATTTCATGTTACTCTCACGTTCACTTAAAATTTACAACCATTGATGGGGTAATTTAATGGTTTAATAAAGTCAATCTTATTTTATTTATAACATAGTAGCATGATGTATGGCGTTTCTTTGAATTTCTATATGTTCCTTAATGTGGAATTTTTTTATCATATTAGTATCTCACCTGAACAGAGTAGATTTACAAACAGAAGACATAAATCATTAAAATAAGTGAGATGTAGCCAGAAAGCTATGAGAAAACTCAATGAGGAGTATTCTCTCAGAAGTCAAAGGAAGCTATAACTTACTAAGAGGTAGCAGTAAACAGAGTCAAATACCACACAGAGCATAGGTTTTATAAGGACAGAAATTGTTTACTGTGTTTGAAATATGAAGACCATTGACCACTGCTGTCTTTAGCCATAGCTATCATTGTGGGAGCAAATGTCAGGCTGATTTGGGTTAAAAAGTGAAAGAGGAGTAAATGAGTAGATGCAGTGAGTGAGAATTATACTTTAAAAATATTTGGCCATGGAGGAAACAAAAATAGTTGTCAGGTAGCTGGAATTAGTAACTGGGATGAGGGGAGATTTATTTATTTTTATTATGGGAGATACAGGTTATATTTATAATTCTAATACAAGATTATGCTTACAGTTATGTTCATAATTCTAAAGCATTGTTTATTAAAAAGAGAGATGGAATCATTTATGAAATGAGTTGCCTGAGGAGGCAGTGGAAATGAGAATAACACTTAAATTGCAAAAGAATTAAGATTTATAAAGGCCACAATCTGGATAGTTACATATTTGTGACAGAACCCATTATTTGTTACTCCCCCCAAAATTCTCCACTTATTTATTATATAAACTTTGATTTTATTAGAGTGACAATGTGCTCCACCCTAGGAGCACATTAATAGATTAGTAGATTACTGATCTAGGTTAGTTATAGGAATATCTCTTTTTCCAGATACTTATTTTCCTAAATTTTCTCGCAGTTCTGGTCAAAGAAGTAAAAAGCTAGATCTTCCAAAGAGTGTCTATGTAAGTATTCCCTTTATTATGAAAAGAAGAGACTTGACTAAAAAATCCTTTTTGCTATCACACTGAGTCCCGACATTGAATGTGACTGTTTTATAAACCATGCAAACTCTGAACTCTTTAAAAACTATTACAAAAAAAATCCCAGGTTTGACACTCATATTTCCATTTTGGTCAAGTAATAAAATTACAGCAAAATTAATAATTAGTGACTCTCATGATATTATAATTGTTTTGCTTCGTATTAGCTAATTTCCCATTACTTACATGGATGAGATTTAATAAATATTAATTAAATAAAGCAATCGATTGTGAACATTCAGTTCATTTTATGAGAGACATATTCTAAAATGCTTTATTTAATTCCTCGAGATGAATTAATTCTTCCTGCTTGACTATTTTTAGATGTTATTTTCACCCAGTTATGAAAATTATTCCTTCCTTATACTCTACTTATCAACATATACCTCTTCTGTTAGTATGATCTATGAAACTAAGTTCTAGTAAATTAGATATAAGCAGAATAATGTACACAAATTCCAGGTCATATTTTCAAATAGGAAATTGCATGCCCTTCATTTCCTCTCATTCTCTTTTCTGACAGTCTGGAACATGGATGGATTACTGTTGAGTTAGCTTTGACCCTATGAAGACTAAAAACATACCCTAAAGGATCTGAATCCTGGATGACCTGAATCCTGAATCATAGAGCATTACAGCCTATTTGTCCTGTTTTTTGTTTTTGTTTCCACCCCTCCCCCCACTTACCACATTCAATATCCCGCCATTATGAAAGCCTCTTCTAAACTCAGATGGCATCTGATGAAAGATGAAGGTGAAGAGAGTGTTAAAGAAATCCCAAAAAGCAAAATATTTCCCCCAAGAAAACCGTATTAATCTGGAAGCGACTAGGTTATTGTGAAGCTGAAATACTGGTGCTATTTATCTACTTCTTAGAAGAAATGGAAGTCTCTAATGGAATTAAATTCAGTATGGTGAAAAAATTTCTGCACATCAGAGTTGTGACTGTGGACTTTAAACTAGATTACCATATAATAGATAATTTATGGAATTACAAGAATGTCTCAGCACTGTGTTTTAAACAAGGGTGCAGAGAGGAAGGAGACAAGAACTCTGCTCCAGAGGGAGTACTAGTAAGAGAGAAAACAGAGTGTAAATGGTTAATCGATATTCATTTTTGAAAGTATTCATCATAAAAATGTGAGTAAAGGGTGTAGGAGGCACACAATAGGAAGAAATCAATTGAATCTATAAGAATTAGAAACATCCTTTAAATCTTATTATTTCAAATACTTCTGATAATATTGTCACTGGCTGGGGAAAAAAAAAGATGCTTAAATCCTAGGTATCATCCTCTTATGAGAGTAATATTCAATAGAAGAAATTTCAAAGATTCTGGAAATTTGGGGACTATGTTGAAGCTACTTGAAATTATTTCAGTTATAACTTTGACATTCACATTTATCTTAATTGCTTTTTTTAAATAGCAAGCAATCATGTTTTAATGCAATAAGTATATCAAATGTAAACTTCCTTAAAAATGAGACTCAACATTATCTCTCTAAACAAACTGCTTTAACAACTATTTTTGTCAATAGTCAATTAATTGGCAGCTGTATTAAAATAGAGGTTCTTTTGAAAGATCATGACAGAGACCAGATTTAAGGATGTTAAAACAAAATATAGCCAGAAAATTTCTCCCCTTTCTATCTGTGCTTGGAACTCTGATTGAGATTTTCCTGGGCACAGCAGAAGACACACTGCTTCAATGCCACATTCCAAATATGAACCAGTAACAGCCGTACAAACATCACAGTCTCTTAGCTATTGTGTAAAGTTTGTAAAGGATCGAGAGGTGATTATATCTACTTAATTTTTCCCCTGTTTATGTTTAGTAGGAGATGGATAATGGAAGAAAGGGAATCTGAATGCTGCATAAATGTAGTGATAAGGGAAATAACATGCACAGATTGTGACAATCCACTTGGAAAAAAATCCAAACTAATTTTGTTCTATTTCTTCTAAGCCATCTGAGAGCCTTTCTACATTTACCAATACAGACTAGATGACACTGTGATTGAGTTTATGGAAAGATAGCAGCACATATGTAGATGAAGGCACAGACAGATATTTATGAGAAACTGGGTTTCTATAAAAAAAAGGGGGAAAGTTGGCTGTTATTTTGAGGTATATTTGTTAATGTTTAAAAATGGAAAGTTTAAAGAATATGTCATTTATTCAAACATGTCACTTTTTTTTCAAAAGAGAGAAACAAGTTTTCTATGATAGGCTTTTGTTAAATGCTGGCTTTGGCTGGCACAGCCTTTTGTCTCCCCAGCTGTATGAATCACCTCTACAATATGTCCCTTGTGTTTGCATACTGAGATTCAGTGCCTATCTGAGGGAGGGGGAAACGTGTAGAGAAAAACCTGTTACTTTGCTACCCTAGGACCAGATTGTTTCAAGTCTGTGTGCATATTTTATTTCATCTTTCCTTAAATCTTGGCTTTCTTTCCTTTCTTTCTTGTATATTTCTGCCCATCTTAAAAGAATAAATGTAGTTTTGAACCAAAAATAAAATACATGTTATTAATAAATCAAATTCTGTAAATCCCTTCTGTTTATTCTTAACATTGCCTGTGTAAGATAAAAAATATACTGACCCTTTATGTTCTACTTGTGAGCATATCTAATCTCTTTATAAAAATGTAGTTTCCAT
This sequence comes from Pteropus vampyrus, assembly GCF_000151845.1. Lineage (NCBI taxonomy): Eukaryota > Metazoa > Chordata > Mammalia > Chiroptera > Pteropodidae > Pteropus > Pteropus vampyrus. The sequence goes on along the minus strand of NW_011888997.1, from coordinate 2,345,342 downwards.
AATGCACTTCCATTTGTCAGTATGTGCTAAAAGTTCAATTTTTATGGGCATACGATCTGTATTTCTATTTACATACAGGAAGTTTATGTTAATTATAATGTATACATGTGTATTTTGTATATACATTCATTAAGATCAATGTGTTCTAGGAATTTTTGTGAGTATTATTTTGTTAAATTCTTTTGGGTTTGGCATCATTTCACCACTTCACCACTTCGGAGATGGAAACTGAGACTTGGAGATGCTAAAGGGAATATATCCTTGCAGATAGCTATGTAGCATTACTGTTCATTGATATAAAGACAATCTGGTACATAGAAGCCATGCTGGACTCCGGTGAGAAGTGGAGCTGTTATGTGAATACAGGATTATACAAGAGTCAAACACATGTTCTTTCGTTCACACAAGATGCTAGCGCATCTCAAGTCTGAAATGTTCTCTTCTCCATACTCCAATTATAAAAGAAATGTTTTAAAACATTATTTTGTAGGACCAGGTCTCATAATACTGTTTTATACTTATTTTGTTTTTCTGTTTTGCCAGCTTAGAATCAAGCTTTTTTACTTTCTGTTATAGATTTTATCTGTAAAATGTCATATATATTTACTATAGAAAATCTGAAAAATACCTAATATACAAACAGCGCTGGCCATTAAGATATAACCACTCTGAATGCTTGCCTTGTATATTTGCAGTATTGTTGCAATGTATGTATGTCTGTGTATGCTATTTCTTTTGGAAAATGTGTTCAGAAACATAGTTTGATTCTTAATATGTGAAAATTTAGAGCATTACTATTGTAACAGGTTTTCTTTGCAGCATAGTATTTCATTATAGGGTTATATCTAATATTTTAGCCAATCTTTTATTTAGAATTTTATGTTGTGTGATTTTTCTATTTTATTAAAATTTATCTGATCCTAACCATTACTCATCCTAACATAGTAATATTTGAAAGTATCTGTATGCATATATCCATAAGTGTTGGGTGTTATAAAGTACCACTTAGATAGGCAAAATGGTATTTCAGTCTGGTTTTAACTTGTATATGATTGCTTACTATTACAAATGATGTTTTAAAAACTTGCTTGACTCTTTCTTGGTTGGTTCAATCAACTACTCTTATTCACTTGGTTATGTTTGTTCATTCTTTCAAAATGTGTATATTTAGAGACTATTTGTAGACCAGGTTCTATACAGTGAGGAACATACCTGGTACCAGCCTACATCACGCTTAGACCCTTGTAAGCCTCATAAACAATAAATATGAAAAAAATTTATTTTTTATTACAGTCTTAAAAGCTCTCCAAAATAAGTTAACGAAGTGCTGAGATAGAAAAATACTTACTTAATAAAAACGTCATATATATTTGAATAAAGTATGTGCATGCAAAAAACTAAAAATATACAAAACATACATTATGAAAAGTATCTCTCCCAACTGTCTCCCAAATTTTATCACCAAAGGAAATAGATATTTAATTATTACTTCTACATCTTTTCAGAGATGTTCTGTGTTTGTGTGATTTTTAAAAATATATAAACTGACTCACTCATCATTCCTTTTTTACTTGAAGACTATTTTCATTAGTATATACAGAGCTGCCTCATTCTTTTCAATGGCTACATATATCCTATATATATTTCACTATATAGTTCCAACTTAATTTATATAACTGATACTCTATCAAAAATGTTTCCTTGATCTGATAGAAAGTCTGGTTTGAATTCTGTAGTCATCTTTAAATATATTTTCTGTTATGTTATTTTTCTTCTTTTGTTACATTTTATTTTTTTGTTTTGCTCATTTTTTGTAATAATTTACACAGTGCATTTTTTGTTCCAGTAAATGCATATATAACTATAGTTGATTACATATTGTTTTCTATTTTTAATATTCTATTCTATATTTAAAATACTATTCATTATATTACTAGTAAAATGTTAATATGTTTTTATTTAATTTCTCACCTTTAAATCTCAAATTATCCTGATAATAAATTTTTTTCTAAGTTTGAACTTTTATGTAATGGAACATATTTATACTTTCATTACTTGAATGTTACCTATAAATAACATATTTTTATTTCTAACTATAAAATAGATTTCTTCTCAGCTATTATTTGCCACATGATTTCTTTAAAGTTGACTACTTTTGCCACATAATTTCCTCAAGATTTTAATAGTTTTTCTTTTGTAAATTTAACCCCATATTTAAATATAATCTATGTCTTCTGTCAGGAATTTATATTTTCTCATTTTCAGTAACAATCACTATAACAACAACAACAAAAATACCATCAGGATTTTAATTGGGCTTGCCTAGAATATAGATATCAATTTGAGAAGAACTAGAAACTTGATGATCTTCAGTCTTCTGACACATGAGCATGGTACATTTTCTCCATTTATTTAGATCTTTTAAATTTTTTCTAGCGATATTTCATAGATTTCAGTATACAAATCTTACACATATTTTATAAATTGATCCTCAAACTTTCTGATTTTGAATTAATGTAAATTATATATACATATAAAATTATATATATAATTATGTATGTAAATATATATATTGAAATTTCTATTTCTTGCTATTATGTAGAAATGGAATTGATTTTTAGTATTAGCCATGTTTTCTGTGACCTTGCTAAACACAGTTATTGATGTCAGTAATATTATTAATTTTTATCTTTGGAATTATCAAAATAATCATGGCATATGCAAATATATGATTTTATGTCTATCATCTTAATCTGTATGCTTTTTATTTTTTTCCTTGTTTTTTTGGTAACTTACATGTAATAAACAAATTCCTTAAAAGACAACCAACCAAACTCACTCAAAATGAACTGGCTAACATGAATAGATTTATTCCAAATTAAATTCATAGTAAAAATTTTTTTGCCTAGACCCTCCAATACAATGTTGATAAAAGAAGTAAGAGCGGTCTTGTCTTTGTACTGGGTATTAGAAAAAACATTTAGTCTTTTACCAGTAAGTACCATATTAGTGGTAGGTTTGTTCTTGTTGTTCTTTATCAAAATAAAAACAATTTCTTCTATTTCTAGTTTGCATAGAGGTTTTCTTATGATGTACGGATGTTGAATTTTTTCAAATGCTTTTTTTGAGTCTACCGAGATAATTTTTTTTTCAACCTGTTCATATGGTGAAACGATTGACTTATTTTTCAAGTGTTGAACTAATCTTGCATTCCTGGACTAAATCCTATTTATTTATGATGTATCATATTTTTATATTTTTCTATATTTGATTTAATATGTTGCTAAGATTGTTTGAACCAATATTCATGAAAAATATTTTCCATTTGGTTGTTTGTTTGTTTGCATTGCCTTTGTCTGATTATGGTAACAGGTTAAGGTTATCTTCTCCACAACATAGCAGTTTCCTTCATTTTTGAGTCCAGCAGGAGAATGTCTCTCTGATGTTTCATCTTTTTAAAAGGACTCAACAGTTTGGGTCAGACACATCCATGAGAATCTCCCTTTTCATGAACTCAAAGTCTATGAATAGTAAGTTAATCATAAAAACAATATTCCACCACATTCTCATGTTCCACATATACTCAATGGGAAGGGATTATACAGGATGTGTATACCCGGGGTGGGTCTTGGGAGGGCATCTTAGATTTCTGTCCACATCATAGATATTCTCGTCTACTCTAAAAGATAAAATTTATTTTATTTTCTCATTGATCATGTCATTATATTTTCATTTTGATTATGAGTGGAAGAGAAGACAGCTTTTCTTTTAAAATTAGACACAAAGTTTATAGCGGATGACTCTATAAAATTTATGCATAATTGGAGAATAGAAGAATAATAAGCAGTCAGCTATTTGAAATGAGATAGAGAATTTGAAGAAGATTTAACAGTGTACGCTAAGACCCTGAGATGAGAAAGACTTGATGTATTTAAGCAGAGAGTTAGGGAGCAAGTCGTGTGCCATTGCTAGAGAAGAGCTTTCTAAAGAGAATGAAAAGACTAAATGGGAACAAGCTTGAAGTGTTCAATGAATATTCAATAAGAATATTCAATAAGACTAATAGTCCTAGAGCATAGCTAGCTAAGGGAGAGGAGAGTGGCAGGGGAAGGAATCAGAGTGGTCTATAGAAATAATCTCATGAAGGATATTTTGACCATTATTTGGAATTATGAGTTATTTCTAAAGGTAACTCTAAGCAATTAAAAATTTTAAGTTGGGGGAAGGAGCATGAGCAACTTGATGTGTTGTTACAAAGATTAATTGGTATGTTGATAGTGAACTGATTAGAAAGAGTAGAAGCTCCCAGAAGAGTTAACAGGCTAATTTTGTGGTACAGGAGAGAAAAAAAAGATTAGGACTATGGTGGAAAATGGGGGATGTAGACAAATGTGATGTGTGATTTTGGCTTTAACACTCTTCAATTCTTCTCTTTCTAAACTTGAGTATTTATTTTTTAAATTCTTCTAATTGAAAGCTTTTTTAATATATCAAAATATGTCATATTTTTTATAGACTTTTTTTGACTTTGGGTTTTGTTCATGGTATTTTAGATGATGTCAAATCAATAAATACTCTTCTTGCTGTTAATTTTTTACTGTTTAGCCATTGTACCACCACATGTGTAGTCTCTAGTATAAATTAAGCCATGTAATTAAAGGTACTACAATGTAATTATATAATATACTGTATAATATACTCTGTATCTAAGTGAGTTATAAAAGAAATAAAAATATATGATACAGTATTATACTGTCATCTAGGATTTTCAATGTAAGAAAAGCAAAGGAACCACTTTTTAATCCTAAGACTTTTCAGTGATACAGAATCATCTCACTTGAGAATTTTGGTTGCAGTTGTTTTTTTTTTTAATTGAATTTTATTTTTGCTCATGAAAATAAAATTAAATTTGGGGTAAATACTTTTATTGAATAATGCAAGACATGCATATATAACTTCCTTTGCTTTTTAAATATGTGTATTTTTGAAAATGTGAACTTTATTGGTGAACACTAGATGACAAAATAAAGAAAAATCTCAGTTTATATAACATGGGTGTTTCCGATGCCTTGAGACTCACAAATTAAAGGTTTCTATAATCTTCAGCATGGTGACCTTTAGAAAAAACTGAATAGACTCATTTATTTAGGGCTTCACTTTGCCAATCCGTAAAGAATGGCCTAAGGTCAGGCTCAGAGTCCTCATCCTAGGAAGGATGAAAAAATATTTTCAATATTAACTGGAGCATTCTTTAAAAGGTACAAAATGAGTTTAGGTATGAATGTGATAAATGTGCCTGAATATTTTTGTCTTGGGGAAATTATTAACTTCAGATGCTAACACCTGTGGGCATTGTATGTAGAGATGCTCTTCTTCCTGGATTTTTTTTTAGGCCCATTTAGAGGAACTTCTCTTTTGAATTGAGGGACATTTCTAATATCTCTGCCACCTCCATTTCATTCTTCTTCTCAAGGGAATAGTAACTAATCTCTTGATAGAAATCTTTTATTCTTCAGAATATTGAAATAGATGAAGTTATAAACCTGTCTGTTGCATACTATCTATATCAATGATGGGGAGAAAGGAATGGTTATCTCTCTGTTGTTGATAGAGATTTCACTCATTGAAATCATCTTGAGATAGATTCTACACTGTAGCCAGAGAATGAGAACTATGCCTGATAGTTCCCATTTGTCCTTCCAGATTAATTTTTATTGCTTCTCTGTCCTGCTTACTATCCCAGATTATATTATGGTTCCCACACCTTTTAGCTTCAGTTGGGTTTGGCCAAAGGGCCACCTTTGCAAGGTATTTAGAAGAAGTGAGGAGAGTAAAGTCCAAACATTTATTTCTCTATCACACTTTGTATAAGGTTACATCTTTTTCTTTACATTGAAATTTACTGTTCTCAATGCTCTTAAACTATGTGATACTGTACTTGGTTTATAGTAATCTCTCTCTCCTTTTGCCCCTTTGGGCCTGGGGCGGTGATAGAAAATGCTACCATGCCTAGAGCTACTTCATCATGCACCTAAATCTGTACCTTTGTAAATGACTTCTTTTAAAATAAAACCTCCTTATATTACCATATTTTGCATGTGGCATCCTACACAGGAAGGTTGTTGTTTCTAATGGTTTCCTAAAAGGAAGAAAGAATGATGGCCCTTTTGAATCTAACCTGTCAACAATGAGATTCTTTTTGTTTACCAACATAGAGGATTCAGATTTTGCTTAGGAGCTGGCTTATTAATATATTTATCTTAAGGATATTTGCAATAAAGCCTTACCCTCCTGAAGTTGTCATTAAGTAGTTAATAAAAGTAGAAACCCATTATATCTTGGAGTTCTGTTTCCCAACTTTTGCCTCTGCTAATAAGTCCTGATAAAGCCAGGACTAAATGGATGATACAAGGTTAAAAGCCAGAATTATAAGGTTGGATACAAGGTTATATGTGGTAAAGCTATCTATAAGGCTATTTCTTTTAATAAAATACAATCCATACCATCTCTGTAAACTAGGGAGAATCTCCATGTTGATAGGAAACCTGGCCCTCAAAGTCCTCACTCTATTTCTCTAATGACTGATTTTACTTCCTCACTGTCCTGTGCTTGGGGCCAAGTGGCGGCTCTGCTGCTGGTAGTGGCTGGAGCTCATACCGCTTCTCCCAATTCCTAGAGTGCAGCTAAGGCTAAGTTGGTCCATCTAAATTCTAGTCAATTTACAAAGAATGTAAAAAAACATAGTAGCATATAACTAAGTAGATATGGCATGAAACACTTATATTTAACTTGGGGAAACTTACAGAAAATTTTCTTAACTGGTTATCAACATGTAGAAGGGGCCTAATTTCTTATAAGTGTTTGAATGACTATCAAGCATACCTAGAAACTTCAAAATATATACTTTGGAAAGTTACTCTCAGAAAGACTAAAACATTTTTTATTTTTAGTTTAAGGTCTACTTTTGCCCAATTTAGAATCTCAAAAATAGAAAGAAACCCTCTTCCAACTTCGGTCCCAGGTCACCTCATTCACTACACTCCTGCTAAAGTTTTATCAAACACATCAAGTGTTCTCTCACGGTGAGAACTATGCCTTTGCTATTACCTCAGCCAGGACTTCTTTTTCGTAAAAAAGAAAAATGACTGACTCTTTCACTTCAAAATAATACTTGCTTAGCTCTTGAATAATCAAGAAAACCTCTCTTGAGACACTCTCTAAATGAATACTCTCTTTCAGTTTTTCTTAGGCTCTTTTTTGTTCTTTATTTTTCTTTATAGCACCTTATCATATTGTTTATTTATTGGGGTATTATTATCTGTCTCCTCCACTAGAATGTAAGTCCCATTAGACTAAGGTTCTTTTGTAGTACTAACCAATGTCTGGTACATAATAAATGCTCAAAAAATATTCGTAGCATAAATAAATGATTTAAGTTGATATACATACTGTCAGTAGTGAAATGGTGATTTTATAATAATTTTAAAGACTGAGAAGTAACAGGGTAGAGGGATTTATTAGAGTTTGCCAAAGAAACAAAACCAACATGATTGTGTGTGTGTGTGTGTGTGTGTGTGTGTGTGTGTGTGTGTGTGTGTGTGGAGAGAGAGAGAGAGTGAGAAGGAGATATTTTTTAAGTGACTGGCTCAAAAGATTGCTCAGGAAAGGTCAATCTTTGTTGTATAATGTCTTCAACTAATTTGGATGAGGCCCACCCATGTTATGGAGGATAATCTGCTTTACTCAAAATCTAGCTATTTAAATGTTAATGTCAGACAAAAACACCTTCACAGAAACATCCACAATTATGTTTGACTAAATATCTGGGCACTGTGTCCCAGCCAAATTGACACATAAAATTAACCATCACAGTAGGCTTGCGGAGTAGCCATAATAAAGCTGCTAAGGAAAAACCAAGAATATGAAATCAAATAAGCTTTTACACAGAGGTGTCTACAGTTTGGCAAAGCACAAGTAATAGGCAAATGTAGTCCAATAACATAATGTTATTGTTATGTAGGTTTCCGTAAAAACTCAGCTGCTATAAGAGAGATGCTCTTAAAATGTAGTGGCTTAAATAAAATGAGAATTTACTACCGTTTCCCATAGCTGTTCAGGGAAGCGTAGGCAGATTCTGCTTCAAAAGTTAACTCAAGAACTTAGGCTGATAGATTGATCCTACTGAACTTCAACTATCAATTCTGTGGTTTCCACTTCTGGCCTTAAGTTTGCTTATCTAATTGTGTTCATTAGCATTTTAAAAGGAAATTCAGCAACACCGGGTTCATGTTTTAGCCCATGGGAGAGGAGTAGAAGAAAACCCAGAGCAAGAACTTCATCTTTTAAGACAAATAACCTGGAAATTGAACACACAACTTCCACTCAGATCCCCTTTTTCTGAACTCAGTAATAGATTACACCAAGCTACAAGGAAGGCTGGGAAACATAGTCTCAGATTGAGTATATATGTGCTCAGCCAAAAATAAGTGGGGAGGAGGTAATTACTAAAAGGATGAGCAGAGGAAGTGCAGCGTGGAGAATGGTTAGCAACTTCCACTCTCAGGCCTCTTTGGTCTTAAAGGTGACCATGCTCATGTTTCTGAATTTCCCATGTGAGATCACTTTCACTAAGGAAGAGTAGTACATGATAAGTACAAAGCAGCTTTCCATTTAGAAAAGAGAAGAATTGGAGACGTGGCAGTTACTAGTTCACATCAATGATGAAATCCTGCTGAACAGACATTGCACAAATTCTCTGCCCTGGTAGTAGAACTTTTTTTTATTATTATTTATTTATTATTATTATTATTAGATACTGGTTCTGTTTTTGGAAAGAGAGAACTTGGTCCATTTTTCTGGTGTGACCCCTGACTGGGCCCTTTGGATAAGACTTCCTCATTCATTATCTTCTGTGAATGTACTGGAGTGGGCATTACCGAATTGGACAGCTTTTGCAGTCCACTTCCTGCTGGAGCAGGTTTGAAGATTCAGAAGTAATTTTAGGACTCAAACAATCATCTGGGTTTTGAAGAGTTGGCTGGCTGTTTCTTTGACAATATAATTTCATTTAAAAGTTTGTGACTCCAGATAATTTTAGGTTCAATAATTTTATGTACCATCAACCATACAAAAGTTAATTTTTGGACATAGTTCTCTAAACCTGTATTAAATCCTGGTTTCTATTCCAAGATCATCCTTTTTTCTCCTTCATTTTAGTGGTTACAATCTGAAATAAAATAGGCTAATAGGGTAAGATCTCCTTAATCTCATCTTTACCACTAGGTTAGGTTACATTTTTCTAGCTGAGAAGACATAATGAGAGCTATTTGAGAAACGTCTAGAGAATTATTTTCTACTATTTGAGTTAGACAAGCAGTTGACTTTTCAACCCTACCTACTAAAACTACTGGACTGTCTAACTGAGGCCAAAGGTAGATAAAATCCTCCTTATAGAATTCTAGTCTGTTCCATCTCTGCATGCAAATTTGTCAATTTTTGACTGGGCTCATCTTTTTCTTACAATATCATGCTAAAAGCATTAAAGAACATTCGATGCACTACAACATTCAAACTATTTTCATCTCTGGAATTACATTCTCTTTAAGACATGCAACCTGCTTTCCAAGTTATTGCAGATGACAGTTTAAGTGTTTGGCCATGACATACCAAGGCCCATAGCTTTCCAGTTTGCAACAAGTGTTTTCTTACTACCCACTGAGCAAAAGCTCTATATATTAGTTTAACACCCGCCCCCCCAGTGGCAACATGCTATTTCTTTTGCCTAGAGTTTCTAGAAGACAATGGTCTACATTGGAAAACACAATAGAATTAAACAAAGAGAGAACTGAGCAGAGGTCATTGGATTTGACAGAGAAAGCCTACATTAGGTAGTTGAGAAAGGAATTTTAATAGAATGATAGAGGTGTAAGCAGAATGTCAGAGAATCACTGAGAGAGACTGCGAGTAGAGGCAGTTTTTCAGGAAATCTGATTTTAATAAGGAGAGAGTGAAGATGGCTCATCATTTAGAGGAGAACCAGTTTTGGTATGTTAGTTTTGGGTTTTCTGTTAAAATTAAGCAAACCCAAATGAAACAAGGCAGTAGTCATTTAAAATTGTTCACTCATCAAAGCTCCTGCCAGAGTTAGGCACAAGATGAATTTAAAGAATTTAATTTCATCTCTAATGTTTTTTCAAGACTTTTGATTTGTGTGCTGATCTATGAAGTTATCCAGAGACAAACAGCAGGAAGAAGGAGGAAAATTCAAAAGAGGAGAAAAACACAGGTCCCTGAAAATTGTTTCCATGATTTAAAAACATTGAAAAAGGATCATGGCTGTCTTCTCTTAGGAGTGAAGTTAGCTAAAATAAAGTTATATGTTGGGTCTACATATATGAACATAATAAAAATAATCTCTCTCCCTCCCTCCCTCCCTTCCTCCCTCCCTTCTTTCCTTCCTTCCTTCCTTCCTTCCTTCCTTCCTTCCTTCCTTCCTTCTTCCTTCCTTCCTTCCTTCCTTCCTTCCTTCCTTCCTTCCAATAATATAGTAAATAGGTTCAAAACAAATACATTTGCTGAATTGGATGATACATTATTTATCATCTATCTATTTATTATCTATCTATCTATCTATCTATCTATCTATCTATCTATCTATTTATCTATCATCTATCTAACTAAGCGTAAACATATACCTATGTGGTATGCAGATACATATACACATATATGTATATTTGTACATAGAGAGAGGTAGGGATACTTTTATAACTACCACTATATTTTAAAGTTTGTATCCAACTGACGTCTGACAGAATAATAGCAAAAAAAGTAAAAGAAGACATATAGAAAAGTATTTTACTGGATGTGTCTGATGAAGACACCATAAAAGTGTCAATCATTCGAATATTGCAGTGTTACTTTTTTGTCATTACTTTAAATTGGAATGCCTATTTGAAACCTAGGATCAGCATAAAGATGGTAAATTATGAACATTTTTCTGAGACAATGCAAACTTAGTGTCACCACTCTTTTTGGTGAATAGAGAGATGATTCATTGGTTAATTTTAGGCTAATTTGTGGTCTCATAAGAGCACTTACAACAGAATGGCAAATTGAACATTTATTACGCTCTATTTAAATGGCATTTCTTGGTTTATGTTTAGCTATAACAGTGATCCAATTTAATATACTATCAAAAATTTCTTTGCTGTCAGATCAACATCTTTGCAGAGAATTTTATTATTTATTTTGCCAACGTGGACATAGATTTATTTTTTTAAAGAATAGATTTATTTTTTTTTGGTCTTATATATCTTTCTTTACTCCCAAATTGTTGAGTAGAGTTTTGCCCATAGGAGTTGCATAACAGAAACTTATTTAATCTTGGAAGGATAAATTAAATGGATGAATGAATGAATGGAAATATTCTCCAATAAAGTCCCAAGGTAAAATATAAATAACAATACAATTTAAAATCTTTAAATAAAAGCTAATAATCAAACTTCCATAACTTCTTTAGTCAACACTATGCATATCTATCTCTTTGATTCATGGGTAGAAAATGCTATAAATTTACTACAAAGTCTTAAGTGAGTAACTAATTGAACAGCAAGTCAGAACCATCACTTGCCTAAATTTTTACTCACTCATTTTCTTTGTGCCACTCACACCAAGACAAGGCTTCACCTATCACGTTACTACCTGGGGGATTCTCAGAATTCTCAAAAAAAATCTTTCACAGCTTTGGTTTCTGTACTTTTAATGGTACTTATTTCATCAACGTTTGCGAAATAGCTACTTATTTTTCCACAATTCAATATAAAGCTACACAAAGCTAGGAAAATTTCTGATTCCTTTAGATACCCTCTGTAACACTTAGGATTGAACAAAATATGTGTCTGCTCATTTAGTCCATCCATTCAATTTTGCATTAGCCATGGATAATTTACAATTCCCTAATTTTTGCCTTAAGTACGAGATTTAGATAGAGTATGTGATACAGACTCTTTTAGTGGTATTTTCAGTGCTTTATCTAGCTAGATCTCAAAACCTTCTCACCATAAAAGAGCATTTTCTTTTTAAATAAAAGGTCCTAAGACTTCACTTTGAGAAATTATAAACAAATGTCATTAGGCATTTTGAGGCAATTGGGGATACCTGGCATGGCCACAGAACTAGAGTTGACATTGGCTCATGTAGAATATTTCTATTCTAGTCTTCCCCCACTCCCCATGGAGAAAGGGCTAGATTCGGGCAACAATTTTTAGCAGAGATGCCACAGGTATCATAATTTTACTAGAGAATTTTAAATGCCCTCCTCCCTTCCAAATGCCTTTAATAGGCTGAATTTCCTGACTGGAAACCATTCAGATAAAGTCTGATTATGGGATAAATTTGACAATGAAATGGGGATTGATGGGTTAGATATGTTTGACTAAAATACATTTTAAACAGTTGGTGATGGATTATGTTTTTGCTTCAAATTCTCTGTTCAATTTCTGTGCTGCTCAGATGCCTTCAGGGTAAAAGACTTTAAAAAATCATAACAAAATTTTAACATATTAAAGTTATTGCTAATATAACTTTATTTCTTTCTCACAATGTCAGTGTACAATAGGGGCTTGCAAACCTGAGTCTAGGTACTGGTTCCATTGGAGACATATTCATTTAATTGATAGGAATAAATACTTTAATAATATCTAAATCCAGAGAGTGTGCCAGGAGAAATTCATATAACATTTTAGAACACTTGAATGATTTTTAGAAAATGTTGGGAGAACATTCAAGGCCCCAGGATGTCCAATATCAAATAAAATATATATGCATTTTAAAAATTATGGTTGTTTCCTTTTCTTTTATAAGCCTATTTTGGCTTACAAAATAATTTTATTTATCCAATATATCTGTTTGAGTACTTGCATATTATGAGCTTTCTTTTCATCAGACATTTTCTACTTTATTTCTCCCTCAGTAAAAATGAGTCACTATGTTTTCCTTGTCTTGATCTTCTTTTATTTGTGTTTGTAGACCGTGAGGGCCTAGGTTGACTTTCTTCTCTTTCCTTTGGGGACATCACAGTCAATAACTTTAATGAGAACATCCGATGCATAAATATTACAAATCCGGGATCTAAGTGATGAGATGGTAGAAAGAGAAATAAATAGTGTAATTGAAGCAAGTGGGATGTTAATGGAACTGCAGGAGCTGCTATCTAGTTAGGGAAGAGAACAGTCTATGCTGAAAGTTTAGTTTCCTGATCAAAATGGAAGCTTTTCAGGGACAGAAACTGTTTCCTGTAGCATGCAAATAAAGAGTAGTTGCTGTCTGATAAATACTCTTTGGTTTGATTATTTATATATTTCCTATTAAGAATAAAAGTAGCCTAAAAGAGAAATTAAAAAGTAAAGAGCCATCAACAATTAAAAATAATTATAAAATAGAAATTAGCACAAGCATTTCACATTTATTTTGACTGATTTTTTAAACACTGTGTAGACCAAAAAAGAAAACAGAGCGTCCAACTGTTTTGGAACAAATTTGATCCGTATTTTTCCTTTAGTGAGTACAAAATATATAATCTAATGTGGGTAGACTTTCTTGGAAGTAAGCCCTTTTCTACTACATTATGTGTAATGTTTTTGCACCTGTTTTTTTGCTGCAATTTTACCAACAAGGGGTCTAGGGAAGCACTGCTTTATACTTGGCCTACAGCCAAACCAATAAACAAAAATGTCATTAATCACTGTCACTTGTCAATTCTCCATTTAAGAAATTGTCTCTTTTCATTGTTGCTGCTAAAAACACAAGGGAGATTGATAAATTTTGTTTTGAAGAACTGAGGCTAAGTTTTCAAAAGTGAAAATGTTTTTTTTTCCAAAGGGAAAATGTGGTATTTAAGGGTAGATTACTGCTGAAACTGAATATCTCTATGAGAGCAAAACCATGCATCTATATGAAGCTGGTCATCCAAGAGATTGGGGTGAAAGGAATCTGCATTTAAACAGAGTTGTATTTCTGCAGGGTGTTTCTTCTATGTGTTAGTTGAAAGATCAGGTAAGGCATAGGACAGCATTTCTTATATGTGCCCCTGCCCAGCTACCTACACTTAACAGTATAAAGGGATCACGAGCCAAGAACAGAATAATCATTACAAGTTCTTCACAATTTCTACTACGGAGCTTACATCAACAGTCCCTACCCCACTGTAAATAGAACAGTCACATTATCATATATGCAAATATCTTAATCCACTTAAAAAACAAAAGCACAGACCAAATAAGGAATATTTGCGCCACATCATCATTTTGTTAATCTGGCAGGAACTAGGTGACTTCAAAAGATGTAATTCAAGTATTATTCCACATTTCATTGTATAGATTTCAAATAATTTTCTAATAGTTTAGAATTGCAGTCC
>NW_011888997.1:2295913-2330879 GCF_000151845.1 Pteropus vampyrus | reverse complement strand
ACACTTAACAGTATAAAGGGATCACGAGCCAAGAACAGAATAATCATTACAAGTTCTTCACAATTTCTACTACGGAGCTTACATCAACAGTCCCTACCCCACTGTAAATAGAACAGTCACATTATCATATATGCAAATATCTTAATCCACTTAAAAAACAAAAGCACAGACCAAATAAGGAATATTTGCGCCACATCATCATTTTGTTAATCTGGCAGGAACTAGGTGACTTCAAAAGATGTAATTCAAGTATTATTCCACATTTCATTGTATAGATTTCAAATAATTTTCTAATAGTTTAGAATTGCAGTCCGCTAGTGATGAAATGAACTCAAAACTGAAAGGGAAACAGGCATACCAACTGCAGGCAGTATGATGAAGTGACTGAGAGTGTGGGCTCTAAAATCAAAGCTCAGTTTGAATCTCAGTTCCATCACCAAGAGCTTTGTCACTTTGGGCTGGTCATTAAATTTCTGTGTTTTAATTATGAAGTAATAACTTGCAACACACACACACACACACACACATAAACAAACATATACCCATATAACTCATATAGCACAATGTCTGGTCAACAGTAAGTGTTTAATAACAGTACATACACTCATACCCACGCATGCGCATGCTCACACACGTGTCTTTAAGTATAAGAACCACAAGACTGGGGTTTAAAATTTCATTCTTCCACTTATTAGTGCCTATAAGCATCAGTTTTTGCAACTGTAAAATAGTGATAACGACAACACATTTAGGAATTTCTGTAAGGGTTAAGTTAAATAATTTAATGTCAGGACCTAGCATAATATCTTGCACACAGATTTTGGTCAATCGATGTTATTAAATTTGAATTCGAGGGTCTACAAAAACATCTTTACCATGTGCGCCACAAGCTGCTAAGCACTTCAGGACACAAAAGCCAACATGTTGAAAATAACTCAATTATGGATTACTTTGTCCTGGTGACACCTAATAGAATTTCAGTGCTTGCATTTTGTGAAACACCCAGTTCATCACACTTGACATTTTTTGTCAGTTAGGAATCTGAAAATGAGGGTGAGTGCATGACAATGTAGGAGCCAAGAGCTCCTTAAATTTGTCAAGTAAGATAAAAATACAGTCCAGAGAGCTAACCTGTCCAAGATGGTACAGCTTTTGCACTTCTCAGCGCCCTAGAACCATGTTCATCATGGATCTGTGATAAGTGGCAATCACATCCAGCATTTTGATAGTCAGATGAGCTAATTAAACACAATGGGAGAGAAAACCTATGAGGGTAGGGAGTGTCTCAGTAAGGCTAGATATTTTGTTTTTTAATAACCATTTGATAAAATTTTATATTTTAAACTGAGGTCATATCATAAGTCTTTGAAAAGATAGGACAATGGTAAAAAAAATGCCTTCTTTTTACTTTAAAATATCTTTTAAATATAATTTTTTTCAAATTAAAAAAATCATTTTACCCCATGTTCCCTAAAATAATTTTACATGTCCTGTCCAAAGCATCTTCTTAAACTGAGTTATTTGGAACATAGTTCATTTATCTTTAAAAAATGGAAGGTGGAATTGCTATTGGGATTTGGATTTGGATGTTTTTCTAGGAAATGAGGTGCTCTAATTTTGATCATTAAGCCACCCTCAATAGCTCTTGGCCCCATTTCTATTGCAATATCATGTTTGTTTGTTTGTTTTTTAAATCATTGAACTCATCACCTAAGCTGTGCTGCTGCTGCAGGAGGTGGGGAGAATGACCACATTAGTGGAGTACCAAGAATAGTTTTTTATATTAAACTCATTTTTAATGAAGTGTGTACACTTGACAATTTATGTCCAAGAAAATGCAACCGACTACACTTTCATGGTATTTATCTTAAAGTGAAATGTTTCCTTTGAGCTCATTTCAATCTCTTTCCAGTAGTTCTATTTTGGTGCCAGGATATTGATGTCCATTAACTTGTAAGGTAAATCGCCAGTGTAAATATGTTAGAAATATTCCCAAAGGCAGTACCCTGATTTTTCTTTTTTTTCAGATGTAAAGATGACAGTTCTTTGGAGAAGCCAGCTATTAACTACCTGCTGAGTTTATTTGCACATGTCCTTCTCTGTTATATTCAAGCATCTAGAAATTAATTTGTTGCTAGATTACATTTTTGTATATATGATTATATTGAATAATATGAGATTTTGACAAAAAAAAAAAGCAGGGCAATTCTAAAGCATTATTTTAGGTCATTCAATCTCTAATCTTTTCTAGGGCTCTTTTGCATGTAAAGTGTCTTTTTATTAAGTTATGGAAATTGGAACCTATCTCCTAGTTTCTAAAAACAATTATTATTTGTGTGTGTGTACTAGAAGTGTTTATGTTTTCTCCTTTTTCTATTATAATGCATTTCTTATTATTATGTTGAATGTTCTGCTGTCTGACTGAAAATATCTGTTTTTCAGATCTTGCTTTTATTTTTGTATACTTTCATTTTCTCAGGTTCTTATGCTTTAATAAGTTTCCCCCGATTTGTGCTGCCTCAGTTAAAAGATTTTTCCTGCTTACCTCTTTGAGAATGGTTCTTTCACTAAAGATAATATATGGTACATTAACATATTTACTTTGACCCTCATAAATATCTTTATTTTTAAACTTTCAAACATATCCCATTTTACAATTTTCTATTATAAAACACTAAGAAATACTGAATGTTGGTAAATGCACTGAATGGCAATTGGAATTTTCTTCATCTGCCCACAACCATGATATAAACAAAAATTCTTTTATTTGGCTAGATTAAGAGGTAAGATATTTTGTGTGTGAGATCTAAGGCTATGAACAGAAGAGACCCATTATTTTTTTCTTTTTGGTGTGATAATAGTGTCTCTGATAGAATTAAGGGAGTAATCTGACTGTAATGTCTTTCCTTTGATTCTGTTATTTCTTGCTGAAAAGGCATTTACCCTTTCGCTACTTAACTATTGAACCAGATTTCTCAGTAATTACTCTGCTTTTTATCTTTTTCAAATTCAGCCCATTCTATGCACTGCTATTATATTAATTGTCTTAAAACACTCTTTTGTGCAAGCTACTCCTCTGGCAGAGTCTTCATTGACTTCTCATTGCTTAGAGAAAAATATTCAAAATACTTAGCCTGGCATTCAGAAACCAGAAAATGTAGTTTAACTCCCCGCACCACCCCCCTCCCCCCGCCCACACACACACATGATATACATGCCCAACTGCAGGGATTAGCAGAGTGTTAAAAACACTGGCTTTAAGGACTATCTTGTTTCAAAGGCTGCATGAATATGGGCAAGTTATTTTTCTCCCTAAGCTTCATTCTCCTCAGAGTTATAATGGAGATAATGAGTATTTATCTCATAAGATTATTAAGAATTAAATGTATTAATACATGTAAAGTTCCTAGAACAAAAAAGGCACAAGTGCTTAACGTAGGTTAGTTTTTAAAATTTTATTAGTTATTTGATTCAAAGTGTCTTCTCCACATCATATATCTCTTATTCCTAAATTATCCTATACCAGATCCTAACCAAGTGAAAACTGTTGTATAAGACAGTGATTCCTTCCTCCTGTGAACTTAGAACAATTATAAATTTCTATTATTTGATTTTTAACATTATGCTCCCTTTAATTGCTAGTACAATATAAAGATATGTCTGTTTGTCTTCCCCCAAGCCACTCATTATTACAATACCTACTAGCATCTCTTGCATATACTATATGCTCAATAAATATTTTTTATTGATGATAACCATTATTAAAGTAGCCAGGAAAAGATGCAATAGAGTTATTACATAATAAATTGTGCCTTCACCTTATTATTTGTATTCTTCTGATTATCCCTAGTTATGGAGCTAAGTGTTTTGAAAGAACAGACCAATATATAAGACATGGTTGAAGTTATTTTTTGTACTTCAAATGATTCAGTCCATTTTCCCAACCTCCTGTCTCATAAACTTAAAAATATGTTAAATTTTTAGAAAAGGAGACTGGTGATGGGTTTAAATTACGTCTTTGTTTTGTATGCTTTATAACACTACAGGACACTTTGCCTTTTAGAAGTTTTGTTTGTTTGTTTTGTTTTGTTTTGTTTTCCTGTCTACCTAACCTCTACCTAACCTTGATAGAGATCAAAATTCAGAAAATATCTAGCAGAAAAACCAGTGTGGTTTGAATCCTCTTAAGTTTCCAGTTTACCCACCAGCACCTTATAAGAGGTAAAAGTTCTTTGGTTACTTATTCACTCAACAGATTACTGTTACTAAAGCAAGTTTGATCTTTCAGTCTTACCAAATAAGCAAACAAACAAAAAACTGCAACATCTTGTTATCTTACTTCAGAAAATCCCTTCTATAAAATTTGAGTTTGCCATTCTTTGTTGCTCAAAACCTCTTGGGTGTTTTTAAAAGTAGGTTAAAAAATTTTATCTAACATCTTTTAATTGTCAAAGCCTGAGACTTGACCTACCAGGACTCATTTAACTCTCAAAACCAAAGTCCTGATTAATAGTGATGTTGAGCATCTTTTCATATGCCTATTGGCCACCTGTATGTCCTCTTTGAAGAAATATCTATTCACATCTTCTGCTCATTTTTTAATTGATTTTTTCTTGGTGTTAAGTTGTATGAGTTCCTTATATATTTTGGATATTAACCCTTTACCGGATGGATGTATCATTGGCAAATATCTTCTTCCATTCGGCTGGTTGTCTTTTTGTTTTGTTGATGGTCTCCTTCACCGTGAACGTAGTTTAATGTAGTCCCATTTGTTTATTTTTTCTTTTGTTTCCCTTATCAAAGGAGACCTATTAAAAATATATATCACTAAAAGCAATGTCAAAGAGTTTACTGCCTGTGTTTTCTTTTAGGAATTTTATGATTTTAGGTCTTATATATGTCTTTAATCCAATTTGAGTTTATTCTTGTATATGGTGTAAAAGTGATCCTGTTTCATTTTTTTGTATATGTCTGTCCAGTTTTACCAACACCATTCATTAAAATAGACTGTATTTCTTTTCTTGGCTTTTGATAGGCAAAATTCTGGATTTTTTTTTACAGTGGAAATAATGGAAAGCCTAATGGTTTGTTTATAGTGCAATTTTGGGTCTCATATTCTATAATATGCAACCTTCCAAAATGGTTTTGAAAAGTTTAACACAAAACTAAATCTAGACATTCATATATTTGTAGAATGTCACCATCAGTTAAAATTTCTAAAACAAGTTTTTGATCTTAGACTTGAGTGTGAAAATTTCTTTTAATGCTATGTCAAAGTCATTCCTAACCAGCAATCAGTAATATCATTTTATTGGGGAAAGAAAGAATTGATCGACACACTTCAACATATGTATTTTAATAGAGCACAGTTTACTGACATTTATTTATAACAGGTATGAATATTTACATTGCTATACTGTGTTTTATGTTAAGAATTATAGACTTGAGAAAAAACTCTCAACCTTTTGGTATTTTTGTGACAATTAAAATATATTTTGAAATAAATTTTATCTGTATAAATAATGAAATAATAATAGTGAGAGTGAATAGGAGACTCTAAAAAGCTTCTATAAGCTAAGATTTCTTTTTTTTTACTATATGATTAATCAAAATAGCTAACTTTGTATAGCACTTAAAATATGCCAGGAATTATACTATTTGTTCCATGTAAACAATGACATTTAATCTTTATAATAATCAAAGGTGGTAGAAGTAATTATTGTAATTATTTTAAATATGAAGAAAATGAGTAACTATTCCAAAATTACATAGCTAATAAGATAGGTGAGGTTTCTTTGGTAAATTTCATAAAATTATTTAAAAAAACATAGTTTCCTTCTTTTTCTTTTTACTTTGGTTCAGTAAACTGAAGTCTTTGACTATATATTATTTCGATAGCCAATGTTGCATTTAACATAATAATTTCCAACAATATAGATTGGGCTGATTTCTTCTTTCTCTTTATAAGCTGATGGAACAAAGAATTGGAAAAATGTAAAAAATGGTTAACTGAAATCTCTAAGCTCTTGTTGGAAGTCTAAAAATTTGGAGCTGAACCCAAAGACTAAATATCACCACAGTGTGATCTGTTTTGCAAGGTGTATCAAAAGCATCAGGCAAAGTTAAAAGTCTGGCTGGACAGTCAAAGAACAATTCCACCTTTAGATAATTATAAAAAGAATATTTTCTACTAGTTTACAAAGAAAATCATATACATTCTTTATCTGTACTCCTTTAAAATTACATGGTAGATAAGTGTTATTATCTTTATTTTACAGAAGAAGTCACAGTGGAAAATTGAGAAAGGTATAACTACTTCTTGAAAAATTATTAGAAAAATTTCTCTAAGTCCAAACCTCACCACAATTTGATTATAAGAAACAAATACTTGAAGGGATCAAAATAATCTCTATTAAAGGGAAGAGGGAAAGCAGCAAGTTGACTATACCTACTGTTTCCTTAGTGTTTCCTAATTACATTGAATGGGCTTTTAGTCCTACCATTAAAATATAGCCCATTAAAATATGGGCTATATTTTAATATGGGCTATATTTTAATGGTAGGACTAAAAGCCCATTCAATGTAATTAGCATCTTTTCTTTTTTGTGAAGGAAACACTAAGGAGACAGAAAGAAGGACAGTGACCTTTTTGCTTTCATTGCCCAACAAAATCAGTATGAGTCCCTGTATGGAAATTGGGATCACCTCCTGAACCTAAACATCTGTCTGTCTTTATCTATCTATCTATCTATCTATCTATCTATCTATCTACTTACCTACCTACCTATCAACTATCTATTATATCGATCTGTCATCTATCTATGTATCTACCTGTCTATCTATCCATATGCACATACAGGCAAGCATATTTTAAATAAAACAAACAAACAAACAAACAAACAAATAAATAGATAGATAGATAATAAAGCCAACATGCTATCCTGAAGAATAAAGTGGGGTGGAGGTTCAGAGGTAGAGGCTAAAGCTAGGAAATCATTTTTATAACAAGCTCTCTGGGTGATATTTGGGAATACCAGTTCACATTTCATAGTGTAGTAAATAACTGGCAATAATAACATCCAAGTATATAGATCAATTAGTATCAGGTTATCATTTTCTCCTAGCTTTCATTTCAGAACTGGCTATCTCTAACTCTTCTCTCTGTATATCACTGTTCCTCTTTCTCTGTCTTCTTTCTTCAGGTACTTATCTTCCTAATGTCAATTTCTGTCTACTCTTATGTCTGTCATTCCCAGAGTAGTCCCTTATGTTATATTTACTCTTTCTCTGTTAGATGATAGTTTTCCACTATATTCAATGATGTTCAGAAAACATTTTTATCTTTCCTAATTAGACACACAGATGGAATAGGCAAATGAAGCTTATACATAAAAATCAAGTGTGTGATTTCATGTTAGTGAATACATAGATTTTGGAGCATTGTACATTTTCCCCTCTCCCTTTCCCTCAGATTTATTTTGCTCAGATGTTGTCCCTCTTGACTTTCTTTATATCTCTAGAACTCATTTACAGGCTTATAAACTTAGTGAACTTCCAAGGTAGTTATTTCTTGTGTGTGTGTGCGTGTGTGTGTGTGTGTGTGTGTGTGAGAGAGAGAGAGAGAGAGAGAGAAATGCATTGGCTAGGCAGTCATTTCTCCTATTCTTTAAATTTGTAGTGAATGATATTATTGCAGGGGCAGTAGGAATATTTTCTCTTGGTGCTGCATATATATTATTTGATCTGGTAATAAATGTAAAATATAGTCTTACATAAACATACATACAGGCTAACAGTTGAAGGTGGCAAATGAATTATAGAATACAAAACTAGTCCCTAGTAGCCTGACTGCCTTGTGTGTATAAAATTTCATACTATGTGAACAAAGCTTCTTTAAAAGACTTTTCCCGAATAATATTTCTAACAGTGTAAGAAACCGGGACCTTGAAGTAAACCTTTTCATTTTTGAAAGTGCATTTACTACTTTAAGATTCTGTCTGGAATCCTCTGTGCATTTATACGCTGCTTCCTACTTCTTGCCCTGTGTACCTGAGTTCTGACACAGTGGAACATGAGAAACCAGCTTATCCTCCAAAGCTTATTTCTAACTGCTGATAGGGTACAGGTCAGTGCTAGTGTAGACTGTTGAATCTTTTGTTTTGTTACCTGTGTGCTGTGTATAGAAACTCAAGTGAAATGCAATATTTGGAATCAATCAAACAATGAATGTTGATTGAGCACCCATCATGTGTAGGATACTAATGTTGCATTAGTCAAGGCCCGTGCCCTCAGGGAACTTAAAATTTAGTTAGCTGGTCATTTTTATTTTTTTAATGTGAAAAAATTACATACCAATAACATCAGAAATAATGTAAAAATTAAGCTAAAGTTTAGGAGATAATAGTTGCAAAATATATCATAGACAAATGATTAGTATACAGAATATTTGACTCTTACCTACATATCAATGAGCAAAAGATCAACAAGCCACATCAAAATGTGCAAATAATATAAACAAATAATTTAGCCTGCTGGCAGTAGTTTGCTGACTCTTAAGTTAGAAGGCTTTTACAATAATCTTGACAGCATTAGTTATGATGAAGTGGAGATAGTTAAGAGATAAGATTGCATGTTTTACATACATTGAAGTCAGAGTCAACAAGATTTGCTGATAAGTTTGATGTGAACTGAGACAAAAAGAAGTGTCAAGAATGATTTTAAGATTTTGATCTGAGCAACTGAAGGTGAAGATTGCTGTTTACCGAGATAGACAAGATTAAGGAGGATCCTTTTTAAAAAAATAAAACTAAAAATTCAGATTTGTTTATGTTAGGCTATTTGAAATCCAGGTGAAAATGGCAAGGACATGGTTAAAAAAAAATTGGAGCTCATGACCTTTGTCTGGGATGGAGATATACTTTTGAGAGACATCAATATATAGATAGTATCAAAGCTATAAGACTTGATTAGATTACTAGAGAATGAGCATAAAATAGTTTTAATAATGGTCCATGAACTACAATCAAAACACAACTAATGAGGCAAGAGGTGGTAACGTATAGTGAACATTTTTTAGAGAAAAAGGTTATAGTTCCCACTCATGAAGAAAAATGATTGAATTGAGAGTATCAGCTGGAAAAATCAGAGACTGTCATACAGGAAACTTTACTACTGAGATCATGGAGGAGTTTCAGTTGCTGGTAAAAGAAGAATATAGCATCTAAATCTGGAAGTATATGATTGAGGCAGAGATAGATTAAGATCATCAGAATAAAGAAGGTTAAGAAACCGAGAGGCCATATATGGACTGTTTATTAAAGTCATCAAGAATATTGACAGGAAAATGATGAGAGTTATTATGAAGCTAAAACAACCAATAAATGAAAAGAAATGCTGAGTTCCATAGATAACAGCAAAAAGAAACAGCAAACGTTGACAAAAATATTTCTATGTATGTTGAAAGACTTTTCCCTCCATTTTTATTTGTAAATGGCATAGGAAGGAAAAATGGTCTAGAAGTAACATTTGGGATACTTACTACACTTCCGAAGTTGGTAACTTGGAAATTATGGTAGAAAAATATACCACCTGAGTGAACCGCAAAGGAACCAGTGTGCTTAGAAAATTGTCAGGATTCAATTCAAACAGGAAGATGAAGGGAATGTTCAGAGAAGTGCTAAGGAGACTGAGATCCCTAAGTTTCAGGCTGAACAATGGAAGAGTTTTGGGAGTTGGAGAGGAGTAGGAGATGGGGATATAATAGGAGTGCACAGAACCTTATGAAAATGGGATTCTAGCTAATGAGAGATGACAGAACATCTTGGTCTTCTTTAGGGACTGAAGTAAACGAAAACAAAGGGTATGATAGTCTTGACAGACTCAAGATAGTGAGGTTGTGAGCTCTGAGAGAGGAAAGAGAAATGAAAGTCTTGCTTGAAATGCAGAGTTTAGCATCTCTTAGTTCTCTGAAGGATGGATGTACAGAATCCAGGGGAGGAACAGTGTTGCTAGAAGCAAGTGGGATTTTATATTCATAAAAACAATGAAAAGATGTACAAAAAAATTTTTTTAAAGGACAAGTTTTCCCAGTACAATAAGTAATATTATTCTGAGAAAAATGTTCCTTTGGAAAAAATAGAGATGTTTAAACTTTGTTTGAAAATGTGTGTAATGAAGTGTGAATGATAAAAATTTAGAGTAACCACTTACACGGATGAAAATGTAATCTATAGCTTCTAACATAATCTGTAGTCGAGGGAAAAAAGTGAAGGAGAGAATAGATAAAGTTTGTCAAATCAACAAGAGACAAGTAAAAGAAAAATAAAACAAAATGATAAAAATAAAAAGATAGATTTTGATATATCGGCAATCATAATATTTTAAGTAAATTCACCTATTAATATCTGGAGTATAAGATTGATTTAAAAATTAAAACTAAGTTTTATTATCTGTGCTCATTAGACACAAACGTAAAACAAGACAAAGACAAAAATGAAAATTAGTTTTTATATGTGAGGCAAATACTAAGCAAAATAATGTTACAATAATAATATATTTCAAAATAGAATTTCAGCAAAAAAAAAAGCCCCACTATTAAATATAAAAAACAACATAAAAGTAAAAGAAAATTTATAAAGAAGATAATTCCATAGTAAATATATAGGCACCTAATAATGTATCTTTGAAATACACAAAACAAGCAAACAAGTAACAGAACTACAAGAACATTTCATCATGGTAAAAACTTATAATATAAATTTGCCAGAAATTTTAGGTGAAATTTAAAAAACTGCCTAGGGTACAGAATATTTGAACTATAATTTGATTTAGTATGTTTAAGTATATTCTTGAGAATGACAAAAAGAAAATGTTTCTTTTTTTTTATAGCTTTCATGAAACATTGGCAAAAGTTGAGTATTATAAAAGTCACAATGAATATCTTATCAATTTTCTCTGAGCTTTAATAATTCAAGTCATGTTCTATGAAGAAAATTTTTAAAAAACTAAGTATCACGAAAAAATATGGCTTAAAGTCATGCATACTTAGATACTAAAATTTCACTCCTAAATAGATAAAAGTAGAAATTACAATGAGCATTATGAAACCTATATTTTATAACTAAATGAAAATGACCCATACTATAGGTAAAGCTAAAATGATGTTTAGAGGTAAATCTATAACCTTATAAATTTAATTAAAAGATAAAAGGAAACATTTACACCAAGCTAGTTAAACATTTAAGTTAAAATAGAGTTAACTAGAATAAAGAAATAAGAGCAGAAATTAATGAATGAAATAAAAACTAGAGGTCCAACAAATAAAACATCTAGCAAGACTAAAAGAGAAGGCATAAATAAATTATTAGGCTTTAAAAGATACGAGAAATAATTACAAATAGGTTCAAGACTTTCAAACCATAAGAATATAGAATAAATAATCTATGCAAATGTATTTGGAAATTTGAATGGTAAAGATAATT
Source organism: Pteropus vampyrus (assembly GCF_000151845.1). Classification (NCBI taxonomy): domain Eukaryota; kingdom Metazoa; phylum Chordata; class Mammalia; order Chiroptera; family Pteropodidae; genus Pteropus; species Pteropus vampyrus. The sequence goes on along the minus strand of NW_011888997.1, from coordinate 2,319,399 downwards.
TATGTAGATGATACATTAGAAATTAAGAAACAAAAAAAAACAACTAAGACAAAAGTAATTAAGTTTGTAATAAAACATCTCCTGAATCTAAAATAACCAATTCAAAAAGTTCTTACAGATGAGTTTTTTAAGTTTTTAAGTAAGAGATAATTTAACCTAAAACTGTTTTCAACACTGGAGAGAGTTATAATCTTGATAGCAAAACCAGGAGAGAAAAACACAAGGAAAATATTATGAACTATCTTACATACGATAAAGATTCAAAATACTAAACAACTGACAAAATGAATACAACGATGTAGAAAAAATTATATTGTGACCTCATTTGATTATCCCAGGTATGCAAGGTTAAGTACAATGTTAAAAATTCAGTGAGTTAGATTTCTACTATAAGCCACAGTTAAATAACTTGGATTGGATTTACCTTCCTTTCTGAAACAACTAAGAAACTCATAAAATATGATAAAACGGTTTTCAAATATTGGTCATCAAGGTAACAAAAGACCCTAAATCTTGAGGAAAGGGTCATATAAGGTGAGGCCAGTTTGGAGAGGCAGCAGCACAGGTAAGGAGAGAAGCAGATAGAGTGTAAGAAGCTAGAAGTTCAGGGAGGCAAAGGCAGGTAGAGTTTGCAGATCAGAATATGGGGGAAAAAGAGGACTGCAGAGAGAATACTCTGGGAATCTGCAGAGGATATCCCTTGAGTAATTCAGCACAATACTGACAGCACATACATGTAAGAAAATTAGCTAAGGATGGGAGAAAAAAAACACCCAAAAGGACTAGAGGAACCATCTTTGAGGCTCATATAGAATCAGGAAGAATTTGTGTTCCTAACATCCAAAGTGGGAAAGAAAAAAAAAAAAAAAACAATACAATTCATGGAATGCTGGGCAGAGTCCCTCTCTGAAAGATATTGCCTCAGTAGTGGGAGAAATATTAACCCTAAATTAAAAGCTGCTCTTGATCCCATCTTGCAAAGATTAAAATCAAGCTCAAAAGGATTAAAATGTTTCTAATTAACTTATCTGTGCTCTAGAACGAAGCTGAAGAATATTTGCAGTAATATAAAAATATTCAGTATCCAAGGAGGTAAACTTCGCAAATGTTTGTCATCCAATAAATAATGACTATATATGCAAAAAAAGAAGGAAAGTGTGACCATGCAATGATTTCGAAAGCTATCTGGCAATATTCAGTGAAGCTGAAAGTATAGAAAGACCATTTGTAATTATATAACCTATATAGAAACGCATATGTGCACGATACATGTATAAAAATGTTTAAGGTGTCCTTGTTATTAATTGCTAAAATTGGAGCAACCCAATATCCATCGGCAATGGAATGAATAAATGTTTTTCTATTTCTACAATGGGATACTATCAAGAATAAAATTAGTGCACTATGTTTCCATCTGCTTAGATCTTAAAAGCAGAAAGTTGAGTAAATAAGCTTTAGAAAAATTATATTGTGGACATTTTAAGACATACGTGACAATGCTACATACTTTTTATAATTACATATATATACAGTAAAAGTATAAAGATAAACTAGATTTTCAAAAGCATGACTATGGGTGCTTCTGAGAATCCAAGGAGGAATGCGACTGGGGAAGGAATCATAGGAGCTTTCAACTTTATCATTAATGTTTGATTTCTTTTAAGCCATAAAAGTTTGAAAGCAAATGTGACATAATTTTTGGAAATAAGTATATTTGCAATTTTATCTTATAATTTGAAGTTTTATTTTATGTTTTATGACAATTATTTTTTTTAAAAGCAGCCACTCTGGTAATCAGAAATATACCAACTAATATAACAATGATATGCTATTTTACTTATCAGACTGAAAATTGATAAAATCTAACTTTATTGAAGACTGGCAAGAATGTAGGAAGAGTGTACTCTCATACACTTATATATTAATGAAGTAAACAGATGCTATGAATAGTAACGTGACAATAATCTAGTGGAATCAAAAAGCTCATTTCCTAATATTCATCAACTCAGCTTTGTCATATAATTTAAAGAACATTTTGCACAGGTACACATTGGATGCGTTACTAAACTGATCAAGTATTGTCTATGATGGTGAAAAACAGAAAATTTACTTATTAATCACTAAAAGATGAATTAATAATATTGGTATATGTATACAATGTTTTACTATACAACAGGTAATGGAAATAAATCAGATTTAATCATCATACACAGATAAACATTTATTTGTGCATATATTTATTTTTAAAACTTTCTGAAAGACCCAAGTTGAAAAAATTAAACTATTAGTGTAATTTCAATGTAGAATATATATAATATAATGTACATGGATATAGATGGATATACTTACACTTAAATAAAATGAAAAAAATTGCACGGAAATTGTGAAAGGATTACCTCTTAGAATAGATGGGGGATATGGAATGGATTAAAGTATTGACAAAGGTAGATTTTTAAATGTCATTAATTTTTAAAGAATAATATACACACATTTATTTTTTATCAAATATATATATGCATGCATCAGTTGTGAGTTCTAGAGGGTATGTACATGGGACAAATAATAAAAGCAAACATGACAAGAGAGTAAAGAGTTAATTTTGGTGCTGAAAATATGAATGATAGCTGTTTATGATTTGTATTTTTCTATATATTTCGACACAAGAAAAGTTAAATCACAATATATTTGATAAATAACAAATATAAAAAAAACTTATTAGGGCAAGATATTATCTTTCAAATGAAGAGTAGAAAGCAAATTCTACTTTACCTCAGAGAAAACAGCAACCCATGTAGGCTGCAGGATTCTAAGACAGTTTTAATAATGAGATTGAACTGTGGTAGAATATTGGGTGGACATTTGCAGATGGAAAAGAAAAGTCATTCCAGGCATACCAAATGAACCAGCAGAAGGATAAAAAGTTGTACTTACATCCAGGGAGGAGTGAGTAGACTAATGAGAAGAACAGATAGCCATATCCAGATTAAATAGAAGGATGGATTAGGCCAGATTTGGTTTATAAGCAATGCAAAAAAATAAAATATCATAGAAACAGAAAGGTACATAGTTTTTTTAGTGAGTGGAGAACAAGAGGAATGGGGGATGATAGAGGTGTGTTCTCAGAGAAATTAGTGTTCTTGGTAAGGAATCAAAGTAAGGATTTATATGCAATGTTAAAACAGTACAAAGAAGACCCAGTAACTGAATGAGATTATCAGTTTAATTGGAAGAGAATGAGGGGAGAATCTGTTTAATTTGGTATCTTCGACTACAGGCCCTGCCACTTACTTGCTAGGCAGACACTCTTGCCAGCCTAATCAATGCTCAATTCCAAAGCTTTTCTTCCTTGTCTTTCCCAGGCTCTTTTGCAGCTGAGTGAATCCGTGTAACTACTGTTCTTCCACATGAGACAAGTAGAATTTGTCGGGAGATTCTGTTGAAAATTTTGCTTCCATGATAAAATAGATATTTTTTTCTCAGATGTTGCCCTTTTCTCCTTTCTTTTTGCCTCAAATGCAAATATAATGCATATCACTGTAGAAGCTCTCTTGCAGCTATCAAACAAACAAACAAACCAATCAACCCAAAGCGTCAAAAAGAACTTAGTACTGACATCATCGTGCAACCTAGGCCAGGGCTATATACTTCTTATTATGAGAGAAAATGAGCCCCAAATTATTTAACATATTGTGGTCAAGTTTTTTAATACTAGCAGCTGAATGCATTCCCAACTGATATGCTTGTTATATAATCTAGGAAAAGTTATTTAAATGGTTTGAGTCTCAATTTCCTCATTACTTCATGTTATGTGTATTGAATGAGATAATAAATGTTTTGTACTTAACCCAATACTAAATACGAAAAGTCCTTAATAAGTCTTAATTACTTATTTTTGTCATTGTTAAAACAAAACAAACTTTTAAAAGGGATTGGTGACAAGGTAGACTTGGGGCTGATTGAGAAAAATATTCCCTATATTGCTCCTGCTTAGGAACAGGGATGGTACCAAAATTAGCAGTTGGATTAAGCATAGAGTTATGGGTTAAGTGGCTTAGCTATCAAGATTAGACAGAAGTAGAAACAGAAAGCCTGTGAATAATTATTCATAAAATTTAAATATGTTTTTGACATGTAGTCAATACTCCCATACCAATGGTGCACATGTGTCTTAATATGTATTGAGTAGCACAGGTTAATCTCATCTGGTCTGGATCAGTCTCACATTTACACTCACAGCTACTGACTTGAAAAATTCTATAGAATGTATTAATTAAGAAAAATGATGTGCTATAACTACAGGTTTCTTATTCTTCTATAGGTAGTATTAGCCTGTCAGCATTGCTTAGTAATGATAATTGAATTTATGATTTGCATCTGCTTTGGAAGAACCTGGACTGGGGTGAGGTGAGGGAGAGGGCAGAAGTCTGGGAGATGTGGTTTCAATGGTTAAGGAAGTTCAGGTAGTTAGAATGTGCCTATGTGACTAGTTCACTATGAGACTCTCATCACAGAGGTTGGACTTTCTGGTGCTGAGCTATGGGGTAGCAGTTTAACGTTCTGGACAACTTGACCAGTGGCGAGAAGATAAGAAGCCTGCACTGAAGTCTCCAGATACTTTCAATGCATACTCTTCTGCTGTTGATGTACTCTTCCCTTTGCCTATAATAAAGCTGTCCCATAAATATAAACTGTTTAAGTAATTTGAGCCCTTTCAACAAACACTCAAGGACATTAATAGATAATTAACATATATTTATACTTAAAAGATATGTTAAGAATTATGTTACATTTATAGCTTAAATTATTATGGTACAATAAAATAATCATGCATTTAATCACACCACAAATATCTTTTAAAGGCTATCTTCACATTTTTGACTTCTCTAGGGATCAAAACTACCTTGAATTTTTTGTTAATCAAAAGCTTATTTCCTTACAGAGTTTTACTATATTTATATACAACTCTCAAAAACTATTATTTAGATTTGTCTGTTTTTGAACTATGATGAATAAAATCATAAAGTATGATTCATTTTGATTTGCTGTTTTTCAGCTCATTGTGTATTTGAGATTTATTTGTGTTGTTGAAAGCTATAGTTTATTCTTTTCAATGCTTTACATTCTGTTATAAGACTGTATCATAATTTACCCATTCTCTTGCTAATCAGTATTTTGTTATATACAGTTCCACAATTAATATTCTTGTATACAGCTCACAGCTGGATGATGCCTGAGGTCCTCTAGGTTTGTCCACAGAAATGATATTTCCGAGTTACAGGGTTTGCACATATTTGACTTTATAAGTTAATGCCATAACTCAAAGTTGTTGTATCAATTTAAACTCTTACCAGTATTTGTCATAACTGAGTTATTTGCTGGCAGTTAAATATTTGTGGATTTTTAAGGAAATAAGTAAATAGTGTATTTCTAGTATAATGTAGTTTGAATTAAATATGGGGAATTTCTAGGAAATCATATATTTGAATATTTCTAAATATGTATTTACACTCATATTTGTATGCCATAGGAATCAGTGAATTTTAAAATTAATTTGGAATATTTCAGATTAAATATGAGATTTTTACATTTTAATGTACTTTTAAACAAGAAAATCATACATTTATGTTTTATCATGCGATAGGAAATTGAAGATTGACAGAGACATCAAAATACCTGCTTTATACTAACTTTATACAAAGCTTTGTTATAATAACCATAACGAGCATATTATTTTAGGGTGGTTAGATGTTCTGTATAAATGTGGTTGTCTGATGTGCAACATCTTATGACTTAAAGATACATTATTGTTCTTTGTCAAGACTAGCATCCCAGAATCTACATAAATGCCATGTTTGAAAAGGTGTGGTAAATTAATAAATACCAGATATGGCATCAGGAAAATTAAAAGATTAATTCTGCTGGTTCCCAAATGTATTCTTAGGAAGCCATGTGACCTCTCTGATCACCAGTTCCTTCGACTGTAAATTGCTAATCATCACTGTGTTACCCTAGTGGTTAAGGCAAATAATATATAAGAAAGTTTTTCATAAACTCCAAAGCTGCTACCTAAAGTTGATAGGCGCCCAATTCACTATTTTTATTAGAAGTTAAGGTTCATTGGTGCATCTCAAGCATGAGATGATTTACCTAAAAGATAAAGCTATTTTAAAAGATTTTGAAAAACCCAAAGTACCATTGGAAAGGGCAAAGAACCAGGAGATACCCTCAAATTAATATAAACCAGCAGACTGGTTTAGCAATATGCCACTTCCTCTCCATCTGTGCTCCACGTGCCCACATGTACATCTCTCACACCATGGGTGTCAGAGAGGGGATGTTGATGCCAACACTGTCAACCTCTGCCCCTGGAAAAGTAGATATAGCTGCTGCCACTTCTGTGGAATTCACCACTTCTTTGCATTAGCAGCTGTTGAATCAATTCTTAGGGCCACTTTGGTGATTGGCAAATAACAGATCAGATGCCTGCATCATAGTTACAAGAGAGTACAGAAAAGAAAGGACAGCTTCAATTAATTGGAGCTAAGTCAGAGGTTGGGTGGTCAAAAATAATAAGTAATGCCCATGTATGTTTTCTTTTTTTTTACATATGTTTTCTTTAATCCCTCTAAAAATGATGATAAAACAAAGGCGGGGAAAAGTGGCATATCTAAAGTCAGAGAATTATTATGGTGCTGGCACACAAAAATGGAAACTCACATGATTTCAAAGAATACAACCATCAAACTATTCTAAATTGTTTCAATAAGACTGTGTCAGTGTTTTTTTGCTTGTGTGTTTGTTTCCCTTAAGACTGGAGATCAAGGAATAAATTGGATCTCATAGCTTTACTGATGCCCTGGAATAGTTAATGATAAAGCTGTTAACTTAAAAAAAAAATGATGTTTTCCTTGGTTCTATATTTTAAACTGTGAACTATGTTATAAATATTATATTCTGTCATAAATCAAAAAGAATGAAAACTCTATTATGAAGCTACTGTGATGCTGAGATTCCAGGACAGATTTGTCCACTTAAGCATCACTCAAATCTGTCTACATTTCATTGACCTCTTTCCAAATATAAAGTGCTGCGTGAATTCTTAATGATAACAACAGTGACCTAAGTTACTGATGTCTAATGGCTTTCAGTTTTAAATGTTGATGGTGTAAGTTCAGTTCATGAGAGACTAGTGCCTACACCATGGAAACCTCTATCACAATCAGTACTAATTTGCAGTCTAAACAGAAAGGGCCAAGGTTTGACTAAAGAGGCTAAATTCCCTTCCTCTTTTTTGTGACTATTCCTACTAGCTGGGTATTAGAAGCAATTTTCAAAATAGTCACTTTGCACAAATTCATATTTAAGCATGAGATAAAGTATGACAGATCCAATTTGCATTGAGAGGACAGTGTTACATGTTGGAATGACTTCATGGTTAAGATTCAGAAGATCTAGGTTTGAGCACCAGGGCTGTTGCTTTTTTAGTTTTGTAACCTTAGGCAAGTCATCTAAACTTTGTGACTCTTTGTTACTTCATCTGTAAAACTGGGATCATAATACCTAGTGCACAAATTTGTAGTATCTCAAAGAAAATGAATGAGAAAGAACTGTGGTTAAACTGCTATTCAGATGAAGGTCATTATTTCATTTATAACTTTTATGAAATGATTTGCCACACAATTTGTAGCCAGTATCTATAATGGTTACAACATATTTAAGGAAATTAGTGAAACCTATATTAATTCAATCAATACAGCATATTAACTTTTTTCAGCTTTATATATAACCGATAAATTCGCAAGATATTTAAAGTGTGCATTGTGATGATTTGATATAAATATACATTTGAACGGATTTCTCCCATCTACTTAACACATCCATCATCTCACATATTTATGTATAGTATGTATGTAGATATATATATTTTGTTTGTTTGTCATGAGCACAATATTACTGTTTACTGAGGGAAAATGCTGTGAGTCTACTTGGCTCTTATATGGTGGGGATTTATTGTTAACAAAAAGTAAGAGATAGTTGGGCTGCTACCACTCTGTCCTTATTATTTAGTAGAGGTCCAAAAGTGGTTTAAGGTTTCAATATTGCCTGAAATACAGCTCTTAAACTTTTCAGCACAGCCTATCAATTTTACCCGAAATTATATCTGAAATCCATTTATTTTCTCCATCTTCTTGCTTCTACTCTTTCTCACATTCAATACATTCCTTACTCATCTGCCTTTGAAGTCTTTGAAGAAATCAAATCATGTTTCTTCCTGACTTAAAACTATTTGATGGTTTCTTATTGCATTTAAAATAAAATCAAAACTCCATACATGCATAATTTGGCACCTGCTTTCTTCCACATTTATATCTTATGTCATTCTCCTCTCTCTGACATCAACCTTTAAGACTTCCTTTCATATCTTCAATTTGGCCTGCTCTTTGTTGCTTCCAAGACTTTTGCCTTTGTTGCTCTTACCAATGCTCCTTGCTCTTCTTTTTACAAAGTTAACACCTCAGACTTCAAGTTCCAAGACAAATGTCAGTTCTTCATAAAGGCTTTTCTTGACTATGCTTAGTATCTAACGCCCTCCCCATTTTAATTGATATATTTGATAAGTTGCTTTTTGTCTGGCTTCCTCACTAGAATGAGAGCTGCATGATGGCAGGGGCCATTGTCTATCAAGATCATGTATCTCATGCTCTTAGCAAAACACCTGGGCCATATTTGCTGCTCAATATATATTAATGGATAAATGGACAAATGGCTGCCTGACTGGCTACCTGTCGGAATTAATGATGTATTAGAATTTTGCCTCTCCTGTCCAAAAAAAACTACTTGTAAATTAAGACATCGATATTGTTCCTGGGAGACTGCATGTAAATTGGAATTTTATTTTAAAAACATGATTTCCCATTATAATTTCATGAATTATTTATCATTTATTTTAAGCGATTTTGGTAAGCACCTGTTTTTAACAATTGAAAAGCATCTATCTTCAGATTCTTGATTAAAGAATTAATAGCATCTGAGAATCAGGAGATTTGAAGTCCATAGATCTCGTCTAGTATACCCCACCCCAATTCACAGCTTAGAATCCTCTCTATAATATCCGAACCATTCAGTTTGTCATACATAATTCCATTGACAAGGAATTCACTATTTCTGAAGTCTGCATTCCATTTTTGAACAGCTCTGACTGCTAGAACTGTATCCCATTTTTCTAAGCTAAATTCTCACTTTTTTCCCCATACATTTCTTGCAGTTCTATAATTATTAGCTATAGAAATAAGGCTGATCTGTTTGATGAATGAATGCTTTATATTTGGAGATAAACATGTTGAATCCTCCTTATCTCCTTCTTCTAGCTAAACATTATTTTTTCCTTATGCTATTAACCTCCAAATAAATATAGAAAATAGTTTAAGGAAACTTTCCCCCCATATTTCTGCAATGTAAAAATCATATTATAAAGTGAATAATGACTTTCCATGCATTTCTGGTCCAAACTTGTGATTATGCTTAAATGGGAAATAAATTCACATTGCAAACAAATATTGAAAGTTTATTTATATAGCCTTACAATTGTATTAATATATTACTTTGTTTGCTTTTATTAAGTTTCCCTAATAAAAGTCAGGCAGTTCTTTAAACTAAACAGTATAAAATTATTTAAGTTATGTAAGGCTTTTATGTTTATAAATAAGTCTATATAAACTATTACTGCAATTGTCTCTTCCGCATGATAGCTGAACATAATTCATTCTTTTTTTCCTATCCCATCTCGTCCTTTTATATGCACACATATATATATTTACTATATGCACTTAGTAAACTTTGATTTACTGTATTTTATATTTCATTTGCCCATTTATGTTTTACAATTGTTAGTATTCTGGACATTAAACTTGAGGAAACAAAGGGAAAATTAACTTTTAAAATTCTATGCCTATAGTAACAAAATCATCTCTTTGTTATTTGCTTGTTTTAATAATTTTAACAAAGAGAATCCAAGTATTAATTGTGGATTTGAAATGACAATAGAGTGAAACAATTATCTATAAAGAATATATAAGCAGTTTTTTAATTTATTAATTTTAAAGTATTATCTTTGTAAAATATTAGAAACTGTGGAATCTTGTTTGGTAATAACATTTTGTACATATGTTCTTAAAAATTTCATCTGTATTATGAAAAGTGATCATATAAAGATAATAAAAATCTGCTACGAATAAAAATATAAAACAGGGAGCTACACATATGCTTGTCGAGAGTTTAAAAAAAACAAGTTTTTTTCCTTATTCATTATTAATATCTTTCTAAAAATATATTCATTGGGAAAACTATTAACAGTGAAAGAGGAACTGACCAAAAACATGTGAATAAAACAACTCTGAAAACAAATAAAGTTAAAATTCTTTGTTATGATAATTGCATTTAGGCCTTTTTCTGGATTTTAGACTAGTGTTACTGCCAAATTCATATCTGCATACTTGTAAGTAAACTAGATCTTATTAATTTAAAAATAGTTTAGCATTCCTGACCCGATCTACTTTTCCAAATTCTTTTGGGAGTTTTACTTTGCTACACTGATTGGATTAAGAATGGGCAAAGGACCTTAACTAAGTCAACAGTGTTTTGGCTGATATTTTCAAGAATGAACTTATTTTGCTGTTGGGATAGCTAGAGCTGCAGATGGACATTGATATCACCACACGGAGAGGGTCTGCCTTAAAATCGAGGCAACAGGCTGAAAAGCACTGCCTAGAGATGACAGATGAAAAAGTAACACGATGACATTATTTGAGCTATTGAACCTTAAAGCTCTTTACCAATACATTTGCTTTCGTATTTCTGCTAGTACATGTTTGCTTTTTGTCACTTGCACTGAAATAGTCCTTACTTTTACACATACTATATTTAGTGCATATTTCACGCTTTAGATAAAAAGGAATAACTAAGGACTAGAATCCTTTTTTGCCACAGTCTCATTTTGGAGAGCTGGGTTATAGCTATATTTATGAGGATAGCTCTCCAAATGCTTAATTCAGTCATTTACACAGAAATATACTTTTTAAATTATGTAACCAAATATCAGCTGATGTCCTTTTATACTCTGAGATTTAATTTAAATTTGCCGTATGCCCCTATTCAATATCTTGTGAGAGTGCCATGTCTTCCCCAAGAATGTTGCCAATTCTTTATATCTTATGTGCTCAAGTTATCTTTCTGTTAATCTTTTAATGTCCCTTATCTCACTTTACATGGCTCTTTTGGTTTCATGTATTTATTATGCCTGCTTAGACTTGTAACTCAGGCTTTATATTTTAATTTCACTCAAACTTCTCACACAAAGGACATTTGCATAGCAAGGTTTTAGTGGCATGGAGTGGCAGAGTGGTTTGCACTGCAGCCGGGAAATTAGCACTGGTCACCTTTTCCCAATAGTCAGAACTTTCTTACATGTTGCCCAGATTTTGCTCTTGCTCTTTCTTTTCTTTTACTTTTTTCTCTCTTTTTACCCTCTCTGCCTTTCCTAATTCCTGTTCATTTTATCTGCAGGGTAGTTTGGTTTCCTCTTTTTCTTCCCTTCTCAACTCTGTTCTTAAGGTTTCACCTTCCTTACTAAAATCTCTGTCAGGCTGTTTGCCCAAATAACAACCTCTATCTTGAATTCTTGAAGTAACAATTTTGTCTTCTTGCTATACTTTAAAAAGATACGCAAAAGGTACATATGTAGCTTTTCTTTTATTCTGCATGTACCCTTCTCTCTTTCCTCATATCAAAGTAAGTAATTTAAGTAAGGGGGTTCAGGAGAGAAAGTTGATCTCTGCTGACTCATAAAAGGAAGAGATGTAATACCAATGGCAGTTCTCCACCAGTGACCACACAGATGAAATTTCATCCTGGGCAACCAACTCAGATCTGGTGGTAAAAGGAGTATTAGTCTAGTCAATACTTGAGTCATGCTCCAATTCTCTCATAAGCAAGGGCAGTGATTTAGAAGGGCATTGATTACTATGTAAACTGGAAACTTGTTTTGAGAAAGGGGGAAGTTCAGCTGTGGGACAGAATGGAAATCTTATACTACTTCCTGGATTGATTATTTGGAAAACTAGACTGTTTTCCAATAAAAATTTGGCCTCAATAAATAATATAAGAAATTATGCAAATCTCTCAACCGGCTAGTTCTCAGTGCTCCTATTCTAGAACCAAAACTGAGTTCACTTTTGAAACATAGACATAATTTACTCTGGTAATGTTTTCAGGTGATATCTTAAATGTGTACCAGCAGGATTGTTCTAGAAGTAACACACACATACATGAGTGAGATGACATGTTGTCAAGGATATGTAGTAATCTTGTGTTGCCAAAGCCACTTCTACAAGACATTCACGTTTCACCATGAGTAGGGCATGATGCCAATAAGTTTCTTTTCCCAATCTTGAGGGAACAGTTAGATAGTATTTGGAAAATGTTCTGAGCTCGGTGGAACATGAGTCTGTTCTGTGACCTCTCTGGGATTTACTCACACAAAAGTTTACTCCTTTTCCATTGTTGTCTCTAACTTGAGTTGCCTTTTTAAAATTTTAAAATTATTTTTTTATTTTACAGATTAGCTATAAAGTATCTGAAAAAGTAGCCACTGTACTATTTAAACTTTGCCAACCAGTGACTAGAAAATGATTTGAGAGTTTAAGTCTGTAGGAATCTCTTTTATCTGACCAACGAAAAGTGAAAAGAATCATTCCAGACATGAATGGCAATCCACGGTAATCATCACGTGAGAAAAATTTCCTTCAAGTTCAAAACCAAACAGGTGGAAGCTGTCAGGACACACTAGCAAAGAATCTAAGAAGCTAATTCCAGCCTAGTCTTTTCCATTAATGCCCCTTTGCCCATACAATCTTATTTCTGCCTGATCCACTGTTGTGTAAGAAACTGAACACAGCTGTGGATCAATGAAATCATTTACAGATCCATTTATCATAAGTAAGATAAATGATGGATTAATCTAGGTTCCCTGGAGTCCTTCTTTCTGGAACATATCCTAAATGGTAATAGAACTCCTTTACTGGAGCTTCCTTAAATTGTTGCCTTATTATTATTATTTTTTTCCTTACTTAAATTTAATGGTTTTTGTTAACATTCTATTATCATTTCCACATTAGTCCAATTCTCTAACAGCTGTCTATGAACATTGATTTCTGTGCCTAGCCTTGGATCTTTGCTACCACAAAGATAAAAGGCACAGACCTTTATCACGTAGGCACCAAATGCTAAAATAATCCCACAACAAGTAATTTATCTTTTCAGAACTATGAGAGGCACAACTTGATTCTAGCACTTAATGTCACTGATACTGATGCTGAAGACCAGAGAGAAATAAACAGAGGACAGAAAAAAAATGAGAGAAAGTTAACTTTAATTTTTCATAGAATCAAATTTTGGGGTAGTCATGATAAAGATAAACTTAAAATAATAAAATATAATTGTTAGATTGATGTCCTCATTTCTTCTCAATCCTGACATAATCTGTGATGGTGATGGTAATGCATTACGTGTTTTACATGTATGTTCTTATTCAATGCTTAGGATAATTTTAGAAAGTAGGTAGAAATGCTGTCCCCATTTTTTAGATAAGGAGCTGTGGCTAAGAAGAGGAACTGCTCTAAGGTCTCACACAGCCAGTAAAGAATTGAAGTGCAGTTGGATTGACTGTGGGGGATAGCAACTGAAAGATCTGGGAAAATTACACTCAAAACACATGCAGCATTTATGTTCAATGAAAGGCCTTACAAAAGGGCTTTTATTTTCTATGCATTCAGGAGTATAGAAAATTATTTATCCTTAGAGTTAATTAAGAGTACTTTGTTTTCTTCCATAGAATCAGCTCTCCACCATCAAATGAAATTGCCCCTTTTTATGTGGGTTCTCTGAATATTTCAGATGACCAATTTCTTGATGTTATTCTATTTTGTTTATTCAGGTCTCTAAGTGCATCTTAGAAGAGACATTATTTGATGTCTGCCTAGGTTACTAATAACTGAGCCTAGTAGAATGAGAATATCTTATGAATGTAATGGAAACGTTCCTGAGAGTTGTACATCATCCTAAAAGGGATGACCAGATTCAATCTTGACATTCTGGGATGAATCATGCTAGCAGTGGATGTCTTTTAAAATGTTAATATCTAATGAACTCTCCTGGTTATATTTTGTTATATAGGAGGTCATTTCACTGGAAAAATTTTCAGAAAAAAATCCCTCTCCCTACCACCAACTCATCTTTAGAAAATTGTTACTCCCTATTACATGATATCTATGTCTTTGAAACAATTTACTGGATTATTATAAGGTTTGCTCCTTAAGATTTTCATGAAGAGTGACTTAGAACATACAAATCTGTGAAATAATAGGTGTCTTCTTTAAAGGTTTGGTGATGTCCAATGTAACATTCATAGGGATATATATAGTCTATGATAATCTTTTTGGTCTTTGTGGTGCTTAAAAAGATATTGATTATTTAGGCCCCAATCTCCTTAAGAATTGTTTATTGCTGTTTGTTGTTATAATTAAACAAATTAGCTATTGATAGTAATATATTCACTGAAATCACAAAGAAGTAATATTTTCCATTCTCCATTTCTTTTTGTATGTACATATGCAGTTCTCTCCTCAGTTATGAAACTACACGGTTGAGCTCTTTGAATTGGAGACAATATCAGATTTTTTAGTGAATTATCACAGTTGGAGTAGAGAAAATGTTCGATTTTTAAAAATAGTGTTTTGGGAAGAAAAAGAAAATATTTGGAAAGTAGTTTACATTTGAATATGATTTTTATGCATTTGACATATTTTAAAAATCAACAAAGGACTTACGCTTCACTTTATAAGCATTTACTACATATTTTCATGGCTTGTGAAACATCTTTAAAAACTTAGGAGGACCAAAATAATTATAATTATTGTCATAATCAGTACTGAATAACATAAACTGACTAGATTCAAAATATGAAATCATGGCTAGGGAAATATATAATACTAATAAAATACTTAAACTATACTATAAAATATGTAAAAAAAATTACAAGGAAATTTTAGTTTTTGCATTCTACTTACATTGATCACAACAATATGGTAGGTAATGAGGATAATCAAAAGTTTTAATAGCTCTCTGAAGAAAAAAAAAGAAAACTTAAATGAAAATATGCCAATCTCTCGTATCCTAATTAAAGTTATGTTTTTCAGGAAATAAAGACAGGTTTACTATTCTAAAAGATTTGAAAGATATCTAAAGAACTCATTCAATTCTTACATATAAAAATACTCTTATGCCTGGAGTATTTAGATTCTGAGATCATCTTTTCATCCTTATTTAATTAATTTAAGTAAATGAAATATTAATTTAAGCTATATCCATCCAGGCACATTGTTGATCTATTCTGAGAGGATAAAAGCAAATGCTTATCTTGTATATCTGGTTGAGAAAAGATTACATTTGGTGTCATAATTATTGATATGGTTACCAAATCTTCCATTTACCTTTGATTGGTAGGTCTGACACTAACTAGGCTATGGCACAGGGTCACATCTAGACCGAAATATAATTTATTCAGGTCCTATTTTGTCAAGGTTTCGCCTCATGTTGTAAATTTTTCCTACACAGTTCAGTTCTATCTAATTCAGGTACTACTAGTAATATTGGAAAAAAATATTTTTTATTTGAAATTTCAAAAAGAAAACAAAAGGATAATTTGAAAATGGCTGAATGAACAGCAATGAACAAAATCTTTACCAGAATTAAAAAAAAAATTCATTTGAGCCTTATTAGTTGTGTGTGTGATCAAGTGTGAGTATATTATACACCCACACACATAGAATTAGT
Source organism: Pteropus vampyrus (assembly GCF_000151845.1). Taxonomy (NCBI): domain Eukaryota; kingdom Metazoa; phylum Chordata; class Mammalia; order Chiroptera; family Pteropodidae; genus Pteropus; species Pteropus vampyrus. The sequence continues at coordinate 2,303,511 of NW_011888997.1, read as the reverse complement.
GTAGTAACTCTCAATATTTGTCTTTAACTTATTTCCTATCTAGAAAAAAAAAGTGCAGCTCATTGCCAGTGTGAATTTAATTTTCCATAAAGACATTCTTTGTGGCTGAAACAAATTGGACTGGTTTTCAATGTGAAAATAAAAGATAAAAACCGTTCTTATTATTATTTCTAAACAGACCTCGTCTCTGATCTTTACATAACAGAAATGTATACATAAATCGGATTCATCAGATGAATCCTTGGCTAACAACTGTTTGAAAACAATATTAACATCATGTGTAGGAATGCTACATTTTCTAGGATTTGACATTTTCAGTGATCAAGAATTACTGTATTTTGTAAATGGAAATGCCAGTACTAAAAATAAAATGCTATAAATAGAATGATGTCATTTGTTTCCAAAGACTATTGATTCACTAGAGTGATGTGAAAATAATAAAAGTGAACTGTTTCGCGGCAAACTTTGGGGTAAGGACTGTAATCCATGAGTCATCTCAGTAAATTCTCAGCCGCAAGCACCACTAGTGAGTATTCTTGAGGCAAATGGGAAATGGATTAAGGGATTGGCATAAACTTTGCTCAAAAGTGGGCATATATAATACTCATGTCATGATCCTGTCCAGATTCTTGTTTTCTATCATCCTTGGTTCTTACTTTTCCCCTTTAATACTGATTCATGCTCTATAGGAATATGGGAGAGGCTACTCCCTTGTATAATAAGAGGCTCTATAGTTAATATAGAAAATTCTCAGTATCTGTTTTCTGTTGATCAAAGTTTGGATTTAAAAATTTCACTATCTACATCATATTATTATATCTATTAATATTTTAATATTGCTATTTATTATTACATAAATCTCCAGAGTTTGTGAAAATGTATGTTCTAATGCTGTGTTTCTCAAGCATTATATGCTACTGATCACTACATAATATTGCTAAAATGTAGACTGTGATGCAGTAGGTCTGGGATTGGTCCTAAGTGTCTGCATTTCTAACAAGGATATGCCAATGCTGCTGGTCTTGGTGTACGTTCAGAGTAGCAAGATTATATGCACATTCAACACAGTTCTCTGCTGCTGCTACCAGAAAATACCTTTTCTCTGTGCTTCCTGTGGTGAGTGAGTAAACATGTGTGTATGTGTATGTGTGTGCGTGTGCATAAGAGGGATGCAAGTAAGAAAAAATTTACCTTGATTTTTGGTTCTGTAAGAATTGCTAGTACAAAATGTCTTGTCCTTTTATTCAAAAATTCATTTATTAATGAACCAGCATCTCCTCTGGCTACAGCAAGTTAAGGTGTTACTATTCAGCCACGTCATACTACAATATACCCTAATTCATTCATTTATTTGACAATCATTTATTAAGTACTATAGCAAGTCCTCGCTTAATGTCTTCAACAGGTTCTACAACTTTAAGCAAAACGATGTATAACAAAACCAATTTTACCATAGGCTAATTGATACAAACAAGATTTAAGTTCCCATGGCATCTTATCAATGTTATATTGAAACGATGTTGAATGAAACAACGGCTTTGAGGACCTGCTATATATTTCAGAAAATGTATTGGGCAATAGCTATAAATGGTGAGTGAGACTTGACCCCTTCATTCAAGGAACTCACATCTAAGTGAAGAGATAGACATGTTGAGGGAAATGGTAATATTGAGTTAAATACAAAGCACTGGATCAACACATAGGGAAAGGTAAAGCTGCATCTATGAGATTCAGTAAAGTTTCACAGAGGATGTGACATTGTTATGAGACTTGATGAGGGAAGAAGAATATGAAGAATATTCAGACAGAGGAACATTAAGGAAGGGTATTCCTTGCAGAAGGAATAGCACTTACAAAGGCAAAGACATTAAAACTCGTGGTGTACTTGGGGAATCACTGGCAGTTCAGGATGACTGAGGAGTGGCAAGAGATAAGGCTAGAAAAGTAGGCAAAACATCGAGTCATGAATGACCTTTATTCTAAGAAAGATAGATTTTTAGCTTATAGATGATATGGAACTACTGAATGACAAGAGTTTTAGAAAATAATTTCAATAGCCAGTATAAAATGCTTAATCGCAAAAGGGCAAGTTTGGAGGGTATCAAATTAATACAAGTAACAAACAATGGATTCTGAATTGAAGTAGTATCAGTGAGAATAATGAAAGGCATTCTAGAGGTAGAAATGACAGAACTTTGTGGTAAATATGACATTGGAGTAAGATGGAGGAAAGATGTGGTTTTCAAATTTTGCGTCTGGTTAAGTAAGTGTGATATAATGGTATTTTTTAAAAAACTGTATATGTAAGTACAAGGACTATTTTGGAAGAAGCGATAATGACTTCAAGTTTTTATCTTGCTGTGTCTGAGCATTTTGTAGGAGGCTCAGACAGCTGTGTGGCAGGTAGTTGAGAATATCCAGCTTAAATAAAGTACATATGGAATGTGGGAGTTGGTTCTTTCTATTAGTCTGGATGACCTTGTATCTTCTCTTTGTATCTCAAAATTGTTGCTTTGGTGAATGACACAGCCGGGTAATCCACAATGTCAACATTTATAATTGTTCTTCTGACTTGCTTTGGAATTTGATGAGACTAAAGACAAAAATTACAATAGTTCTTTTCATGATGTTATATAACAGCAAGAGTGATTAGCTCTTTTAGAGCAGTACTACTAATAATTTAAGCTAGAGGCATTTTCTGATGTCTTTGTTATGTACATATTTTGAATGTTATTTAAGAATGAAATACTTTTGTGTTATAAGACAACAAAACTAGGTCTGACATTTTTTAAGAAGGCACTATGAAATATATTGCCCTTATTGATTCTTAATACTATCTCTAAATAGTACTAGACCTCATATTTCAAATCAGAGATTCATGGTATCAGGAAGTTTAGAAGAACTAATATATGACTTTGATACATGACATTACTTGATCATATGTAAATAGACGAGAACAAGCATGATTTAGTTTCAGCTAATAAATGACTCGGTAGAATGAGAGCTTCTAGCAAGTCTCCTTTTTGACTTCCTCCTAGAATTCAAGAAGAAAGCTGGCTCCTCAAATAGTAAATAATTGGTTTATATAGCTATACTAAGTATATTACTTATATAAAGGCTTCTGAAAAAGTATGACTGTTTAGGTGATCCCATTTAAACTAAAAGGAAACAAAATGGAAATAGCAGCAGGTAATATTGAATATTTTGGGACAAAACACAAAGATTTCATGCTACCAGTGAGCTGGTAGCTCATTTACAGTCATCACGAAAAGCAAAGTGTTTTTATAGCCTGTGATTATTTTTATTTACATACACGTCAAACTGATGAGATGAGGTTTACATTTGTTCTACTTCTTTGTTTCCATCTGACTATCATTTACTTTCAAGATTAAATAAGAAATTTATTGAAAGGTAACATCAAATAATTAGTAAATTGCTGGGTGTTATACATTTATATTTATATATTTATACATATCTTACCTAAATCTGCAACCAAAGCCTCTAGTAACTTTGTATAACTCTGCACCATTAATTTCTTCAGAGTGACATTCTGATGTGAGCTGAACAGATGGAATTGCAGGATTGTTCTAGCAAATTTATCATAAAAAATGCATCCGACACCTGTGTAATTTGCCTAATCATTTTCCTAATAAGCTCCCACCATTAATTATGCACGATTTCCACAATGCAATCAAGATAAAAGTAAATCTGATGACTTAATACCCTTCAAAATAATTGGTTCACCCAACACAAGGCCTCCTTTGCTTTCCATAGCCATTTTAGTTAATTAGAAAAAGGGTGCACCCTGTTGGAGTCAGCAGAACGGAGGCTGATCGCTTGGTGGGAGGTAGACCTGCTGGTTTTTTGGGCAGGAGTCAAGGATATTAACTCGTGAAAGAATAGAAGAGAATTTTGCCCCTTCCTCTTCTTTTCTTTCCTTCAAAACCCCCACCTCCTACTCTGCAACTTCCTTGCTTCCCTTCACCCCACCCCAGTAGCAAACAGATGCGATTAGTGTTCTTCAGCCATCAGAAATCTGACTGCAGGACTCTGTGGGTCTAATGAGAATCAACTTTTCCGAGGCTGCTGTCTTGCGGTGCAGTCCACCTGTCACATCATTAGGTGCAGCATGTGCCTTGAATTCACTTTGCTAAATGAGATTTACAGGCCCCAGTGAAACCCATCCTGCAGCATCCCTGCTTCAATTAGCTAAAGATTAATTGTCTGAGAAAGGGAATGAAAGTTTTACTTCAACTGACCTGAAAAAAAAAGGTAAAAAAAAAATGTATGCTTCAGGTATTCCACATAGGCCCGAGGCAGTGTGGAAAAACGTGATAATTTAAAGGTGCTGCAAATTTCCTACACCTCGCCTGGATGAATGAAATTAACTAGCACTAAAAGCTGTCAAATTAAAGGTTGACTTCCAGATATTAGCACCTTAAATGTCACCGAATATTCTCTTTCTTTCTCTTCCCCACACTTTTTTTAGCAAACATTCACGTCAGCACACCTGCACATGCACACAAACATTTTCTTCTTGCTGTTCCTGCTAACCGCTTGTCCGTGCCCAGCCTGGAGTTACTTGCTATAAATCTTTGATGTAACCATGGCTACAGAACAACTGGCAATTACAAAATTTCCTTATTTGAATGTTATACTAATTATGCTTTAATATGTTTTAATGGAGATGAAGAGCTGGAAGTGAGGAAAGCTTCCGGAAGAAAAGCAGACATGAGGAATCTCTGCTCCCGTCTGCCACGCCTTCCTGTGCTACTCAGACACGCACAGTTTGCAAGTGGAAGTACATCACCGGAGCTTGAATATCTTAATTTCTAAATCCTAATGCAAATTATGGAACTTAAAACTTTAACATTATGGCAAATGGCCTAAAGTAAATAAACAACACTTTTTTTTTTTACCATTTTGAAAAATGCAAGGTTTTATAAGGGTTTGGAATGGAAATATGAAAACTTCTATTTTTAGCTAAAATTTATTTTTAATAAATAAGAAAAAGATAGCATTCTTAATTTTTAACATAAGGGTTGGCATTGGCAACCTCATCTGCTGGAATGTCAGACACAGCACAGGATACCTGTGGAAAGAGTGGACGTCCCTCACATTTGGGGTATTAGACACATTCAGTCTTTCATTCCATTTTAACTTACTTCAATGGATCACAACTTGTTTGTCGCAATTTAAATTGGTGGGTTATAACACATAGTTTTAATGAAAAAATTTCACAAAACACAAACATGCCTGGTGAAAATCCTCAGCAAGACAGCACAGAAATAATACTAAATATTTAAGCACAAGAGAACAGCAAGAAAAGAGAACTTACATTCCTCTACTCTAAATGTGTTTCCTATCACCCACATTAAGAGATTTAAAAAAAAAGCAAGAAAAAAAAATTATGATCTAATCATTCAAAAATTCTTGAATGAATTCTTTTATAAATATCACAGTCTACTTAAAATATACACTTGAATCCATCATTAACAATGACTCTCATCCTAAGTGTATATTTTATTGAGTTATTAACTAACAACACTATGAAGCATGAAGATTTGAAAGTCATCTAAAAACATTGTTTCTTTTCTTTTAAATTTTTACTTATGTTTTATAATGTGTATATTTTATTAGTACAGTTACATGTACTTGCAAATATGTGTACATATATTTAAATAAGAATTGTTAAATTTATATTTAACTCCTTTTTCCTTAATAGGATACATATCCAGAAAGTTCAGAGAATCTTACTTCCAAGTTTCCACTCCTCAATTATAAAATTAGATAAAAGTTGGGAAAATGATGTGGCTACTTTGGGTTATAACCTCATAACCATGAGTTTTTCTATGCTTATGCATGTTTTATAGTTGGAGGTTCTTCTTGGCTTAAACCTAATAGGTGAGAATTAATAAACAGGATGAGACATGGGGAATACTCCATGCAAAAACTTTCTCCATGTTCTCTTTTCATGTTGGTAGAATTATTTGCTATGTTCTTGAAAGAACTCTTTGTGAAAGGATGCCTCACATTGGTTACCTTTTTTTTTTTTGATACCTATCTGCATGTTTACTTAGTCTAGCATTAGCATTACGATTTAAACGAAAGTATTATACTGTGTGTCCTCTGCTCCTTCCCTAAGTGTCAGTGATTATATAATATTATCCAACCTGCATCAAACTATTCCGACATTCCAGATTCTGTTCTAAATACATTTACAGGTATTACTTCATTTAATTATTAACACAATCCTATCAGTTTAGTTTTATTATTTTGCCACTTTTACTGATAAGTAAAATTGAGTTATAGAAATTAAATAACTTGCTCAAGGACACACTGCTAAAAACAAGACTAGGATTCAAACCACTTTTTATAGCCTAAACTCCATTTTGACATTGCAAAACTAATATTACTGTTTAAAATTGATACCCTGCTGGACTGAGAGAGTATTATGCTGAGTGAAATAAGTCAGAGAGAGAAAAATGCCATGTGATTTCACTTATATGTGGAATCTAAGAAAAAACGTCAGCAAAACAAAACAGAAACAAACTCATAGATAGAAAGAAACTGATGGATGCCAAAGAGGAAGTCAATGATGGGATGGGCAGAAAATAGAAAAGGGATCAGGACATACAAGCTTCCAAGATAAAATAAGTCACAGGAATGTAATGTACAGCACTGGGAATATAGTCAATAATATCGTAATAACTGGTCATAGATGCTTTCTAGACTTATTGTGATGATCTCTTCCTAAGGTATATAAATGTTGACTCGCTATGGTGTACATCTGAAACTAGTATAATATTGTATGCCAAATATAATTTAAAAATTAAAAAATAATAATAAACAAAATTGATGCCCTTTCTGTTTCCATGGGGATTTGAAAAAGTAATACAACTAAAATGATTTCTGTTTCATAGGTTTGAGTCCAAACCTATGAATGTATATGACTCTGTGTGTGTGTGTGTGCGTGTGTGTGTGTGTGTGTGTGTGTGCATGTGTGTGTTGTAGTGGTGGGTGAGTGGGGAGGCTAAGGTGATTATGTGTGATTTACCATGTAGATAAATGGATATTTAATTGAATTCTAGGTGCTGTTACTTTATGATGTAACAGTTATGATGTAACATCCATGGTTATGAGACATTATGAGTTTTACCATTGCTTAGGTTTGGTTTCAGCTAGTACTCTAAAAAAATATACAGCATAATATACAGAGATCTAATCTTAAAAAAGATGATCAAAAGCAATATGACCAAAACTATAAAATTGTACTGAAAAGCACGAAAGAATTTTGAATATTTTAAAGGTGTCAATTCTTCATTAGAGTATATATTGAATACAGTTTTGATTAAATCCTTAGTAGAGATTATTTGAGTCTTGGCAAAATAATTCTAGACTATATCTGGAAAATTAACTTAATGAGGGCAACCATTAGCATTTTGAAAAACAAGAGTGAAAATAAAAGATAGTTCTTACTAGATAAATCATACAAAATTGTAATAATAATAAGGTACTGATGATAAGGAATTGACATAAAGATCAAAAACAAAATAGGCAGAAAGCACATATATAAAATTGTGTAGGTAAAGAAGTTA
>NW_011888997.1:2288800-2295863 GCF_000151845.1 Pteropus vampyrus | reverse complement strand
TTGAATACAGTTTTGATTAAATCCTTAGTAGAGATTATTTGAGTCTTGGCAAAATAATTCTAGACTATATCTGGAAAATTAACTTAATGAGGGCAGCCATTAGCATTTTGGAAAACAAGAGTGAAAATAAAAGATAGTTCTTACTAGATAAATCATACAAAATTGTAGTAATAATAAGGTACTGATGATAAGGAATTGACATAAAGATCAAAAACAAAATAGGCAGAAAGCACATATATAAAATTGTGTAGGTAAAGAAGTTATCATCAAAATTCATCAGGGAATAGAAATATAAATCAATGCACATTAATATGACAATTAGTGACAAGACTTTTATATTTATACTGAAATCGATTTTATATTATTCAGATAATCAATATATAATCAACATAAGTTAAAGTCGAATAACTGATTTTATCCTAGGGAAGAATTTTTAAGTAGAGAAATAATGCAAGAGCATAGGAAAAATTGATAAAAGTAACTGCACAAAGGCTAAATCTCATATATCACCAAATATAACAAACAAAAAATTAAAAGGCAAAATTAGACTGTAATTAATTTCTTTAAACCTATATGATAGAGAAATGTTAAGGTTATAAATAAAATTGAAAACAACTGTGAAAGGAAAACTTTGGAGAAAAGCCATAAATCGGCAATTTATAGAGATTAAAACAGTAAGTAAAGATGTAAAAATCATGTTAAATATGAAAGTTAAAATATTAAAACGCTATCTTTCATCTTCAACATGAAACTTAAAATGTTAATGTTAAAAGACAACCAAGAGCATCTAATATAAATACTATTATGAACAATGTTTCCAAGAGTAAAAATTTATATATTCTGAAAAAAATTTGGCAACAGAAACTGAAGTTTTAAAAATGTTCGTACCCTTATACTACACTGAAGAATCTTGCTTCAATCACACTATTAAGATAAAGTAACCAGCCCCTCCTGGCAATACTGAAAAAGAGGAAATAATCCTAGTTTCCAGCAAAAAGGAAAATTGTTAAATATCATTCATCAATTTAAAAATGAAACTTTGAAGAATGCATAAGGGAATAATGCATAAAGGAATGCTCAGAATTAGTAGAAAAACAGTATAAGAAACCACAAAACATCAAAAATAAATTGCATGGAAAAATCTGCATATGTGTAAAACACACAAAAATGTTTTAACTATGTAGTATAAGGTTAAGAGCTAAGATTTGGAAACATTCTAAATTTGGAATCTAGCCTTATCACTTTAATTACATGTCTTTGAAAGGTTACTTACTCTATTTGTATCCCAGTTTTCTTTTTTTTTCTTTTTTCTTTTTTTTTTTTAAGTGAGGCAACCCTTGACTGACCTCACAGATTCCAAGGACCTTGTCAGTTTACAATCCCTTATTTTTTATTTTTTACGCCTACAGCACCTGGTCTTCCTAGCTGGTCTCCCATCCAAGTACTAACCAGGCTCGACCCTGCTTAACTTCAGAGCTCAGATGGGATTGGGTTTATTCAGGGTAGCATGGCCATAGACATATGTCAGTTTTCTAATCTAAAAATGGTGATAATAATCTGTACCTTGTAGTTTTTTGAGGTTTAAATAGATTAACTGTGGTATATATAGCACAGAGCCAGGCACTAACCAAGAACAAAAAATGTTACTATCTATTATTATCTCTAGATGATGGGATGATATTATGAATATTTTTATCTCTTTTAAATACATATATTTTAACAATAAATTTTGATGAGTTTATTTGTTTCATTGAAAGAAAATGTATGTCTGCTAATCAAAAGTAAAGGCAGCAGCATAACTGGGAAATACTATGTATAGATGAAAATTCTTTCTCTTTCTTTTTTATTTAGTCTTTTTTCTATTAACTGTAAATCTATTATACATGATTATTTTATTCATTCATTAATTCAGTCCACAAATAATTATTTAATGTACTAAGCGCCAGGCAACAGTCTAAGTTCTGGGAACATATCAGTGAACAAAACATTTCCCTTTCATTACTCAGCTTGTATTCTGTCAGAGGAGACAGGGAATTTAAAACAAGTCTATATCATATGCCGATAAATGCTAAAGAGAGAAATAACAAAAGTAGAAAATAAGTTTTTATAATAACTGAAGAGATGGCTTTAAGAAAAGACTTGATCAGACATTTTATTGACAATTAACTTATTAAATAAAGAAAACAAGAACTGTCCAAAGGTCATAGTTAAGTCTATAAAGGAAAAAATTAATGTTATATTATATATATAATGGTATATTACAAGTAAACCATGAAAATGAAGAGAGATCATGATTATAGTATATTTCTGAGTATACACATAGAAAATATTTTAATTGCTTTAAATGTATTTTTAAATATAGTTCCTATAAATTTATCAGATCAAACTTTTAAATGTTGTTTTTCTGTTTTCATGTAACTTTATGTAGATTGATGTATCACAAATATAACAATAGCAACGACAACCAATAAAATTTATTGAACACTTATTATAAGCTAAGATCTGCAAAGCAATCCTCACGGAAACACGATGAGGCTGTTGCCAGTACTACCTCTGCTTTACAGAACAGGAAATAAAGAGATAAACTATTTTTTTTTTCCAAAACCAACAGTTTATAAGTGATGGAGCTGTGATTAGAACCAGGTCTATCCAATATCAAAATCAGTTAATCTACAGGCTATACTGCTTTGGGTTTGGACATCTAAACGCTTATGAGATGTTTCATTTTAACTAAATATTTCTTAATTATTTTATAATTTCAAACATTCCAACATTAAATCAGTCATTTGAAAAAAATTAGATTTGGCTGTGGTACAACAATGTACTGGTTCATTGGTTTGAAATATGCATAAGGGTTTGAAATGACTCAAGTGCTATTTCATTTAACCTAATGCACAACTTCTAAGAAGAATAACTAAAATTCTAGTTATTAGAGGGAGAGAAAGTGGAAATGTTGCATGTATTTCTATACTAGAACATAACATATTATGTTAAATATCTTAAGCATTTTATACATATGAGATTATATAGCAGGGGATCAAATAATCCAATTAAGTATTTCTTAAATTAATAAGTACCTCATAATCATTATAATAGTGTTATAACAATAAATTTAAAAATGCTTATTTTAATTAAGCTCTCACTCTATGTCAACAGTTATACTTTTTGTCATTGGCATGAATTCTTTCCACTTTATAACTCCATGAAGAAGGTTGTATTTACCAACACACAAACTGAAGCACTGAAAATTTAATAATATTCCCAACTCCATCCGACTACTTAACCTAGAGTCAGACTTTAAACTCACATCTGCTTAGAAACAATAAAACTTCTAGAATAAAATCCATTTCTAGATATGTAGCATCATTATCCAAATAATTTTAACTATTTATGTTATATTTACTTCTCTAGTACAAAAGATTTCAGTGTCATGTTTAGCTTGAAAAAGAGAAGAATAACTCCAAGTTATTTCAGTGTCATGTTTAATTGAAAAAGAGAAGAATAACTCAAGCACACCAGGAATTATAGTAATTCCTTAATGATCAGATCTCAGACTTTGGGTGAAAGGTCAAAATCTGAGTATGCCTACGGGAGTGCGGAATGTCTGTGAATAGTTCTGAAAATTATAGAAAAGCATTAATTTAATCATACCTTTTTTACAGTGATTAATATATAACATAAATGACTTTGGTTGTTTGATAACCATCTGTCACAAGTGTTAGAAAGCACTGGCCGTTTCGGCATAAATTTGGGTTAAAGTAGGCTAAATAGCATGGCAATATTCTGCAGGAATATCTGATGTGGAACATGTTTGTTCCTGTAGACTTGTATCATGTTTGTATCATGTTTTGCATTGATTTTTAATTTTGGAAAAAAGTTCAAATAATTTTCATTACTCTTTTATTGATGCGTATAACTTTTTGCCCCCTCCACCTACCTAGTTTTAACTCTTAGCTCTGCAATAGACATACATGTATCTGGTAAGTAGATATGTGATCTGTCAGTCAGTGTTAGATTCTATGAATAGGTTTTTATTTGCAAAAGTGTCTACCATCAAAACTTCCTCTAGTGAGCCTTTCTTTACTGTCAGTCAGTTTTACAAAATGGCTAAATCACCAAATGGAAATGGATTGAAAATCCATTAAACTGGGAGCATATGTGTGTAGGGAAACAAAACAGAATATCGCTTTCTTAATACCTGGGCTTAAATCCAGTGGTTTGGAACGCTGAATGGCATCTCTACCCAGCACTGAAAACACTAAACATAAACAAAAAAATTTTCATTTCCAGTTTATCTATTGCATAAAAAATGAGACAGTTCAAGTATGGTATTACAACATTCTAGTACACTTTTAGAATATTCTAATAGACTTCCAGATTGAATAAACTGATCTTAAGGTGATGGGCACCAAGTAGCCTTATGAAAGAATGTCAAAATGAAGAAGTAGGGAGCAAAGAGATATTTAATATAGTACACATTATAAGAACTTAATGAGAACCGTCATTTTTAATGGTATTTATTTGTTCTCTCTCTTTGCTTTCTTAACAGGGAAATTTAACAAATTTAACACACACACACACACACACACACACACACATACACATGCACACACACCCCACATGTCTGGTGACTGTGGGAGTGAAATACAATTACAAGTTTCCTCACAGCAGTGAGCTCTCCATCCCAGCTGTGCCTTCAGTGGCATGAGCCAGCTTGATTATGCTAAAGCACCCCTGGATTCCTTCCTCTTTTGTTTCATTCCACCCAGGGTCTTAAAGCTTAAACATCTGACATGCTTGAGTAGTTTTCTCTCTAATTTCACCCAAGCTGACTGTGTAGTGAGTTTAATATGTAGGTGTGGCCTGTAGGTACAAGTAGCTCCTTCAGTATTTTTTTCCCCTTTAGCCATCTGAACAGTGGATGCATTCCAAATTGGAGTGAATCTATGTTATGGTAAAAAGTTAAACCACATCGCAAGAGAAATCACACTACCTGACCAAACTGATTTAGATCAATATTTATGCAGGCATAGGTAGATTTTGAAACCGTAGCTACAATGCTTCTGGCTTCAACAACATAAAGGATGATGCTCTCTAGAAAATCAACAAATCTTCATACATGGGGTATGTTAGGTTTAGTTATGACAGTGTAAAACCATGTGATGAGAAAACATTCAGCCTGGCTTGTTCATACACTAATTTCTCATTATTTAATCTTAATGATAAATAAAATATATATTTTTTAATTTGGAAAAAAATATAACAACAAACTTGGTCCCAAACCAGAATTTGGAGCATCAGCTTTCAATTCTTTCTCTTTTTGAGGTGCTCTGGAACTCTTTGCTACTTAGTGAAAATGTAGTGAAACACATTATTACTGAAGTTGTGGATGTTTTAAGTACTCTGAAAAATAAGTGTCTAGGTCATCGAGAGATCTTCTCATATCTCTGTAAATACTGCACGATATATATCTTAGACTACTCTACTTTGAAAAGAGGTTGCATTGATTTTATCCTGGCTTGTTTCTTGGTCATATTAATTCTCTTATGGATTCACTGGACATATACAAAAAAACTATATTTCAAAGAAGATAGAGATATTTTTGAGAATTTCAAACATAGAATAAAATATTTCAGAGATGGGAAGATCTTGATGGTAATTTATAGTTCTAGATTTTTTGATCTGTATATGGGTCTGGTGTGAGTGTGTGTGTGTGTGTGTGTGTAAAATTTCACAAAGAAATAGACTGAGAGTAGCATGTGCCAAAAGAAAACTTGTCAGAACTTCCTTTGTGCACTAATTCATCTCTTATTGGCCATGCATATAAAGAATGACAATAATGTGTAACAAACTCTCATACTGACCTGGAAAATCCACCCCTTTCTCTTTCAGTCAAGAAAGCATATTGAGTACAAGTGAGAGTGATAATTAATTTAGTGTTAAACTTGTATCACATGTAATTTATATTTTAAGTAATTCGTTTGTAAACTTTGGTAATATGAATGCTACTGGGAACTGATGTTGGATACCCCATAATGAATCACACAAACCATGTCACACACATTAGATGAGAATTGCTATCCTCAAGCATCAATGGGGAGATGTGCCATGTAGTATCATTATTTACACTTCTAAAAATGCTTTATTTTAAAATCATGATAAAAATTGCCTTAGTTCTTATAAAACTTTTCAAAGAATCGTGGGTTGAGGTTCTTAGCTTTCTTACAGGAACACTAATAGAGTAGTGACTGTCACTTTTACATCATTTACATCCTCTGATTAACCAATTCAGGACTGTCATTCTGTCAAAGCCTCAGCAGTCAACATTGACTGACCAGGAAGCTGACTTTCAGGCACTTAAAGTGGTGTTTCAAAGGGAATGGTAATAAGAGAGAAAAATTATTCCCTGTCACAGTGCATCCAAAGTAAACTCTGTACCCACCATTGCAATGAAGAATTCCCCAACTAAATTTACAATGATTCTGATTGCAGTAATTTTGACATAAGTGAAACTTGGAGAGTCAGGAGGAATAATATTAAGTTATTTCATAAAGAAGGAAAAGAGTATTAGACAAAGAAAGGAGACTCAAACCTTGGATTTGATATTGCTATTATTAAGAGGTGTGACTAACTTAAGTTAGTGACTTAACTTCTTGACCTTTCATCTTCTCTTTGGTAAACAAGAGTGTTGGGCTAGAACAGCAGATCTCAACTTATTTCAAGAAATATTGGTTAATAGATCATGTAAGAATAAAGATTCACAAGTAAATACATTGATAAATTCTGTGAATGAAACATACTCCACCATAAGTCTGTATCACAATGAATTGTAACAGCTTAAAGGCTGTAAAGTATCCTGTCATAAAACTTTGCTTAACCCTATAGTTCTTGACTCTGGCTGATTAAAGCACCCAGGGTCTAAAGAAATGTTCAGTACACCAATCTAGACAGAATAAATAAGATTCCCCATGGATGGGTTACAAAAACCAATAACTTAACTCTTGTCCACTGCCACCACTCCACCCAGGTGAGGATAGTACCAACCTTGGAAAACAGAATGGAG
>NW_011888997.1:2286271-2288750 GCF_000151845.1 Pteropus vampyrus | reverse complement strand
GAATTGCTATCCTCAAGCATCAATGGGGAGATGTGCCATGTAGTATCATTATTTACACTTCTAAAAATGCTTTATTTTAAAATCATGATAAAAATTGCCTTAGTTCTTATAAAACTTTTCAAAGAATCGTGGGTTGAGGTTCTTAGCTTTCTTACAGGAACACTAATAGAGTAGTGACTGTCACTTTTACATCATTTACATCCTCTGATTAACCAGTTCAGGACTGTCATTCTGTCAAAGCCTCAGCAGTCAACATTGACTGACCAGGAAGCTGACTTTCAGGCACTTAAAGTGGTGTTTCAGAGGGAATGGTAATAAGAGAGAAAAATTATTCCCTGTCACAGTGCATCCAAAGTAAACTCTGTACCCACCATTGCAATGAAGAATTCCCCAACTAAATTTACAATGATTCTGATTGCAGTAATTTTGACATAAGTGAAACTTGGAGAGTCAGGAGGAATAATATTAAGTTATTTCATAAAGAAGGAAAAGAGTATTAGACAAAGAAAGGAGACTCAAACCTTGGATTTGATATTGCTATTATTAAGAGGTGTGACTAACTTAAGTTAGTGACTTAACTTCTTGACCTTTCATCTTCTCTTTGGTAAACAAGAGTGTTGGGCTAGAACAGCAGATCTCAACTTATTTCAAGAAATATTGGTTAATAGATCATGTAAGAATAAAGATTCACAAGTAAATACATTGATAAATTCTGTGAATGAAACATACTCCACCATAAGTCTGTATCACAATGAATTGTAACAGCTTAAAGGCTGTAAAGTATCCTGTCATAAAACTTTGCTTAACCCTATAGTTCTTGACTCTGGCTGATTAAAGCACCCAGGGTCTAAAGAAATGTTCAGTACACCAATCTAGACAGAATAAATAAGATTCCCCATGGATGGGTTACAAAAACCAATAACTTAACTCTTGTCCACTGCCACCACTCCACCCAGGTGAGGATAGTACCAACCTTGGAAAACAGAATGGAGGGTCTCATCTAATCAGTCAAAGGCTTTCATATAAAAAAGACTGACTTCCCCTAAGGAAGAGAAAATTCTGCTAGAAAATTCACCTTCAAACTTTGCTGAAACATCGACTCTTCCCTGAGTCTCCAACCTACCATCTTACCCTGCAGATCCTGGACTTGTCAGCTTCTATCACATGAGCCAATTCCCTAAAATTGATCAATCTCTCCCCCATTCCCTCTCTTGCCCCAAACCTTTCTACCACCAACAAAGAATATCTTAATAAGCTTGCCCATTTTTTCTCTCACCAACACAAGGATTAAAGACCAGTCTGATTCTAACAAGAAAAGCAAACACAAGTCTTTAAAGCAACAATCTAATAATACCACTTTCAGATCTATTTTAATTTTACAAACTCTTTCTTTAAAGGGACAGATTTTAAACATTTTAGGTTTTGCAGATCATATGGTGTGTGTTGCAACCACACCAACTCTGTATCTGTAGCATGAAGGCAGCCATAAATGACACATAAATGAATGGGCATGGGTGCTTTTTTTTAAAAAAAAAAATTATTTACAAAAGGAAATGTGAATTCGTATATGCATAGTTTTTCAAATTCAGCTCTAGATCTTGTAAGGATTGTTCTTTAGCTCTTCATTGTGTTTAACTTTAATGTGTTTAACTATCAATATATGAGTTAGTGCACTTATAAACTATGGTTCTGTTTTCTCTATATTCACTAAGATAATTCTGTCATATATAGTTCATATTTTTCATGCTTATAAATTTTCTTTTAACAATCTGTATAAGTTTTATTCTCAATTCAATCTGAACTTTAAATAAAGTATTGAATTTTAACTTTTTTACTACTATTTAAAATTTATACTTCTTTGCACTCCTTAGTAGTCTTTTGGTTTCATTGTGGATTTCTACAGATCCTTTCCTAATCCATAGGTGTTATATTATTTCTTTTCCACTTGTTAATAATTTTCATTATTATAATAAGATTTAAAATATCCTGTAAAAATAATTGATTCTCTCTCCTTTTTTTGTGATATTACTTTCTAAGTCTTAAACTTGATTCTGTCTGGAAGAATGTCAGCTGTCTTTGAAATCGTGTTTACAGATTTTAACTTTTCTATCAGGTAACACATGCTGGTGTAAATATAACAATTCATTCTCAGACATAATTTTGTAACTTGAGATGAGACTGAAGAAAAAATATTCTATTTGGCATTTTGAAAAGCACATTTCATGGCAGAAAACTTTGGAAGTTCCACAGCTATAGATTTTTAAGCACCTTTTTATCACTTCTCTTACTTGAAGCCCATTGGCCTCCATGAATATAAAATCAACTGAAACTTTTACTTTGGGATAAACAAATATTCAGTTTCATTTGATTCTTCTTTATAGTTTCAATTTTTCTCAACACTGTGTTATGCTTTGGTTAAAAGACTTGACATACTTATAGTAGTTCTTTAAAGTCCTTGTCTGATAATTCAACCATCCCT
>NW_011888997.1:2283479-2285671 GCF_000151845.1 Pteropus vampyrus | reverse complement strand
AAAATGTCTCTTTATATTGTGTCACTTCCCAAAGATGTTTTATCATGGAAACTATATGTGACAGAAATCCTATTTACCAGACTCCAGTATTCTTGAGAACACAGGTTGGGAACCATTGATTCAATAGCAAAGGTCATTATAGTCAGAATCTGTGCATTAGGACCATTAAAATGAATGAAAAGTCTCAAATTTAAGAAAACCACTTAGAAGTTAATATCATTTAATTTACACTTCATTTGGAAGTTTCTAATGCTTATTTCACCTGCTTTACAATATTAATTTTAAAAATAATTAGTATAACAATTGTATGAAGATTTTTAAGAAGAATTAAAACATCCTTTTCAACTTAGAATGTTAATATGCTTTTTAAAGACTTAAACTATTTATACTATTCTTTTTTCCCATATCCATCACCATACACACACCCACATATATTTTATTTTGATGAGAATATTTAAGTTCTATTAGCAAATTTTAATTACACAATGCAATGTTATCAAATATAGTCACCACATTATACATTAGGTTTGCAGAACTTATTCTGAAAATTTGTAAGATTTTGCAGCCTCTCTCTAAATATCACATCTCCCAGTCCCTGATAAATACTTATATCTACTATGTTTCCATGAGCTCGACCTTTTCTTAATTCCACCTAAAAGTGATACCATTCAGTATTTATCTTCCTCTGTCTGGCTTAATTCACTTAGCATAATGCTCTCAAGGCTCATCCATGTTGATGTCAATGGCCAATTTCCTTCTTTCTCTTGTATATATATATACACATCTTTATTCATTCATCCAATGGCTGACACTTAGGTTGTTCCCATAGCTTGGCTATTGTGAATAATGCTACAGTGAAAACGGGGGTGCATCCTGTTTTCATTTCCTTTTGAATATATATACCCAGAAGTAAGATCATTGGATCATATGGTAGTTTTATTTTTAATTTTTTGGGAATTCTGTACTGTTTTCCACAGTGCTACACCAATTTACATTTCCATTAACAGTACACAAGGATTCCCTTTTCTCCTCATCCTCTCCAACACTTATTTGGTGATCTTGTCTTTTGTTGATAGCCATTCTAACAGGTATACAGTGATTGCACTTCCCAGATGATTAGTAATACTGAGTATTTTTTTATGTACCTGTTCATCATTTGGATGTCTTCATTGTAAAAATGTCTATTCAATTCCTATGCTCATTTTTTAGTTTGTTTGTTTTTGCTATTGAGTTGTGTGAGTTTTTCATATATTTTGGATATCAACTTCTTATCAGATATAGGATTTGTAAATATTGTTTTCCATTCCAAAGATTGCTTTTTCATTTTGTTGATGGATTCTTTTTCTGTGCATAAGCCTTTTAGTTTGATGTAGTCACACTTGTTTATTCTTGTTTTTGTTGCCTTTGATTTTGGTGTCAAATTCAAATATCATTGCCAAGACTGATGTCAAGGAGCTTACTGCCTGTTTTACTCAAAGAGTTTTACAGTTTCAGGTCTTTTAGTCTTTAATTCATTTTGAGTTGATTTTTGCATATGTTGTAAGTTAGGGATTCAGTTTCATTCATTTGCAAGTGGCTGTCCAGTTTTCCAAACACAATTTATTAGACTGTCTTTTCCCCATTGTATATTCTTGGCTCCTTTCTCTTAAATTAGTTGACCATGTGTGCATGGGTATATATCTGGGCTTTCTATTCTGTTCCATTAATATATGTATCTATTTTTAATTCAATATCATACTGTTTTGATTATTATAAATTTGTACTATAGTTTGAAATCTGGAAGTGTAATATCACCAGTTTTGTTCTTCTTTTTCAAAGACTGTTATGGCTATTTAGGGTCTTTTGTGGCTCCATGCAAATGTTAAGATTGCTTTTGTATTTCTGTGAAGCACGTCATTGGAATTTTGATAGGAATTACATTGTTTTGAGTAATACGGACATTTTAACAATATTAATTTTTCTAATCCACGAATATGAAACATAGTATCTTTTATTTGTGGCTTCTTCAATTTCTTGTATCAATGTCTTATAGTTTTCAGTGTAAGATTTTTCACCTCATTCATTAAATTTATTCTTAAATATTTTATTCTTTTTGATACTATTGTAAATGACATTGTTTTCTTAATTTCTATTTCTGATAGTTCTTATTAGTGTACAGAAATGTAGGAGATTTTTGTATATTGATTTTGTAT
>NW_011888997.1:2281191-2283429 GCF_000151845.1 Pteropus vampyrus | reverse complement strand
TAATTTCTGATTGTTTCTACTGACTGATTTTTCTCCTTAATATAGGTCATATTTTTTAATGTTTTTTCCCTATTAGTAATTACTCATCGGAAGCTGGACATGTTGAATGTTACTGATACTGCTATCTTCCTTCAGTAGTTTGCTTTGTTCTGGCAAGCCTTTAATTTACCTTCCTCTTTTTAAAATTTGATTTTATATTTTGTTAGTACAATCTAGAATAGCATTTTATCTCCTCTCTTTTAATATTTCTTCTAAGGCATGATATTTCTGAGGTGTCCTTTGACTTATTTTGGTGTTCAGTGAAGTGTCTTTTGAGATTGTGGAATCTGAAGCTTGTGAGCTCAGATATTCGTTTAGTTTATAGTTCCCTTGTAGGTGTTTACTGCCAGAGGACTAAGTGAACCCTTTTAAAACTTCTGGATATATGTTCCTCTAAATCCACTGCCTTTATGGTACATTGCCCTACAAATTCCAACCATCTTAGCCTTTGTCATCTTAGCAAGACTTTCTTCTTGCGCTTGGATTTCCTTTCCCTGAAATTTGGTCTGGAAAGTGCCTCCACAGATAAAGCCTAGAAATTATAGGGTGTACTTCCTTTATTTTTCTTTCTCAGATTTCAAGCTCTGTGCTGTCTGTTGTCCAATATCTATGAAGAGGTTTTTTTTATATTGTTTGTCTAATCTCCTAGAATTTTGTTGTTGTTGTTGTTTTGTTTTTAGTGGCAGTAGACCTAATCTAGTACCACCTATTCAATCTTGGCCAGAAGCAGAAGTCTGCTGTTTTTCTATGTGAGACTCACTTTCCTTAATATGGGAATTCTTAAGGTTATTGTTTAGTTAAAATGTCTCTTTATATTGTGTCACTTCCCAAAGATGTTTTATCATGGAAACTATATGTGACAGAAATCCTATTTACCAGACTCCAGTATTCTTGAGAACACAGGTTGGGAACCATTGATTCAATAGCAAAGGTCATTATAGTCAGAATCTGTGCATTAGGACCATTAAAATGAATGAAAAGTCTCAAATTTAAGAAAACCACTTAGAAGTTAATATCATTTAATTTACACTTCATTTGGAAGTTTCTAATGCTTATTTCACCTGCTTTACAATATTAATTTTAAAAATAATTAGTATAACAATTGTATGAAGATTTTTAAGAAGAATTAAAACATCCTTTTCAACTTAGAATGTTAATATGCTTTTTAAAGACTTAAACTATTTATACTATTCTTTTTTCCCATATCCATCACCATACACACACCCACATATATTTTATTTTGATGAGAATATTTAAGTTCTATTAGCAAATTTTAATTACACAATGCAATGTTATCAAATATAGTCACCACATTATACATTAGGTTTGCAGAACTTATTCTGAAAATTTGTAAGATTTTGCAGCCTCTCTCTAAATATCACATCTCCCAGTCCCTGATAAATACTTATATCTACTATGTTTCCATGAGCTCGACCTTTTCTTAATTCCACCTAAAAGTGATACCATTCAGTATTTATCTTCCTCTGTCTGGCTTAATTCACTTAGCATAACACTCTCAAGGCTCATCCATGTTGATGTCAATGGCCAATTTCCTTCTTTCTCTTGTATATATATATATATATACACATCTTTATTCATTCATCCAATGGCTGACACTTAGGTTATTCCCATAGCTTGGCTATTGTGAATAATGCTACAGTGAAAATGGGGGTGCATCCTGTTTTCATTTCCTTTTGAATATATATACCCAGAAGTAAGATCATTGGATCATATGGTAGTTTTATTTTTAATTTTTTGGGAATTCTGTACTGTTTTCCATAGTTCTACACCAATTTACATTTCCATTAACAGTACACAAGGATTCCCATTTCTCCTCATCCTCTCCAACACTTATTTGGTGATCTTGTCTTTTGTTGATAGCCATTCTAACAGGTATACAGTGATTGCACTTCCCAGATGATTAGTAATACTGAGTATTTTTTTATGTACCTGTTCATCATTTGGATGTCTTCATTGTAAAAATGTCTATTCAATTCCTATGCTCATTTTTTAGTTTGTTTGTTTTTGCTATTGAGTTGTGTGAGTTTTTCATATATGTTGGATATCAACTTCTTATCAGATATAGGATTTGTAAATATTGTTTTCCATTCCAAAGATTGCTTTTTCATTTTGTTGATGGATTCTTTTTCTGTGCATAAGCCTTTTAGTTTGATGTAGTCACACTTGTTTATTCTTGTT
>NW_011888997.1:2272664-2280411 GCF_000151845.1 Pteropus vampyrus | reverse complement strand
ATCTTTTTCTTGCATAATTGTTCTTCCTAGACTTCCAGTACTGTGTTGAATAAAAATGATAAGAGTGGGCCCTGTTCCTGTTCCTGATCTTAGAGGAAGAGTTTTCAGCTTTTCATCACTGAGTTTGACGTCAGCTATGGGTTTCTCATATAAAGCCTGTATTATGTACATTCCCTCAAAATCCAGTTTGTTGAGAGTTTTTATAATAAATGAAATTTGGATTTTATTAAATTTTTTTTTCTGTCTATTGAGATGATATGATTTTTAATCTTCATTTTGTTAATGTGGTGTATCACGATGATTGATTTGCAGATGTCGAAGCATTCTTGAATCCCTTGACTAAATCCCACTTGACCATGGTGTATGATCCTCGTAAAGTGCTATTGAATTCAGTTTGCTAATATTCTGTTGAGTATTTTTGCATCTGTGTTCATAAGGGATATTGACTGGTAATTGTCTTTCCTTGTAGTGTCCTTGCCTGGTTTCAGTATTAAGGTAATGCTGATCTCATAAGTGCAGAAGTGTTCCTTTTTCTTATATTTTTTGAAGAATTTGAGAAGGACTGGTATTATTCTTTAAATGTTTGGTGGAATTCATCATTGAAGCCATCTGCTCTTGGGCTCTTCTTTGTTAAGAGTTTTTTGATTATAGATTCAATTTTATACTAGTAATTGGTTTATTCGGACTTCTTAATGAATCAGTGTTGGCAGATTGTATTTTTCTAGGAATTTATCCATTTCTTCTATGTTGTCCAATTTATTGTCTTATAATTGTTCATAGTAGTCTCTTATAATTATTTTTATTTCTGTGGTATCAGTTGTAATGTCTCCATTTTCATTTTTCAATTTAGTTATATGAGTCCTCTTTCTTTTTTTCTTAGTGAATCTAGTGTAAAGTTTATTTATCTTTTCAAAAAAAACTCTTGGTTTCATTGATTTTTTTTCTATTGTCTTTTTAGTCTCTATTTCATTTTTTTTCCCACTCTAAGCTTTGCTATTCTCTTTCTTCTGCTAACCTTGGGATTCGTTTGTTTGTTTGTTTGTTTGTTTGTTTTCCTTCTATTTCTTTGAGGTGAATAGTTAGATTGTTTATTTTAGATGTTTATTTTTTCTTGACGTAGGCATTTATTGCTGGCATGTGGAAATAATTTATCTGCTGAATTAAAGCAAACTGAAGAGGAAAGAGGAGTCAAAAGATGAGAAGAATGACCCTGGCATTTAAGCCTCTAAATATTTCCATGTCAAAGCCAAATCCATGACTGAACTTTCCAGTTATAGAAGTCAATGCTTTCTCTGTTTTGTATAAGATATTTTCAATAGTGTATCTGTGAATTCCCACAGAAATCCATGACTGATAAAGCAAAGTGAAACAATGTTTAAAATTTCATTTATAATTCATAATTTTATTGTGGTATTTACATGGATATATCAGTATTTCTGTCATTGATATTTCATGGTATATTTTTCAAATCTCTTTATGCTTCATTCTGTTTTAGGCACGTCTTTTGTAAGTAAAAATATTTTACAATGCAGACTCATAATATTTGACTTTTTAAAACTACATTTAATATTCTACTTTTGTTTTATTTACTCATACATTTTAACTTACTTTAACATCTTATTTCATGTTTCTTATTTACTATCTGTTTTCTTGACTTTTATTTTGCTTTTCCTAAATCTTGTTATATTGATAAAGATTTCTATGCTCTTCTTCTACAGTTTAAAAAACTTGTTCAAGGTCACACAACTAGTTTGGCAGCATGGAAATGGGTGAACCATGTCTGACTTGAACTCAGCATTTTTACACTTAATGACTAGATAATATTGCTTCTAGGGTATAGAAGGATAGGTATGTGGTTAAAACTTTTGCAGTGGAAATGGAAACTTAAGGACAAGCAAAAGAGATGGTATTAATTTGAAATGATTCAACTTAAAATGATTAATGTTGAAAGTAAAAGAGAGGCATGTAGGATCACTGATAGAATTCTTATTTGTGTGACATGATGTGTGTTGTCCATGTTATCAGGAAAAATATACAGATAGAAGGGGAATATTTTTTAGCTGAGATGGCAGTATGTCATCTAGGTGGAGAAATTGCTAAGTCATTTGTCAGAAAATTTCCAGTTCAGAAACATTATCTGTGCTAGAATTTAAAAAATGCATCATGTTTAAATGTGTAGGTAAACCATGGATTTAGATAAGGGCACTTAAAGACCTGTCTAATAAAGTAAATCTAGAAGAAGACAAAGGATATTACTGTAGGTGAACAGGTAGAAGCCTGTGTTGTAAAGTTTAAATGATTTAATCTTTGCAGAGTACTGGAAGGAATACCCGATGTAGATTAAATACTAAATAGTGGTCAGCTGCTGCTGCTGCTGCTGCTGCTGCTGCTGCTGCTGCTGATAAACAATATAAACAGGCTTCCATTATAATTTTTTAGTTTACACTATATTAGACACTATATTAGGTCCAAGTCCAAAACTAGAACCTAGAGAATTAGTCCATTATTTACCTCAGGCAATAGATATTCTCCAGCTCTTATTTTGAGCTAGGAAGAAATATTGAACTTGATACCCCAACTATGTTTTGCTTCCAATGAAAGGAGAATGAATACTAGTAAAGTGATTACAAGAAGTATTTTCTCACAGTGATTTCTCAGCTTTTGAATAAACTAAACGAATTCCACAAGCTGCTTTTAAAATAATCTTAGATAAATAGTGGGAAGATTTATATAGTAGGTATATGAATTTTCTTCCACATAAAGCAGAGTAAAATTTATATCTTAACATTTTTTTTTTTTTTTTTTAATTTCTCATCAAGTTCCACTGGTATAATTTGGACATATTGAAGTATATGTGAAAAGCACTTTTTTTTTTCTTTTTTTCCCCTAAACACATCTTCACATAGTGAAGGTGAAATTTGTGCATCTCTAGGGATTTTATGAAAAGAGAAAGGTGGAAGGAGAAGTTGAAAGGCAAAGAGTAAGTTCAAATTGTCAAGCCATGCGCTGGCTGAATTTTACTCAGGGGATCACCTATTCTTATTGTCAAAAGCTGAGGGATCTTGGGAAGCAGGAAAGACAATTCAAAAGTGATGGGAAAATCCCAAGCCAAACGGCAAAAATGAATGATAATATTTTACAAGTTGTGAAGTAGTTTTATTCCAAAGGGCTTTTAAAAAATAAGCACAGTTTTTCAGCTATGTACAGTTTTGGACTGAGATAAGCTTCATAACAATTGAAATAACACCAGAACGAAATGGAATTACTGAATTAAATTTATATTTAAAAAAATAAAACTTGTATAATCGTCTTCAAATTTAAATGCAAATCATGCATGTTTTACACCTAACCAGGCCCACTCCAGACAGTTTTAATTTTCTTTCATATGTGTTTTATCTGATTCTGATATATTAAGGATAATTTTAAGACAGCACCTCATTCTGACACCTTCAAACAGTAATAAGTATTTGCTCAGCATGTTGAATTGTGAATAATATTTTATTAACTGTGCCTTGCAAAATCACTATGATGTCCATTTTGCAGATATAAAAAATGCTTATAGTCAGTGAGTAAAGGAATAGGGATTACAATGATCTTACTTCAAAATTCAAGTCATTGTTAGTTTATTATATCAGACTCTTCTTGGTTTAAGAATTTTGAATGTCATGGTCAGAAGAAATTATCTAAAAATTTATTAAATAGGGTAGAAACCTGACTGTAACTGCTGGAGGCTAAGTGTGAACAACTCTGAGAGTTAAAAACTCCAAGAAACCCCAGTCATAATGGGTGTGTGTGTGAGGGGGTGCTTATTATGAGATTTACCTCCCAGAGCTCAACCAGGTTCCCATAGTAAATATGGGAGAAAAATCTCCTTCTGCTTCTGTCAGAGAGAGGAGAAAAAGAACCACTGTAAAGTACTACAGAACACTCTGTTTTTTCTTAACAAGCTTTGCACCAAGGGGAAACTCCTTAACCCAAACTTAACTGTATGTGGTATTATTATCAGAGCCCAACTGCTCTGGGGGCAGGGAAATACCCAAATCCAGCCCACTTTAGCCATCCTGCCCCAACTAAGAGTAGAAAAAATGGCTAAACAGTTGTAAAGTTCCCAGTCCAGAGGCACAGGCTCACTAAAAGATGGAGACGTTATCATAGGACTATAAAATACTTCCCTTTCACCCTTAACTCATGACTATATGACTAAGGCCTATTTATAGCAGTTCTTCTTTACCCAGACCATCATGTTTGGATATTAATTATTGTTTTATATTTAAAGTCTGATGATTCCAACATCCCTGCATGTCTGTACTGATGCTTGCTTTCTGTCTTCAACCTGTGTTTTTTGCTGTTTGGTATGTCTCACAATTTTTTTCAAATTGGGAAGAACTGACATCTTGAAACAATTGAGTCTTCCTACGCATAAACATGAAATATCTCTCCTTTTATTTAGTTCTTTTTTGATAATGTTCTTCAGAGTTGTCGTTTTCCTATTATAGATCTTATATATATTTTATTAGATTTATACTTAAGTATTTTATTTTGTAATTAATGTAATTAATGTAAATGGTATTGTTTTTAACTTCAAATTCCACTTGTTCATTGCTAATATATAGGAAAACAATTAATTTTTCTATATTAACATTTTAGCCTCCAGCCATGCTACAACTTATTAGTGTCAGAATTTTGTCAATTATTTTTGAATTTTCTACATAGAAATGCATGTCATCTCTGAACAAAAACAGTTTTATGTCTTCCTTACCAATCTGTTTTATGTCCTTTTCTTGTCGTTGCATTAGTAGAACTAGTATGATGTTGTAAAGGATTTAAAAATCAATTAATGTAATTTATCAGGCTAAGGAAAAAAACCTACATGATCACATTAATAGACACAGAAAAAGAATTTCACAGGATCTTGATAAAAACTCTTAGTTTAAAACAAGCAATGGAGGGGAACTTCCTTAACTTGATAAAGAACAGCTACAAATCTACAGTTAATATACTTAATGGTGAGAGACTTGAAGTTTTCTCATGAACAGGTACAAGACAAGAATTTCTTCCTCACATTAAATTTTTCCTCTGTATTCTTTCAAGATTTTTTCCTTGATTTTGATTTTCTATAGTTTGAAGATGATAGGCCTAAGTGTAGTTTTGTTGTTGTTGTTGTTGTTGTTGTTTTGTTTTGTTTTGTTTTTGTTTTTAGCATTTATCCTGCTTGGTGTTTTCTGGGCTTCCTAAATCTGTGGTTTGTTGTATGACATAAAAATGAGAAATTTCTCAGTCATTATTGCTTCAAATATTTCTTCTGTTTCTTGCTCTCTTTCTGGTATTCTCATGATGCATATGTTACACCTTTTGTAGTTATCCCACAGTCCAGTCCTTAGGTATTCTGTTATATTTTTTTTCAGTTTTTGTTCTCTTTGTTTTTCATTTTTAGACTATTCTATTTATAGGTACTTTAACTCAGATTTAAAGCTGCATCCAAATCATTAAAGACATTTTTCATTTCTGTTTTTCATCTCTAGTATTTCTTTCTAAGTCTTTCTCAGTATTTCCATCTTTTTGTTCTTGCATGCTATCTACTTGATCCATTAGAGCCCTAGCATATTAATTATAATTATTTTAAATATGCAGTCTGATAATTCCAACATCCCTGAATATCTAGTTTTGATGCTTGTTCTGTCTTGCAAATTGTGTTTTGGAGGCAAAGAAGGAGAGACAAAGAGGTGGAACACAGCGGACTTTTGGGGCAGTGAAAATATTCTGTATGTTATCGTAGTGATGGATAAATATCATTGTGCATTTGTCTAAACTCATAGCATGTACAACACCAAGAGTTAAACTCTATGGGCTCTGGATGATTATGATGTGTCAATGCAGGTTCATTAATTTTAACAAATGTTCTTATCTGGTGGGTAATATAGATAACGGTGGATGTTATGCATGTGTCAGGGGAAGGAGCACATAAGAAATCTCAGTTCCTTCCCCTCATTTTTTTTCCTGTAAAAAAAAAAATCTAAAACTGCTCTAAAAATGAAGCCTTAATTAAAAAAAAAAAAGCTATATTAAATACATCTGTGTGCATGGTGCTCTAGTAGATGTTTGACACTGAAAATTACAGAGAGGTCCTTAGGCTTTGAGTATTCATAATATAAAAAGGGCATGTGCTGGGTTAGATACAATCTAGTCAAATAACTGGAAAACATTGAAAGTAACTTATTTTTTAGATATAAACATAAGTAACTTATGATCTCATTTTAAAGATTACAACAAAACACTGATCTTTTTTTTGCATTTCACATTTTAGTGTTTTGAGGAAACCATTAAATTTATTTTTATAAGATCAAGCATGAAAACTTTCATGGAGCATGTTATGTTGGTATGATTCGGAACCTGTTACAAGCTAAGTATTCCCACTAAGGTATTAAAGGAGAAACAGTATGTGGGACAACATGAAAAAAAAAAACATCACTTCTACCATTAGGAAATACAGAAATTGGACTGCAAATGTTGAACACTGATTTGTACTGAGATGCCCTAGTAAACTGTTTTTCCTTTCTTCTATGCAACTCATTCTTGAATTTTTCTCTTTCCTCATCAATGTGGTTTGAATGTTAACACTGGCAGAAATTAGAGCCAGAGACATAAAAAAATAAGAAACTGCTTTGAGATTGTCACTGTTGGAGTGAGTCAGGTGTTTCTGACACGTAACTGTTATGGGAAAAGACCTGTCATAAGAGCTCTGACCCAGCTCAGTCCAGCTGGGTCACCATTTCTTGATAGAAATTTCCCTTTGGGCATCTGTGCAGTGCCCAAATCATACTTTATAAACTTGATATTTCTTTCACATTACTGGAATCATAATTTTTCAGTAAATAAGATAAAAACATAACTGGAGGGAGAGGTAGCAGAAAGTCATGTAATATCTTAAGAGTAGTAAGTTCAATTTATTCCAATAAATAGAGTCCTCATACTTTAACATTTACTCAAACATAAACAGTCAGTTATTGATCTATTTCTCTCACACCCAGGGTTAATTTTATGACATAAAGAAGATGGGCAAACATGGAAGAGGATGTGGAAGGGAAGAGTGGTCATGATTGAAAGAGTATCCATTTTTGTTTTTTAGGCATGGACCTAAGGCAGGTTTTAGACTATGAACTCATATTTAGTGATTTTATATATCATATCAGCAATTTACTGTTTACTAAAAAACCTTAAGAAAAAATTGTGAGGTCAAAATAGAAGGAGTAACAGTGAGAAGAAATAACTTCAGCAATTTTGATGAATAATGATTAGAGAATACTTGAAGAAATTGGTTTAAAGAATTATGAATCCAAATATGGTAGACTGAATTCTAAAGTTGACACCCCTGTAAGATTCCTGTCCTGACTATTCAACCTAACACTAGTTGAGGTACTGCTATGAAGAAACTCACAGATGGAATTAAGGATAAAAATCACTTGGCTTTAAAATAAAGAAATTATTCTGGACTCTCTACATGTGCCCAGTCTGTTCACCTGCACCTTTACAAGCAGAAAATATCAGAAAATCTGTAGGAGGAAAGCCATAGAAGAGAAGGCAAGAGATAAGTCAGGTGAAGAGTCAGAGAGAATGAAAGCATAAGTTGAAAACTTGCAGCCGCTGTCTTTGAGGGGATCAACAAACAGGGAACAACCCAGCTTTTCTAGAAACAGAACAATCCCCAGCCAACAGCCAGCAGGACACAGGGGTTTCAGTTCTGTAACTA
>NW_011888997.1:2269879-2271952 GCF_000151845.1 Pteropus vampyrus | reverse complement strand
TAGAGTAACTGTGCAGTATAATTACTTTAGTTCCACTCCTAATATGTGGACCTATTTGCATCTCTATAAAATGTCATGTGTGTTCCATGAAGTCCCTTCAATCTCGTCAGTTAAACTCAATACTTTCCCAGCCCTATGAGAGTTCTGGAAGTTTTCCATTTTATGGCTCTATGATAGTTGTATTTCTTTAATAGTTATTCTTTGCTTGGCCTGTGGAGTCATTCTATGCATGTGAAACTTAGCATTCAAAGAGTCAAGGTGACCCTTATGCAGATCATTGGAGCTCTTTGAGTACTTTCCTCTTCGTCAATACTCTGCTCTTCAAATACTAGCTCCTTAAGCATTGTTAATCTTCAATTTTTGTGTATTCAATTCAGAAGTATTATGAAGCCATGCTTATGCCACTTCTCCTTGTTCCAGCATCTAGTCATTGACCTAAGTTAGAAAGCTACAGCATTCACAGGGCTCATGTTTTTTTTTTTTCTCTCTAAAGTTTTACAATTCTTTGCTGCCTATTCTAATGAATAAAAACAGTCGTTTTATAAAAATTTTACATTCTTATAGTTAATTATGGTTGGATATCAAGTTTGGTATTTATTACTTCATCATGGTTGAATGTAGGACACATTACATTTTAAAATACTATCATATATATTTCCTAAGTTAAAGTAAATACATCTTTTTATAGATTTTATCCATTACTCTTCTTTTCTCCTTTCAGCACAAAATAAAATCTTTTCTATACTTCACTTATATTTTCTCACTTTACAAATTCACAAACACTAAAATATGAAATAAGTGGTTTTATTTTTTTTCTATTGATTGCATCAACCAAGTACTGAGCTTATCCATTTGTGTTCATCATTATACTCCAATGAAGCTTCAGTTAACCCTTTTTGAAAAAGAATTTCAGAAGCCCTTATAAATTTTGCTCTTAGTATATTTAACTCTATTCTTGCCTATTTATAATACCTTTTTTCCCTTTATTTATAGTTTGTTTATTTCATTGAACAGTGACATATGTCTATTAAAAAATGAGAAGGAAAATTACCAAAATGAAAAGAATTCATAATCCAAATAACCTTTTCTATTTTTCTTTGGCATAATTTTTATCTTTGTTCAGTCATATTTTGTAAGATTTCCCAAGTGGACATAAATATTGTCTAAAAGAAAATTTTTTCAGAAGAAATTCCTACCTCTAGCTATAATATTGCCATAATGAGAAACATCAATGTATAACAAAATTTATCTTTTAAAATATTCAACCAAATTTCATTTGAAATAGAGCACTGGCCCCTCTGCTTTCTTAAAAAAATTCTTCATATGGCCAATTACATAAGGTGTGGTTTATTTAAATGTCTTTTTTTTTTTTTCAGGATATTTGTGAGAAGTTGTAGTATGTCGGGTCTTTCAGATAGTAGCTTTCCTATTCTTTAACTACTAACTGTGATGCATATCTATAATGCCTGGAGTATATCTGCAGAGGTATTAATATTTTAAGGTAAACTCACTTTTTAAAAATTCCATTGACTTACATAATGATACAAATAGTAATAATGATTAACATTTATTTACTACTCTCATTATTTTACTTTATAAAGCATTTATTTAAATGTTTTACCCATTATTTTATACGGAAATATTTGTTTTCTTATTACTTAGTCAGTTTTTAAAAATTCCACTTTTTAAAAATTCCACTTTTTAAAACTCACTTTTTAAAAATTCCATTGACTTACATAATGATACAAATAGTAATAATGATTAACATTTATTTATTACTCTCATTATTTCCTCATTGCTGTCTTCCTCCTTCTCTGGTGAATTAAAAGCCTTGCTTAAAAATATTTTCTTACCCTCTCTCCTATCATCACATTTAGCAACTTCAACATCCAAATTATGAACATACTTACAATCTGGTCTTACCTCTTCCATCTCTTCCATTTCGATACCTGCACTTTGGCAATTCACCAGCATTTCAGCATTTTGGATCTCAGAAACCTTAAGATCTATATAACTTAAAAAAATATATCTCAGAATTGGACACTATAGTAGGCCCCTACTGGAATAAGCGAT
>NW_011888997.1:2267478-2269829 GCF_000151845.1 Pteropus vampyrus | reverse complement strand
CATATTTACAGAACTGTTTTCAATACTGGTTCTACCTTGTCACACTCCACCAACCACTTGCTCTACATCCTAACCAACAATTGATATATAGTCAATCTTTTAAAGTTGAGATGTTCTAGTATACATATGAGGTACCGTACTGTGGTTTAAATTTACCTTTCCATAACCACTTATGACATTAATCACCTTTTCACGTTTATTGGCTATTTATATATCTTACTTTATAAAGCATTTATTTAAATGTTTTACCCATTATTTTATATGGAAATATTTGTTTTCTTATTATTTAGTCAGAGTAGTTATTTAGATATTATGAATACAAATTTTTTGAAGATATTCATACTGAGAACATTTTCTCCTAAACTATGCATTGGCTTTTTATTTTCTTTGTACATTTAAATAAACATGTTTTTAATTTTGAAGAAGTCCAATTAAACATTTTTTTTCTTTTGTGGTTAGTACTTTTCATTTTACCTAGCTAAGAAATCTTTACTACCCCAAAGTTATATAGATTTTAGCTTATATTTTTCTCTAGGGTTGTTTTTTAGCTTTTATATTTAAAACCATCATTCATTTTGAGTTAATTTTTATTAAGGGTAAAATTTTATTCTTCTTTTCAACAAAACATTCATAATGTTTCAGCACCATTTGTTGAAAAGATTCTTTCCCTGCTAAATCTCCTTGGCTTATTTGTTGAAAATGATAGGCTAGATATGTGCATGACTGTCTGGGAACTCTTCTCTGTTCCTTTTATCTATATATATATCCTACCCTAAAACCACAATGTCTTAATTGCCATAGCTTTATATTAAGTTTTGAAGTCAGAAAGTGTAAATCTTCCATGATTGGTTTTTCAAGATTGGTTTGTCTGGTCTAGACTATTAGAATTGTCAATTAGATCTTTTTGATGGGTAGCCTTATACAACTTTTCTTACTGATTTTCCTTGTAATTAGTTTATCAAATACTGAGAGAGGGAAGTTGAAATAATTTAATCAAATTTGTAAATTTGTCTATTTTTTTCTGTTAGTTTTTCTTTCATGTATAATGAACCTTGTATTATTAGGTTTACACAAATTCAGTATTGCTTTATCTTCTTAAAAACTGCCTTATTAATCATTATCAAAATGATTACAACAATCCCTGGTAAGGTGTAGAGTAACTGTGCAGTATAATTACTTTAGTTCCACTCCTAATATGTGGACCTATTTGCATCTCTATAAAATGTCATGTGTGTTCCATGAAGTCCCTTCAATCTCGTCAGTTAAACTCAATACTTTCCCAGCCCTATGAGAGTTCTGGAAGTTTTCCATTTTATGGCTCTATGATAGTTGTATTTCTTTAATAGTTATTCTTTGCTTGGCCTGTGGAGTCATTCTATGCATGTGAAACTTAGCATTCAAAGAGTCAAGGTGACCCTTATGCAGATCATTGGAGCTCTTTGAGTACTTTCCTCTTCGTCAATACTCTGCTCTTCAAATACTAGCTCCTTAAGCATTGTTAATCTTCAATTTTTGTGTATTCAATTCAGAAGTATTATGAAGCCATGCTTATGCCACTTCTCCTTGTTCCAGCATCTAGTCATTGACCTAAGTTAGAAAGCTACAGCATTCACAGGGCTCATGTTTTTTTTTTTTCTCTCTAAAGTTTTACAATTCTTTGCTGCCTATTCTAATGAATAAAAACAGTCGTTTTATAAAAATTTTACATTCTTATAGTTAATTATGGTTGGATATCAAGTTTGGTATTTATTACTTCATCATGGTTGAATGTAGGACACATTACATTTTAAAATACTATCATATATATTTCCTAAGTTAAAGTAAATACATCTTTTTATAGATTTTATCCATTACTCTTCTTTTCTCCTTTCAGCACAAAATAAAATCTTTTCTATACTTCACTTATATTTTCTCACTTTACAAATTCACAAACACTAAAATATGAAATAAGTGGTTTTATTTTTTTTTCTATTGATTGCATCAACCAAGTACTGAGCTTATCCATTTGTGTTCATCATTATACTCCAATGAAGCTTCAGTTAACCCTTTTTGAAAAAGAATTTCAGAAGCCCTTATAAATTTTGCTCTTAGTATATTTAACTCTATTCTTGCCTATTTATAATACCTTTTTTCCCTTTATTTATAGTTTGTTTATTTCATTGAACAGTGACATATGTCTATTAAAAAATGAGAAGGAAAATTACCAAAATGAAAAGAATTCATAATCCAAATAACCTTTTCTATTTTTCTTTGGCATAATTTTTATCTTTGTTCAGTCATATTTTGTAAGATTTCCCAAGTGGACATAAATATTGTCTAAAAGAAAATTTTTTCAGAAGAAATTCCTACCT
>NW_011888997.1:2256594-2265583 GCF_000151845.1 Pteropus vampyrus | reverse complement strand
GATAGCTGTTGAAAATATATCTTATTTGACCAATGCAAAACTCATTCTGTATCTAAATAGTTTGCTTATGAGAGATGTAGAGGAAAAATATTTCTTATTTATGAGCAAAATATTACACCGATCCAAAAGATTCCACCTCTCTTCTTCAGTGATGCTTGCAATTCCCTTTACCAGGAGCAAAGACCTTTTAATTTATAACTTGAAGAGAAGCTTAAAGAATCTTAACACTGATTTAAAAGTACATTAAGTCATAGCACAATCCACTTTCTTGGTATTCATGATGAAATTTCAGAGAGAAGGAAAGAGTAAAGAGACCTTGGTTATTTAAAAAGGAGGTGAGGACATCTGTAAGAATGGCTATTATCAACAAGACAAGTAACAAGAAGTGTTGGAGAGATTGTGGGGAGAAAGGAATCCTCAACACCAGTGGTGGGAATGTAAATTGAAAAGCAGTACAAAGGTCCTCAAAAAATTAAGAATAGAATTACCATATTATTCAATAATCCCTCTTCTGGGTATCTACACCCAAAATTTGAAAACATTTATGCGTAAAGATATATGTACCCCGATGTTCACTGAAGCACTATTCATGGTGGCCAAGACATAAAAACAACCAAAGTGCCCTTTGATAGATGATTAGATACAGCAGATGTGATACATATATACAATAGAGTATTACTCAGTCATGAGAAAAGATGAAATACTGCTATTTGTGACAACATGGATAGATCTTGAGATAATCATGCTAAGTGAAATAAGTCAGACAGAAAAAGTTGGGAACCATATGATTCACTCATATGTGAGATGTTAACACTGAAAGCAACAAACTCATAGTAGATACCAACAGCAGTATGGTGGTTAGCAGAGGGAATAGAGGGGTGAGGGGGAGGTAGATAAAGGTAAAGAGGGTCAAGTATATGGTGACAGAAGATTTGACTTTGGGTGGTAAACACACAATGCAATTTACAGATGATGTATTATAGAATCATACACTTGAAACCAATAAAATTTTGTTAACCAATGTCACCCCAATAAATTTAATTTAAAAAATGAAATGAGAAAAAAATAAAAAGGAGGTGAGCAGTAACAACTGGATTAAACAAATTTTGGCCAATTCAGTGTGTACTTATAATTAGCTCTGCTAAGTACTTGTCCTAAACTATGACTAATATAACTTCAGGCAGATAAATAAGGAAAACATTTTCCTTTCAGTTTTATCTGCACTGCATTTTTCTTCAGTGATACAGAAGTTAGTGGCACGTCTAGCAACAAGCCGATCCCTGGCAGCAGAGTGCAGGGAGCCAAGAGGAGACTAGCCATGATGAAGGCTATTGCTTTCTTCTTTCCAGGTAAGTGTCTCTGGGAGCTCATCCCTGGGGCTCCTCTTAGCCAGCTGCTCCTCTTACTCTCTCTCCTCCCTTATCCAGCACAGGACAGCAGTGATGCATTAATGGCTCAGTGCTGGGAACACCATGGTGTGCATGATGGTATTCAGAAATCATCCTCACATGCTTTTGCTGTGCAGTTCATTTTTTAACAAAGGACTAGAAACGAAAATGTGGATGTGAGTGAAAGAGGAGAGCAGGGGGTGAAAGACCACTTTGTAGCAAATGAATTACATTCAAAGTCAATTTTAACTAATTCTTCCTGTGGCTATTAAAAGAGCTAGTGTTACACAGAGTCACAAACCAGTCCTTAGAAAATGAGTATCAGTGAGAGATCCACTTCTGGGCATAAAGCATCCTCTTTAGAGAAAATCATTCGTGAAGTCCATGTATTAAGTTTGTTCTCCCTATTCTGAGGCAGGTTTAAAAAATATAACAGAAAAGAAAGAAAAACTGTTGGATTTATTCATTTTAAAGAGACCATAAATTGACCTCCCACTGATGACACAGTACTCAGTAGGGGAAAAACAACAACAACGAAAAACAAAAAAACAAAAAAAAAAAAACAAAAAAAAACAAAGAAACCCTTCACAGACAATAACAGAGATTGCTTCAGTTCAATTTCCTCTCATACACAGTATCTTGCTTTATATTTTAGTCCCATAATACTTATTAGAAAAATTTCAAAAACATTATCAAATGACTGTAAATAAATTCCTAATGCACATGGGCACAAAACATTTTTAATAACTTCTTTGTCCTATTAGCTGTAATGTAAACTTTATTGTTTACTATTTTATTTAAGTCTGTCCTTCCTTCTTTCCCTCCTTCCCTCCCTCCTTCCTTCCTTCCTTCCTTTCTTCCTTCCTACCTTCCTTCATTCCTTTCCTTTACCAAAAGCCCTATTCTAAGCTGTGGCACATAACAGGAAAAGCTAAATTTCTTTTCCTTAAAGATCTTATACTAATAGTTTCATTTATTAGCCTTTACCTTTAATGCGGGGTCTTATACCCTTAATTCTACTGCAACATACAGTGACAGCATCTACTTTAATTGCACTAGAAAGGAGAGTCTCAGAAAAGTACCTTTATTTCCAGTTATCTAGTCTATTAGCTGCTTCGTAGAAACTTCTTGGAGGTGACCCCTTCAAGATATGCACATCTTGCCATCAACAATCCATAGGAGACTCTGAAATGGGGTGTGAGAACTTGCAACATTTTACTCAGTATCTTGGGAGACACCATAATCACGACCCCTTAAATTTACTGTCTTTGTAGACAACTTGCTATGGGAAAGGGGGACTTTGGAGTTAACTCAGCAGCTTCTGCAAATGAATGTTCCATGAGAGTATTACTGCAGCCCCCAAGAGGGGACATTAGTCTAGCTCTTCATTAGCAAGGGTGAGAAAAAGCTGTCCTCTGTGTTCCTGGATAGGCAGACTTTATTCCAGTAGGAGTTTCTCTCTGGAATTCAATTTTCTGAAATTCTTAGTGCTCCCAAAATCAGACTTGTCTTTAATGGAAATGGGATAAGGGGAGTCTGAAAGTGTCAAGTGCAGAGTTTTATTTTTCAAGGAGACTATGGGTTTACAAATTGCGAGGAAAAAAAAAAAAGAAAAACAATTCCTTTAAGCAGAATTAAAGTGCAATTGTAAAAGTCCAACGCATTGCAATTTGACAATGTGCACTAACTGATAATGCCACCCACTTGACTCATTTACCAATTTAAGGTTATTTTGTAATCTCCCTGTGAGCTTTGCAACATAATAGCAAAACTCTGTGTGAGTGTGTATGTGGGTTTGCATGCATGTATGTGTGTATTGCTCTCAAACAGCAAATAACTTCCTACAATGCTTAAGGAAATATAACAACTCCTTCCCTCTCCTCTTTTATAGCAATGATATTTGTGTAGAGGCAATATTTTTCAAAGTTAAGTTCTAGGGCAATGTGTGGGAGAACAAAATGCAACTGAAATTTCAAAAGCATGTAAATGTTTAAGAAAAAAAATTGAGAAAAGGGGAAATATAGATAAAATTACTGAAAATATTAAAATTCAAGTAAAGTAAAATAGAATCTGAGTAGGAAAAAACTTCACTATTTGTTATAAAAGTATTAAAAAGATACTTGATTTACTAATCCACCTATTCCTAAATATAAAGTGAATACCTGCTAAAATCATTCTAAAATAAGTTTGTCTTTTTGTACTACTACAAAAACATTCTGATAATAGTGAACCATAAGTGCACACTGGCTTTCCTTTATTCAACTTTTATGTTCCTTATATTTTAGTTTTGAAAATATCTAATTTATCAGATATAACCTATATATACTAATTAGAGAAAGAGATTTTGATTGGGATTTCTATTCATACTTAAGATGGATATCGTGAGACATGCTAAACTCAAATCAGTGATATCATTTTATAATACTTATAAAAATTGACTAATGAATAAAGCACAGCATTTAAAAAAGTTCCAATAGTGATCTCTGTCAGGTAAATAAATGCAGAGTGCTTACTTATCATTATGCTTGATTTGGGCCTTTACAAAGAAATCTATATAAATTCTCATGCTCTAAGAATTTGAAAGTGAAGAGATGAATTGCCATATTAATTTGGTATGTTTTTTATACCACTGAATATTTTAAGAACTTCATAGAATATATAGCTTATAACATAAGGTCAGTGAGAGGTGGCCCTCTTGGCTCTGAACAATTCTAACAGTGGGGAATTCATTGCAACACAAGAGAAACTGATCCTTTAACGAAGGGCTCTGAAATATTTCTCTCGTCTTCTAACCAATAGGCCGAATTTTATTTTCTAAAGCAATCACATCAAATTTATCATACCTTGTCAGCTCTTAGAATATGTAAAGCCACTTGTCCTAGTTTGCGCCCTTAAGTTTCCAAAGCTATCCTGTTATTTTAATAAACCCTATTTTTATATTATATCTTACATGATGGTATTTATTGCCAAGCCTTATATCCAATTACTTTCAACAAGCTTGCCCTTTGGTCCTTTTCTACCATGTAACTTCTTAGCAATTCTAGAAATCTCTATGCTTCTCTCTCTTTAGTCTACATTTTTTCTCTCCTTTGCCCACCCTTTTCCACTTAAGACTTTTTTGGCCTCTATTTGTTGTTGTTGTTTGTTTTTTGGCCTAGTCTCCACTGTATTGGAAGCTTGGTTGGTACTACTTCTTCCTTAATTGGGCTCAACCTCACTTCTAAACACCACATTTGGGATCTCCTCCCACAGACTCCCACATATATCCACAGTCTTAGGGCAGCCCCATCCCGGTTGCACACCAACCTGGTTGAAGGAATATGACCTAAATCAGCATTCAGACATCCTAGATTTCTCAGTGAGATTTCTGAATAATTATTCCATGAGTTCCATGTCCCAGAGGTTCCATTTTGTTCTTGTCTCTGGGCCTGAACAGAACAGCGCCGAGGTGTGCTGAGATTTCACATTCGTGGCAAATTATGGCTAATTCAAGCGCAGTGGAGAGGCCTTTATGCTGAGCTGGTGAGCGTGTACCTCTTCTGATTGCCCATTGACAGCCTTCTTAGCCTCTTGTACAGGCTTCTCACAGTAGCTTTCTAGTTAAAAAATTAATTTTTTGGAGGGTCGATGCGCCAAAACATTTCTCCTCAGGGGCTTGGCACCTTATTTAATGCAGAATTCAAAGTGGGCAGGATGCTCCAGCCATTGGAATCATTGGAGCTACTAGACATAGAGAAATTCACCAGCACTGGAGACCCTCTTTTTCCCTTATGAAATGACTGTAGTATGACATAATAAATTATAAGTTTGAAAGGGGCCAACGTGTACCGAATTTCTGACTGGGTAATGTCCTTCTTTTATCTAAGTAGGTTGGACTGTTGCTAGAAGTTTATTAGCACATCCATTCTAGCAGAATCGAGATCTGTTTCTGTGACTCTACTCAGCATGGGATAAACATAAATTTTATACTCGGAATATAAAAGAAGACAGAGTTATTGACCCATATAAGAATAAGAATAGAATGGCTAGATATATATTATTTTTGCTTCAAAAAGTCTTCAAATAAACCCTACATGATAAACAATGTGAGTCTCTGAAATTGCTATCTTTTCTAAGCAGGCGACTTAGCTCCAGATAGAAATTGCTGATAAGATCGTATCTTTTTGAAGTTTTTTACTAATGACTCATAGTCATTGGATGAAGAGTTAATTCAGTGGGAAAATCTAATGGTCCTTACCCTCTAGCTCACTAGAGTATCTAATAGAACCCATCTGTGGGGCCTCTTCTCAGGCTGAAGTTATTAGAGACAGCATAATTGGTGGCTTTGAGGATCAAGCCGTATAGTACATTGGACTGAAATTTCCACCTGACCTAAGACTGAATCCATATTGAGGAGCTCTGCTAGTAGATAGTTCCAGGTGATGTTGGGGTTCATGTCCATGGTACTTATCCCATGCAACTACATACGTTAGAGCAAGGTGAGACACATGCCACTTTATTGTCCATTGTGCATGGACTCTCCTAGCTGTAAGCCCACTAATTCTAAGCTCACTCCACTCCACAGTTTTAAGTTTAGACTCGTACTTGAATTTTTTAAGCAGCCACATAAGACTGTTGCTTTATATCAAGGTTGTGGAAAACTAAACCATGAGCACATTTTTATAAAATTTTCTGTTAATCCAGGTCTTCATACAGCCTGTTCCTGTCAAACTATTTTTCTTTATTAAATCAAAACTTTACATTTATCATTAGTCTAGAAGAAGGAGATATTTGGATCCTGAACTCAGTCACTTATGAGCTTTCCTTTCCATATCTGCCTTCCTTTTATATTATGATAGTTATGGTTATTTCCTTTTTACATTTAATTTATTCTCTTACCAATGATTTTTTTTTTCCCATGTTCAAACTGATTTGAAAGGTATTAATTAATACTTGGGATTAATTAGAGAGAAATCCTTAGCCATATTCCTTGTGATTCAAAAGATAAACATAGGACTCTAACGGCTTAGCACTGCCCTAGTCTAGTCAAAATGGATTTTGACACAAGGCGTCAAAACCAATTCTGCATAACTGTGCTCCAAGATGGCCAGAGGCTGAGGAAATGGTGTGGCATAAGTAGCTTGGACTTGCTTTTCCTCAAGTGCATATTTATCTAGTACCAATATTATCAACAAAATATCTCGACTCAATATCTCTATTGTGGCACCTTACATAAAGACACTCTTATCAGGAAAACATGACTGAAATATTCTTGACTATCCATCTGAGTTCAATGATGAGAAAAATTGAACAATTACATCTATGAGAACCACCGGTAAGCCTGGAAAAGACTATAGTTTTCAGTCATGGGATTTTGGGGTCAGAGTTATGCCAAATATTTGCTCAATTTGATCATTTTCCCATATAGACCCAAGCAGAATAGTTTCATGAAATGGCAATAAAGTATTTCTTCTTCAAGATATTTTACTTAAAATATATTCAAGATGACAAGGATTGTACAATATAACTCTGACAATTACCAGCATACAGATGATTCCTTATGAAAAGGTAATATACTTTAAGTACACTAAAAATACTTTCGAAACTGCTAGCACCTCATGGGAAAACTTTAAAGAGTGTGTTCAGAAAATTCTATTTATTCTGCTGCTTTTATTTTTCATATTCTTTATTGATTTGGACAATGATATAATTCTTAATTTTTCTAAGGGTCTCCTATATGTTTTGCAACTTCTTCCTCTTATTCTATAAACATCAAATTTGCTCAACTCTATACCATCCTAAAATTAAATTTCATTTCCTACATCCTATTGCAATCAATTTCTACACAAAAATGGAAATTCAATGACATTTTGCATTACATTTTTAATAATTTCACTACATCACTGCTTTCTATCACGTTTTTGTATTTTTTCTTTTTGTATAGCATTTTTCTCAAGACTGTTAATACTTTAAAGACAGATATTGTGTATATCAATACTTAACACAGTACCTGGCATATAGTAGGTCTTTAATAAATGTTTGTTTGAATCATTTGAGATTATAGTATGAACAGTCTTTACCCATGAAATGATCACAACTTGATTTTTATTGATTTACACTTCCTGTTACTTACCTCTCAAAT
The DNA here is from genome assembly GCF_000151845.1 of Pteropus vampyrus. Taxonomy (NCBI): domain Eukaryota; kingdom Metazoa; phylum Chordata; class Mammalia; order Chiroptera; family Pteropodidae; genus Pteropus; species Pteropus vampyrus. The sequence continues at coordinate 2,258,074 of NW_011888997.1, read as the reverse complement.
TTTATTTAAATAAGATTTGAATATCTGGGTAAAACTATTAGATTACTGTTATAAATTACTGTTTTTCTCAACAATGTTTGAGAATTTAGCTACTCTGATTTAATTCTCATCAGAGAACAGAATATTTCTTTGGGGTTATTATAACATATACCCTGGGCAATTTTCCAAGTTGTTTTGCTAAATATTTTCAAGTTAATCTGATCTACAATAAACTTTACCTAGTAAAAATTATAATTAATTTATGTACAATCACCAGAATCACTTTAACTATCTCATTTATTCTTACCATCTTTATTATCCTCCATTCTACTAAAGAAATGGTAAATATGATTGACTTTTTATCAAATATTCTCAGAGTTTGGTCATAGACATAGCTTGTCATGGAAACCAAGGGATTGATGTTCCTTTTTAATACACTACCTAATTTCCATTGGAACTATAATTTCTTTTAGGCCTTGGGCGTATGAACCAGTTCTATTTTCATGGATTCATTGGGTTGTCAAAAGTTAAGGGCAAAGACTTGACAAATCATCTTTGGGATAAAGTGAGTTTAAGAAACATATTTGTTTTCATGGCTTCACATAGTTAAAATAAAGGAAGAGCAGTGCATAGTTTATGGCCTGTTATAGCAGTAAATGTGTTTGTGAAACCTATTCTTCAAAATTTTTCCCCCTATATGGCATACATTTAAATACTAAGACCCAATTTGCCTGCATTTCTAATTTCAGCTCTCTGGAATTAAATGGACAAAGTAGTGCCAACACCACATTCTACTATACAATTCTTTACTCTACCTATATACAATGCCAAACATCTAATCTTATCTCTAGGATAAATTAGACTCTAAAATAATATGACAACTATTTTCAGAATTTCAGGCGCTTGGAGATTATATAAGTTTCTCTATCTATCTACCTATCTATCTATCTACCTACCTACCTACCTACCTATCCATCCATCCATCCATCCATCCATCCATCCATCCATCCATCCATCCATTCAACTTTTATTAATTACTTTCCATGGACAAAGTACTTTCCTGGACATAAAAAAAAAAAAAAAACATTAAAATGAAGACAAAACTGCACTTAATTTCTGTCAAGGAAGAGAGTTCCTCATAGGAAAGACAACTTGTGTAGTGGATAAAGTAATAGTAAAACTTACTATAATAATTTTTACCTGTTGTGTGTGTTCATGAACTCAGGTATAAGAACTTTAATTTTATGTGTTTAAAACATTTGTTAATTATGATGGAGGCCCATTTTACCAATTTGGTAGAAGCATTCAATCTCTATTATGGCTATGGTCTCCTACTCCTTTTCCAGGGGTTCACTTATGTTCTAGGAGTATTTATGAAATGCCAGAATACTACTGGGGAGTGGATGCAGGAAAACCCTTCAATCTTACATCATATTCTCGCTTGAGAAAACCTGCAACATATATTTTAAAAAATTATTTCAGCTAACAATGATTTGGAAAC
>NW_011888997.1:2253690-2256544 GCF_000151845.1 Pteropus vampyrus | reverse complement strand
TTTAAGAAACATATTTGTTTTCATGGCTTCACATAGTTAAAATAAAGGAAGAGCAGTGCATAGTTTATGGCCTGTTATAGCAGTAAATGTGTTTGTGAAACCTATTCTTCAAAATTTTTCCCCCTATATGGCATACATTTAAATACTAAGACCCAATTTGCCTGCATTTCTAATTTCAGCTCTCTGGAATTAAATGGACAAAGTAGTGCCAACACCACATTCTACTATACAATTCTTTACTCTACCTATATACAATGCCAAACATCTAATCTTATCTCTAGGATAAATTAGACTCTAAAATAATATGACAACTATTTTCAGAATTTCAGGCGCTTGGAGATTATATAAGTTTCTCTATCTATCTACCTATCTATCTATCTACCTACCTACCTACCTACCTATCCATCCATCCATCCATCCATCCATCCATCCATCCATCCATCCATCCATTCAACTTTTATTAATTACTTTCCATGGACAAAGTACTTTCCTGGACATAAAAAAAAAAAAAAAACATTAAAATGAAGACAAAACTGCACTTAATTTCTGTCAAGGAAGAGAGTTCCTCATAGGAAAGACAACTTGTGTAGTGGATAAAGTAATAGTAAAACTTACTATAATAATTTTTACCTGTTGTGTGTGTTCATGAACTCAGGTATAAGAACTTTAATTTTATGTGTTTAAAACATTTGTTAATTATGATGGAGGCCCATTTTACCAATTTGGTAGAAGCATTCAATCTCTATTATGGCTATGGTCTCCTACTCCTTTTCCAGGGGTTCACTTATGTTCTAGGAGTATTTATGAAATGCCAGAATACTACTGGGGAGTGGATGCAGGAAAACCCTTCAATCTTACATCATATTCTCGCTTGAGAAAACCTGCAACATATATTTTAAAAAATTATTTCAGCTAACAATGATTTGGAAACGTCTCAAGATCTGTCTGAAGTAGCTGCTTTCTACTTTTCATGCTTTGGGATGGCATCTTCTCACCTATAAGCATATAATATTAAGTGATGTAGATTTCACCAATTTCATTTGGTTTCATTATGCTCAAAACTACCTATCTTCATCTATATACTGGAAATTTGCATCTAGAGTTATCTTTATTATCAGTAGTAGCAGTAATAGAAATAAATGTAATAAAAAACTAGCTGAGTTGAATCCCATTCACTTGGTGCTTTGCCCACAGACTCTACTGTGTCAGACTTTCTGTCATCTCCAGAGATACCTTTGCCAGTGTTGTTTCCTAAACTTGAGACACTATCATCCCATTTTGCCTGACTAATACCTATTCAGCCTTCTTGTTTCAGAATATACACAATTCTCTAATAAGCCTTTATTGACTACTTCAAGACTGAAATAAGTTGCCTTCCTATATACTCTTTATGTACTTTGTACCAACTGTTACCCTAGAACATAATATATTGTAACAAAATTACCTGTCATTTCAACTAGACAAAAAGCTCTTTAAAAGGACACACTTTTTCCTGCTTCCCCCCCCCCCCCCCCCCCCCCCCCCCCGCCACTCCCAGTCCCCAGTGTTTGCCACAGAGCCTGGGATAAAGGCTTGAATAACAGCACGGGCATATTTTCCCATTTCAAAGGACAGATGCGCTTTTTCTATCAATTATAGGATAAATTTTAATAAGTTGATATTATCCATTTAGTGTTTTTCAATATTTCTTGGTACTAATGAATGAAACACATGAAGGGTCCCTATGAGCTCTTGGTGTCTCTACTTAGGGAGACCAGAACTGTGACCTGGTCATATGTGTAATACATACAGATCCCCTAAAGTGATCTGTTTATTCTCAAGGAAAAGGATTTGCAAATTTAGCAGCAATTCAAGTATAGCAGATCTTCAAAAAACATTGTTTTGCTCAACATTGTTTCATTATAATGTTTATGAGAAGAAAAAAAAAAAAAAATGATTCCTGGCCAGGGCCACTGTATATTCTCCTCATGTCTGCGTGGGTTTTCTCTGGAGACACTGGTTTCCTCTCATGTCCCAATGACGGGCATGTGAGGTGGGTGAATTGTCCCAGTCTGAGTGAGTGTGGGTGCGGGTGTGAGTGACCCTGTGAAGGAAGGGCGTCCTGTCCAGGGTGGGTTCCTGCCAGGTACCCTGAGTTGCTAGGAGGGGCTCCGACCACCCTTGAACTTAAATAAGAGGATTGAAAAATAATGATATTACTTGTTTTTATTAATTTTTCTTAAATGTACACGTAACTCTTGTTTATTTCCGTGTTTAACATTAGAAATGTTTTGGGTCTTTATTTAGAAATTTGGTGATGTTTTTGTGACCAGAAATATGCCACAGATACTCAACTTTTGTTTATATCAATTAGCCTCCGGTAAAATTGATTTTGTTATACCTCATATCACTTAAAGTTACAGTTTCCAAAAACCTACCAATATTGCTAAGGACTTACTGTAATATCATTATAAAGCACATATTACCACATGATGATGTCAGGTCCCTGACAGCATGCCAAGCCTTGGGGGTGGTAACCTGGTACTCCTCACCAAGCAGAGCACCAACTAACAGATTAAATACAGTGCTTACGAGGACTGTCCACTCCCTCCCCTCAGCCATGAGGATGTCTGCATTTCCATGTCTGCTAGCTCTATTGTGACACTCACAGCATGTCTTCTGCAGCTGATGACACACGTGGATTAAGAAAAAGGTAATTATATCCACACATCTTTACAAACAGACCCACTTTCAAGTATCATCTGAAGTATAGTTAGGTAAGCTCAAGGGTTTAAACAGCCAGGCCTTACTGCACATGATACCACTCTAAGCTCTGGAAATCTGTTTGCCTTAACTAATCTTCCTTCTCTTTTTG
>NW_011888997.1:2216537-2253640 GCF_000151845.1 Pteropus vampyrus | reverse complement strand
ATAAGTTGATATTATCCATTTAGTGTTTTTCAATATTTCTTGGTACTAATGAATGAAACACATGAAGGGTCCCTATGAGCTCTTGGTGTCTCTACTTAGGGAGACCAGAACTGTGACCTGGTCATATGTGTAATACATACAGATCCCCTAAAGTGATCTGTTTATTCTCAAGGAAAAGGATTTGCAAATTTAGCAGCAATTCAAGTATAGCAGATCTTCAAAAAACATTGTTTTGCTCAACATTGTTTCATTATAATGTTTATGAGAAGAAAAAAAAAAAAAAATGATTCCTGGCCAGGGCCACTGTATATTCTCCTCATGTCTGCGTGGGTTTTCTCTGGAGACACTGGTTTCCTCTCATGTCCCAATGACGGGCATGTGAGGTGGGTGAATTGTCCCAGTCTGAGTGAGTGTGGGTGCGGGTGTGAGTGACCCTGTGAAGGAAGGGCGTCCTGTCCAGGGTGGGTTCCTGCCAGGTACCCTGAGTTGCTAGGAGGGGCTCCGACCACCCTTGAACTTAAATAAGAGGATTGAAAAATAATGATATTACTTGTTTTTATTAATTTTTCTTAAATGTACACGTAACTCTTGTTTATTTCCGTGTTTAACATTAGAAATGTTTTGGGTCTTTATTTAGAAATTTGGTGATGTTTTTGTGACCAGAAATATGCCACAGATACTCAACTTTTGTTTATATCAATTAGCCTCCGGTAAAATTGATTTTGTTATACCTCATATCACTTAAAGTTACAGTTTCCAAAAACCTACCAATATTGCTAAGGACTTACTGTAATATCATTATAAAGCACATATTACCACATGATGATGTCAGGTCCCTGACAGCATGCCAAGCCTTGGGGGTGGTAACCTGGTACTCCTCACCAAGCAGAGCACCAACTAACAGATTAAATACAGTGCTTACGAGGACTGTCCACTCCCTCCCCTCAGCCATGAGGATGTCTGCATTTCCATGTCTGCTAGCTCTATTGTGACACTCACAGCATGTCTTCTGCAGCTGATGACACACGTGGATTAAGAAAAAGGTAATTATATCCACACATCTTTACAAACAGACCCACTTTCAAGTATCATCTGAAGTATAGTTAGGTAAGCTCAAGGGTTTAAACAGCCAGGCCTTACTGCACATGATACCACTCTAAGCTCTGGAAATCTGTTTGCCTTAACTAATCTTCCTTCTCTTTTTGTTCCCATGTTTCCACAATGCAATCTGCAACCAAAAGAGGACATAGGCCTCAGCCACCCTTCTGATTATTTCCCTCCACCTTGCCATACTTAAAACTTGGCTGTCTCCTGATGACAATAATTTCTATGATCTCATCTAGGGGTGTTATTCATTTTCTCAAACATCAGAATTGGGAGGAAGATGGTATCAAGAGCAACGCAGGTTCTAGACCATACTTCTGTGACTATCTTTTTAAAATAAACTAAACACACAAACACCGCTTTGACATTCACGTTCCCTTTGGTAGATCTGCTTCCTGTTACCTGCCTACTTTCTGGATTCTCCACTCAAAGTATTGTTTGCCACCTGTTATCCTGTCTTTTTCTCTAAGACTTTTGTCATCTCAGATGATTCTGATCTGCTGATCGGTGACCTTACGTAAATGACCCGATCAAAGCAATAATTTTAAATTTCAAAGCCATTAAATTTTACTGCTAGTTCTCTAGCTTAAAGAAATGACATCTAATAATTAGCCATGTCCAGCTGCTTTATATTATCAAATAAAGCAAAAAAAAAAAAAAAAAACCAAAAACCCACAAGTAAAACAAAATTGCTGATCACTTAGAATCCAATGTCTTAAGGTGAAAATGTATTCTTTTAAAGAGACTGAGTTAACACTTCCATGTTAGTGTCTCAAATTGGAATCTATCCTTTTGTATCCCTTTATAGGGTTAGATTAGTAAAAGCAACTTCCAAAAATCCAAAATATTTTCTTAGGTACTTGGTCTTCAGTTAGTTAAAGATTCTTTGTTGACAATAGACACATTATCACCTCCTGGATCAAAAACATAGGCTTTCCATATAGCATGGCTAACTGAAAGATAGATGAGCATTGCTAGCCTTTAATAATTACTTCTTAAAAAATAAATATTACACATTTTGTTATTTATTTAACACACACTAAGAGCTACATAAAAACCCAGACACTTGCTGAGAAAGAACAATGCCTTTTTAATCATTCCTACTAATTTTAATGATTGATTTAACAGTTTTGATCATCAGGCAATTGTTCTACTATTAGAGATATAAGGATAAAGTACTGAAGCTCTGAGCAGGATATTACATTTTAAAAGAAGTCAGGATATTTCCCAATCTTCAGATATATAATGCAGAGAGAAGAAATTTAATGACCTAACTACTTTTTAAATTATTGTATATAGAAATTAATATAAAAGTACTATTATGATAAGTAATTGGTTTTCTGCTTATATTTTTTTATTTATTCTTATTTAAACTGGGTTGTTTTTTGTTATGTGTATAGATTTTAAATTATATATAGATACAGTCTCTCTCAGTCTCCCTTCCTCTCTGCCTCCCTCTCTTGTCTCCCTCTTTCTCTCTCTGGCTATTTATTCTATTATCAATCTATCTATAGATAAGAATAATATACATCAGAATTTTATATATACATATAATTTTCCCTTTGAAATGTTTTTAATAATTTATTTTGCCTCATACATCTTTTATGTCCATATTGTTCTTCTTTCTCTTTTTTCTTTAGTATTTGAGGATATATTTTTAGACACCAAGGTGGTATGATCAGAGTCATCATGGCTGACTACCACAGCACCTATCTAATCAGGATTCACGTGGAGATATTTACTGTAATAGGAACATATGCATTAAGAATGTAAAGATGATCTGAGAAAATATCTTAAGAAATGGGTTAACATGAAGATGTCCTGTGACAATCCTTGTACTATGTCTAGGGAGCTCGGGGCACACATCACTTATTTATAATGTTTATACATATTTTTGTATTTTTAAAACAGCATACATATTTATGTGTTAAATATATGTTTTAAATATAACAATTTCATCATAGTTAATAAAATTTTAGCAGAAAGATAAATAATAAAATAAGCTAATATATTTAGTAAAAGAAACATATGGGCTATATTCTGTTAAGTTCACTATCCCAAGCATCCAAATTCATAAATTCATAAATTAATTTAATTTATGGTTAGATGATCTATAAAAAAGATGACTGATATACATTATTATGAGTTTGAAAAGGAAAATATCCTCAATCATCATAAAATAAATCAGCTAAATGATAACTGTGGCCTCTGTTTACAGAGTAAGAAAAGTATTCAGAAAAAATTCCAAAACAGTTTCAACAACAAACGCTGAAACTAAACAAACTATAAAAAGTATTATTTAAAATAGTCTAAGTATCTCATTCCCAGGCCATTCAATTTACTTAAGGGTTTAGTTTTCTTACCTGATTCACCTTAATTTTTAAAAAGTAGTACTGTCTACAGCCATGCCACCCTGAACAAACCTGATGCTGTCCAATCTCAAAAGCTAAGCAGGGTCAGGCCTGGTTAGTACTTGAATGGGAGACCATCTAGGAAGAACAGGTACTGTAGGCATGAAAAATAAAAATAAGGGATTGTAAACTGACAAGGTCCTTGCAATCTGTGAGGTCGACCAACAGTTGCCTCTCCTAAAAAAAAAAAAAAAAAGATACTAATAATTCCCTATGTTCAAATGAAATTTTAATATTTTTAAATAGCTGTTAAACTACTACCTATTAATCAAGTAGTTCTCTGTCTTGTATTGTGAATATTTTATTAAAGAGAAATTTTCTTTAATTAGTTAGCATTAGTGAAGTGTCTGAAAAGATGTACTGTTCTTTGATTCAGAGATGAGATAACATATGTGGATCAATATAGTTGACCCACGAACAAGTGGGAGTTAAGTGTGCCAATCTCACCCCCCCACCACCAGGTGAAAATCTGCAGATAACTTTGACTTCCTCAAAACTTAAGTTGTCCTTTGGTATCTACAAGGAATTGGTTCCAGGATCCCGCAGATAACAAAAATCCACAGATGCTCAAATCCCCATATAAAATGGCAAAGACCGATGCATAGTCTGCTTGCTGCATCTGTCAATTCCCAGCCATGACTGAAACAATACAGTTATTTCTTGAAAAACATCTCAGTATAAGCAGACCTGCACAGTTCAAACCCGCGTTCTTCAAGGGTCAACTGTACTTATTTTTCTTCTTACCTGTTATTTTGATATGTCACCACTCCTCTAAATTAGAAAATAATATCATCAAACTGAACAAATAATAGACTGAAAGTATTTTTATGGAAGGATATTGATTTTGGAATGTGATATTTAAAATTAGAAAAACAATAAAACCAACTTAAAATCTTCAAAACAAACTAAAGAACTCATACTAAAATGGCAGAGCCGATTTCTTCATAGAATTCTTATTTAAGGCATACTGAGTTTGTATTTTTGACATGATTTTCAAAGAGCCAAATTTAGCCTTAAATTTTTTTGTTTAAGAATCTCATGCATTTATTTTATCAGTATAGGTAGGCTTCTAAATAAAAATTCACATAATGTAACTATTTGTATTTCTATTCATATATTGTTTTCATCTCTTGTTCTTAACCTCCCATTCCAAAAGACACAGACACACTCATAATAATTTAAAATGTTAGGAAACATATTGAACAACAACAAATAAAGTTATGTATCTTCTAGCATATTTAGGACAAGAATATTATTTAAAACTAAGAAACTGAAGAAAATTGTATTTACCATACAATTTAAAAAACACAATGTAAAAGCTTCAGAGAAAGTTCCTCATGAAAAACAATCATGACAAAAGAGTACTTGAATGACAATATAAAAAAAAAATTAAAAGCAGAGAATTAATCTTTGTCTTTACACACACTGGCCGATGCTAACACAATTGCAGAAACCATGTATTTAAAGCTACATTTTATAAAACCTTACTGGCAAAAATCAATAGAAAGCTTTAGTGGGTAGAATGTGTGTAATAGTAACAAGCAGAAAGGTTAGTGTAGAAGTTAATGGTTCTATCAGGAATAAAACAGAGTTAAAATGTGAAGGAAAGGTCTACCACAAGTGGTTCATTAACCTTTTAGAACCCTAGTGTATCCTCGTGGTAAAGATTACAACAAATCTGACTCAGAGTCTCTTAGCATTTGCTAATACTCCAAGTCAGCACAGCATTATACACATTTCTTATGATAGAATTATTTTCATTAAAATTATTTGTCAATGCTAAAAACTGAAACGACAGAACTAGATTGCAGAGGGCATCAGTAAGCTCATACCATAAAGTTTAAATTTTTATTGTTTTTGTTGTTGTTTTCCTTCATGTCTTTTTGCATCTGAAACAGCTTCAGACGTAGTCATATTTTCAATGACTTAATTGTGCTTATCTCAGAATTCTGTTAATTTTTGGCTTACTCCTAGCATTGATTGAATACTGAGAAGGGCAAGGAAGTATTCAGACCATATATGCATCATTCAGAGAAATAAAATAATATTGTTATTTTTTTTTAATAAAAATATATTCTACAACCTCTGAATCACCTGGACAAAGTGTTTTTTTAAAAGGATGAGGATCTGACTTACATTGTAATAATTCAGAGGTACAATTATGGTAAAAAAAAAAAAAGCCACAGTTACACACACATTGGCATTAACAATGATTTAATGTCTTTGGATAAAATTTAGTAACAATGTTATCCTCTTGTTTTCTGTTATCATCTTTGATTATTTTTCAACCTTGACAAAAGAATTAAAAAGAAAATTTCCAACCCCTAACTTCCTCCTTGCAGAGTATTCTTTCTGCTTCCCTTCTTCTCCCTGTTCTCCCTCTAATATTTCTTGCTTTCCTTTTAGCAAATTTCAGGGTAGAAGTTTAAATGAGCAGCTGCCACAGCAGGCACTGCCAATGTTCTCTGGCCAATCAACCAACAGGAGGTACTCTCGTACAGGATGGCTGGCTCCCCTTCCGAGACAGAACTAACCTCTGTGACAAATTCAGAGTCCACCAGCTTGGGGCCTGAAATCCCAAACCTTACTTTCCTTCCAACTTTTCCAGTTGGTAATCTATCCTGCTGGGCTGATTCTTTTAAAATTTCCATATAATCCAAAAATGAAGTCATTTTTATTCCTTCCTCCGTTTTTTTTCTAAGAAGGGAAAATTCAGTTCACAATTAGGGGAGGAGTAGTTTTTGGATTCTTTCCCCTACATGAAATCTGTTATAAATATGTCCTGCCAAAATCCTGAACAGTGATGTGCCAGTTTTGTAATAGGTTTAGTTCTCTAGTCTTTTTCTCTAAGTCCAAATTCCCTGTCATTTTATAACATTTTGTACTTGAAAACCATTCCCTACGCCCCCCAATACACACAATTTTCTTTTCAAAAAGATGATGTGGTATGTGCATGTTTTAAGCCATCCTGTCCGTGAAAGCTGAAGACAAAAACGTCAGCCTGAGCTTTGGCATAGTTTGGGACTCTGTCCTGTAATCTCATTTGTGCCTGTCCTAGAACTGTTCTTATTCACCAGAATCCTTATCTCATAGCCACAGCCAAAGGCAGCACTGTGACTCTTCGAGCACAATAGATGCACTGGTGAAAACGACATCCAGATCTTTGTTAGAGCAGACGCCATCTTTGGAAGTGACTGGTGTTGAAAACTGCTGAACCCTTAATCTGTTTCATTTCTCTTGCTTGAATGATGGTCTGAACAGTGTAACATCAGAGAACAATGGTTCTGGCTCTTTGAAATGTTGATTTTCATCTGTGCCATGATGTGATGAGCATATAAACTTTTGATATTGTTAGTCAATGATAATAAGACCTTCTACAAAGAACACCATATTTACCATTTAGTATTCCTCTAACTGGCCAGAAGCTTTGTCCATAAACATACATCAGACTTCATGAAGCCTAGAGTTAAATGAGAACTTTGATTTTGCTGCAATAATGTTATTTTTTTATACTTTTGCTGTGCTTCCTTTACTTAATTTTAAACACAAAATTTCACTGGATCTTAAATTTTTGGAACCAGAAATTTTTTTAGAGTCGAGATTCTAATTTTCTCTTTGATTTGAAACTTACCTTTTTAATGATATACTTTTATGTCTTCATGTTATATATTAAATATACAGAAATAATTTATAATAAAATAATGTCTATTTATCATAATGGTTAGCTTCAATAGGAGGCTTCATTCTAGATCATTGCCTAATTTTATCTTTGTGGCATAAACAATTTTATGAATAGTTGTAACTTGGGAATATGTTATATCTAAAAAGAGTGATTATATAAAAGATAAACCCATATGACAGTTACTTATTATTATTGAAACCTTATATTTGTTTATTAAATATGATCTTTCTGTCTGCGGTACACAAAACCCAGGTGTTAATTAATTATCATCAAAGTCATCGTCTCAAAATATAAAAATGTATCTAGTTCACAACTCTAACATATGAAGTCAAACAAATTGAAAGAAATTTTAAAATTTGGAAATAGAGGCATAACATTTTGCTGTTTTATAATAATTGAAGTTAGAAATAAATGGTTAAGGACAAAAGAGCTATGATGTCACCTGAGAAGTAGTTTTCTTTGTACTTTCTATGACATGAGACCAATTTCTCTTATTTTCAGCATTTGCAAAACCTACATATGGGGGACATTCTTGGAGAGGTTTCATATTTCATGGTGTAGAACAGGAATAACTATCTTACTTTGTTTAGTTGATGATTTCATTCAGAAATCTAGACTCCTACATCATAGGTGATAGTCTGAAGCTCTCCACCTAACGCTGTTCTTAACCCACTGCCATGCAATGAAAAAAAAACTGTGTGTGTGACAATGGAGGGACTCACAGTCTCAAGGAACCTCACAGTCTGTGTGATCACAGTGAGAGACAAGTTCTCAATGAACTGGACTCAATAAGAAAAGGATTATAAAAATATGAAACTTAATTTCCAGATGCTGGAAGTAAAAAAGAACTGCTGAAGAGGCATGGTTTCTTTCTAATTAATTTGGGCAGCAGATGAAAACTTTTACAACTTAAATGAAACAGAACATATCAATCAATCAATCAATCAATCAATCAATATAAATAAATTAGCTTTTAAAATAAATTCGATTGCCACAATAGGCTATCAATCTTCAAATTTCAAAATGTACATGATACTTATTCTGTTAACTTCATTTGGAAATTCCCCTTTTTTGATATTGTTTTATTTTTCTATGACTAACAAATATATGAGAAATAAGCTTTTGATCTTCAGTCCTTACATGTTTAATGATCTCTATCCATATTCAGTGTGTACAACAGTCTAAATATAAATCTACTCATCAGTCTTTATATTCTCCAGACCTGACCACTACAGAGCAGTGTGTGATGTGGGGCAACGTGTTTAATCCCAGTGAGTTTCAGTTTAGTAATTTATGAAATGAGAACATTATATTTTTCTATTATGATTTTTTAGATTCAATTTTAAACTGTTTTCCTCTCTCTCTACCTCTCTCTATTCATTCTCTCTCCCCACCATTCCCATGAGTATTCATCCATCATTTATCTGACTATCTATCTTTCTATATGTCTATCCATTCATCTACCTATCTACCTATCCATTGATCTGCCTGTTTACCTGTTACCAAATGGAACTGGAAATAGGTTGCCAATATCTATAATACAGTAGAAAATAAAGAACGAGACAAAGGGCAAATAAGATATTAAAATTTAAAGATAGTCAGTATACAGTTAATCAATTGTACAAAAAAGCAATGAAATTCTTTTTACATTACTATACTTTTAAACTGTTTTAGATTTTTTGGGGTTTTTTTTTTTTGGCATTTTAGAATGTGGTTGTACCCAATTCCATATTATCACAATAATCCCTGGGTTTGTTTTAACCATCATATGGAATTGATAGAGTTGGCAGCATAAATATAATGAATGTCCTTTTGTGTAAGAGCTATAGAAGTGTCAAATATGCAAAACAGTGTATGGCATTTTGTAAAATAGTACATTACATTTTGCCAGTGTGGAAATACTCTTTTTTTTTTTTGCAAAAATTAATAAAATTTCACTTTGCTGGTTATAAATAAAACATTTTTCAACACCCATTTTCAACATTCTTTAATATAAATTAGCTAGATGACTGAGTCACTCCTCTATTTTAATTTATGGGTGACAAAAAGTAGGATTTACTATATCTCATAGGATAAAACAAAATAAAAGGATTTAGCAGATTCAACTAAATATTGGATTTTTCTCATATCTGAACATATTCCCCAAAGTTTTGAAATTGTGAATAAACTCTGTTTCAAACCTTTGAAAGTTTAGCTTTAGTTATTCATGCTTCAGAATGCATTAATTGAATTAACATTTTAGGGTCAATTGAATTAATCCTTTACTATTCTTTTAGAAGGATAGGACCTGACCACTTTTCATTTGCTAGTTCTACAGATGATTTGACATTGTCTGTAAAAGATCTTAAGACACATAAGGGTTCCTTGGAAATATTTAAATGCAGTATTCTTAAAATTGTTAGCCTGATAGGTCTATTAATTCTTGGACTTAATTAACACATTAAACTTACTGTACTTAGGAAATATATACATATTAAATGAGCCTGCATTTTTTAAGTATGGACACTGCTACTAGTTGTGCCAAAAATCCTTTGAAAAAAATGTATTTTTATTCTTTCAATAAAATACCATTAGATAGAAAATTTGACAATATATCTCAGTTTAAGTCAGGCCAAAATTTCAAGCAATAAAAATGTTCACCATTCACTTCAGAGATCAAGGAAAAAGTATTTGGAATCTTGGGAGAATTTCAAGTCTATATTCATGATGCAGACTCCATTTCTCTGGCTCAGACAACCAAGATGAATAAGAATCCAACTCTTCAGGTTATTTTCCTTTATTCATCTTTTATGGCCATTTATCTATATACACCTACTTTGCAGGGTTCTTATGAAGATAAGTGGAATAGTTTGCTCTAAAGTGCTTAAGCTCTTAGGAAGTGAGTATGCTGTAAGAGCAAATTATTATTAGCTTTATTACTGTAACAAACACAGGGGATAATTATTTTTGAGTCAAAAAAGAACAAGGCAAAGTGTGCTTCTGTATCAAAAATGACATGGTGGGTGGTAAATGGTTTTCACTTCTATAAAGAGCAATACAATAATTTTTGCATTGCACTCCTTATAACACATATCCTCTAAAGATCTTGCTTCATGAGCTCACTTTAAAATTTTCTATCTTTCTTTCCTATATAAGTTGACTAACTTTGTCTTTATCTACCTGTGTAGGTTTAGCAAAATTACAGACAATGAGTTAATTTCTTGACAAAAATAGACTGTAAAGAATCCAAGACCTCTGCACAATAATTCACTGCATTGTATATTTCCTTTTACATTATAGTTTTAATGTAAATCTGCAATTTTTTAATAGTAATTTTTCTTTGAAGTTTTTCTATAATTATTTGTTTATCCTAACCCAGCTGTTTAGAGTCTATCCTAGTAGTTTTGCAGAGAAACTACTTTCTCTTTTCATATGTTCTTGAGTATTATTTTCTATAATGTATATATTTCCTAATTTACATTAATTGCATATGTTGTGTAGAGCTCTTATCAGGCTTTAATTTATTATATTTGGGGTAAAAGCAAGGGAATAAATTCATTCTTTAGGTTTGGTGTTCACAGAAAAATGCAAATTAGATTCTGAAACTAACTATACATAAAAACTGTAGAGAGGTTACCAGTTTTTAAAATGCAAAACAAGTCTAGAAGACTGTTCTTCATTCTCTCACTTTTTTGTTCTTCCATCTCCTCTTTTTCATATAACCTCAACATCTCTTTTTCTTCTGTTGCTTCCATATTTGGATTTTAGCAGGATACTCACTTGTACTCTGTGTTCAGCCTTACTGCAAATGTCATATATATTTAAACCAATGGGCTAAGTTAATACTTGAGTTATTTCCTAGAAGGCATGCTCTATCTTCTCCTTTCCACAGATGACAATTCTTCCTGTTAAGAAGTGTTAAAAATAGAGGGGTAGCTGAAGAATCCATGTATTCATATGTTTCTGCTTTCTTCCTTAACGTTAATTGCTCTAGGACACATGGCAATAAAGAAATATTTATTATTTCCTATTCTGTGGCTGCATGCTCTCTCTCTCTCTCTCTTTCTCTTACTCTCCCTCCCTCATGTTTGAAGAGTTCTATAAACAGGAGAAATCGGGGGTACTAGAATGAGCATAGAGCATGGGGTGTGTCTATCTGTCTGTGCATTCATCCATCTACCCATCCATCTATATGTAATTATGTATTTTAGAATGCTAGTTCCTGATTCGTATTGGAAAATCAATAAAATAAATTATTACTTGTCTGTAGGAGTAAAGTCAGGATACCAGGATACTCCAGTGGAATATATCCTTTTATTCAAAGCAGAAGAAAGGATCAATCACTAAGAAAAAGCAAATAAGAAAAGTTGGTTTTCTCCAACCATACCAGTATGAGACCTTCTTGACTATATCTGTTATATACACCTCCTCCTTATACAGAGACCATGCAAACTGCCCAAGTGGTAAATGTTATTTTAGAATTGTTAATCCCAATTCCTGTCATTTTACTATTTTACTTGTATTCTATGTGTCTGTAAGTTGTTACCTTGAATTTGAATTAAAATTTGAAGAGCAACAGACAGAAAATCACATGTATGTTAGAAGAGAATATAGAGAAATATTTACAGATAAAAACTCTTAGAAAGAAATGTCAGAATGTAAGTAGATACAAAATAATGTCTATATTTTTCTCTAATGTGTTGTCGAAGACAAAAAGAAAAAAAAATCCCTAATTTTTTTAACCTAAAAAAAATCCTACAAGGATGCACTCAAACTGAAAATAATTTATGTTAAAAGTATTAACCATATATTGTTTGTAATAAAATGAGAGGACAGCCTAACATTTATACACAGTTCATAAATACATGTAATCTCAAAAAAGTGATAGGTACATATATATTGGAAATATTTTATACATATTTTTATCAATATGAATATTTTCTTTCAATGTATATTCACCTTGTCATGCTGGCTTTTCATAATTGCTCAAGAGTTTTCATTATCTCTTAAAATTATAGGTATCTACATTTGCTTTATCTCATTATTGTTTACTACTAATATGTCACATTTTTTTCATGTGTAGTGACAACTGGTCACTCATCACTAATAAAATGACAAGTCTCTTATCCAAGCTATAAACACAGTAGATTTTTAAAACAAGCTTCACAGATTAAATCTCCTCTGTGATTTCCTACAGAGTGTATACATCAACAGAGTTGACTTTGTGCTGTCACTTTCCTCTATTAAGGCTAACCGAATTATCCACTGCCTTATGCACTTAAACTCATAGTTCTTTTGAGAACCTGAATTGAAAGGGAGAATAGGTGGTTGGAGGGAGGTAGAAAAGGGTAAAGGGGGTTAAATATATGGTGACAGAAGGAGACTTGACTTTGGGTGGTAAAAAATAGACTGCAATATACAGGTAATATAGTATAAAATTATATACTTGAAGCCTACATAATTTTATTAACCATTGTCACTCTAATAAATTTAATAAATTTAAAAAAAACAGTTGAATGTAAGCAAGTAGAACGTTTGCTTTTCTTTCATGAATCTACATTTATTTAAAACTAGAAAACAGGAAAGAAATATACCTTCAGTTAATCTTGCATCCCATTTACATTTAACCATGTTGTAACTAATGGTCTTATAGAACTTATTTAAACTTGGTGATAGCAAAAATTATTTTTAAAACTGACATAGCAACTTAATGTACCCCATGTATTGAATGGGTTATTTTTTAAAATTTTTTAATTCGTTTTTTATTTATTTTTATATTTAATGACATCCAAGCAAGGGAATTTTTCAGCCACATTTAGTGACAGGTCATAGTCTATTAAATTTATTTCAACCTTCAAATTTTATTTAATCTAGAAGGATTATGAACAGCAATTGCTGTTACACTTGTGTGTTAACTTGCACACAAGTCTGCTGACTTGTAAAATTAACCAGTGTGACTTCTATTCCTCCTATTCTATTTTTGAGTTTCTAAAGAGAATATTAAACATTATTACAAAACTATAACCTGAGGAGCGCCAAATGTAAATCACTTTGTCTTGGCATAGACAATGCTAAATCCTGTCTGTAAAAGATCATTGATACAGCAGCAATAAAACTGTCAAACAAGAAAATTCCAACAGAGCCACAAGTTACCATGTTTACGTCAACAGCTTCTACAAGGTGAGACAAGAGAACAAAATAGGAAGAAATTTGATAGTGCAAAGCATAGAATGGCCACAGAGCAAAGATCTCACTGGTAATTATGGGAACCTTTTCAGGTTCCATAGAGCCTAGAAATTATAATATTACAGACTGAGGTCCAGGGATTATTCATGTTTGGCTCCATCGATAACTAGTATATAACTTGGGCACGTATCTTTGCCTCATTTTTTAAAAATTAATTGTTATATTTTAATTTTTTTCAATTATAGTTGACATACAAAGTTATATTAATTTCAGGTATACAACACAGTGATTAGACACATATAACTTATGAAGTGGTCATCTCAATAAATACAGTACCCATCTAACACCATACATAGTTATTACAATACTGCTGACTATATTCTCCATGCTACATTATACATCCCCTTGACTACTCTGGATGAGTTATTTTTAAATAAAACTGTTTACAGAAAATGGCTCAAGTCACATAAGTCAGTCTAAGGATTTATGTGTATAAAATAGATTTAAAACCATACTATTATCTGAGTCATTTTTGAAAAAAATACAGTTTGCAAAACTAAGTCAATTTCCTGTTAAAAAATTGTACGCGATGTTTACAAATTTTATGTTCTAGAGGTGGAAGATGTTTTAAGACACAGCAACAACTGAAGACAAAACAAGAACATCTACAGAGACTATGTATGAGTATTTTAATATCTTCAGCTCAAAATATAATATTTGTGATTTAGATCTTATCCATAACATAGATAATACTGCATATTCAAGCAATATAATTCAATCATTCAGTCAATGATTCTACTAATAAAGTTAATAAAATATTTACTATAAGCAGGGAGCAGATAAAAAGAAAAGCATAGTTACAATCCTCAAGAAACTGGAAAACAAATTATTGATGGCAAGGGAAAATACTATAAATGACTTACAATATTATAAATTATTTCTGGAAACATAACAGCTTGACTAAGGTGGTAACAATAGAAAAAGGAAAGAAGTATTTTAGGAGATATTTTAATGGTGAAATTGACAAGATCCTGTGCCTCAATAAGTGTGAGAAAAGGGAAAAATCAACTTTTACTAAAGTTGCTTGCTATTGTAATTGGGTGGACTGACTTTCAGACCCAAGATAGAGTAAATTTGGTTAGGAATTGTATTTGGTTTAGAGTACATGGAGTTTAAAGAAGCTGCTGTTCATTCATCAGAATGTCTAATGTTCCAGACATTCACTAGAAATCTTCAAAAGGAAATTAGTCTGGTGTGGTTCAAAAAAGATTTGGTAATAGAAAAGAGGGGGTAATTGAAATTATGTTTGATATATTTTATCGAATAAAACAGTCAAAAAAAAATTTTTGAGGTTGCCATTGGAAATTGAATATGAATTCAACAGGCAGGTAAAGGAGACAAACTTTGGAAAAACCAAAGGTAAGAGAATGAGCATAGAATTTTTGTGATGAATAGATATTATGTTTCAAATATATGTAAAAAAATCATAAACAGGAATAAGCTCGAACCCTCAACACACACCTATATATACACACATATGTACATAATATTCTTAATTCTTGCTAAATGGATTAAAACTGATTTTCTTCTGAACAGGAATTTTGGTAGGGTACAGTGATCTAACATGATATTTTCCTTTATTTTTTTAACCCTATTTTGCAATATTTAAAAATTAAAAGGTTATTTATCGTGTTTCCTAGTGATGAACTCTCAGTTTTTGTGGTATGTAAGCGTCCTTTTTTTTACCTTCATCATTGAAGGATTTTTCCTCCCATTGAGTATATAATTCTAGTTTGGCTATTGTTTTTGTTTAACACTTTAAATATATCATTCCCCTGTCTCCCAGTTCTCATTATGTTTGCTTGAACATCAGCTGTCAATCTTCTTGCTGCTCATTTGAAAATATGTATAATTTTCTTTTGTTTGCTTTTAAGATTTTTGTATTTGTCTGTAGTTTTCAATAGTTTAAAATATGCTGATGTGCTATTTTGATAATCATTAGGGCTCTCAGAGTTTCCTCTATTTATGGGTTAATGTCTTCCCTAAATTTTGAAATTTTCAGTCATTACCATGTCAAATATTGCTGTTTTCCTACTTTCCTTTTTCTCTCATTCTGTGACTCCAACTATTATTATTAGATATTTTCATTTGAGCTATGTGCTTTTTACACTCTCTTGTATATTTTCTATTTTTTCTTTGCATTTCGGTTTATGTTTTCTATTGCCGTCTTCAGTTCATTAATCTTCCTTTCCAATTTCTGTTTAAATCCATTTATCATCAATTATTATTTTCATTTATTCAATTCCATTTCTCATATTACATACTAAATCTCTGATGAATATCTTCATTTTTTATGTTTCTAATCTTCATTTTTAACATATTACTTATAGTCATTTGAGAGATCTTGCCTGTTAACTATAAAATCTAGTTCAGCTATTTTATATCCTTAGCTTTTGGTCTTTTGGCCTGATCTCATGAATCAATTATGTATTTTTTACTTAATGCAGAACACTTTGTATAAGAAAACAATGTAAGCTTCCTCCAATGAAAGTTTACCCTTTCTTCTGCCAGGCAGACTGAGTTGGTTTTATCATCTTAGATCTGAGTTAGGGACAGAATTGAGAAGTGGCTGGATTTGCTTCTGCTCCCAGAGTATAGCTTTTTGTTTTTTCACTTAAGAACCTGGTGCATGGTGTGTTCACTGTGGCATCTTCCCCTGGAAGTTCCCAAACTCTAACTCTTATCTCCTTAGCATGGAGAGAAGGCATAAAATGCCTTCTGATATGCATTTTAGGATTCAACCCAAATACCTTCTAAATTTGGTAAATGTCTTAAGTATATAGACAGAATTCATGAGGTTCTGTTCTCCAGCCTTCTCATATCACCAGGATATTTTCATCTCAAGCTTCTAATCTTGATTTTCTAGCCATAAGAACGTGGATTTTTTATCTACTAGTGGTGGCCTTCTGCCCAGGCAAAGTCTGGGTTCTTAGGCCCATGTCCTAAACCTAGTAAGGTCAAATACTCTCGGTACAGTGGCTCAAATAGTTAACTGGCCTCAACTATGGACTCTCTTCCACCCCCATTCTGTAATACTAATCTCTAAAATACTAGTTGTTTCAACTACTTCAGCTGTTCTTCAAATATCTTCTAAGCTTTTCTTGTTGTTTTTGGTGGAAGTATTTTTCTCCCACAAGCTACTCTATCATACGCACAAGTAGAAATCCCACAAAAACTTCCAAAAAGGCAATTTGTAAACATAGAATGAATTAAATTCAAAAACATTATGAATATTAAATTTCATAATCCTCAGTTCACAGGGTATTTTTAGAGTTTAAATAAAAAGTTTAGAAAATGAGATGAAATTATAGACATACTTATTGCATTCATCATTACTGGGACACTTACTTCAATTTCTTAGTACTCTATGTTGTATTACTTATGGAGACAAGTTAATAAATAGTGATTATTGATATTAAAGGAAAGAAAGACAAACAGGTTAATATTAGAATTAGCTTGAACCTCTTTTTCTCTGCGGTGATATGGGGGGAACAATATAAAGAATCATTCAATGGGTAAAGGGGGTCAAAATGTACAAACTTTTAGTTATAAAGTAAGTCATGGGTATATGATGCACAGTGTGGTGATTATAGTTAATAATACTGTATTGCATGTTTGAAAGTTGCTAAGAGAGTAGATCTTAAAAGGTTTCATCACAAGAAAAATGAAAGGCAGTCAAATGCTTTGAAGAAGAATTAGAGAATGAATATGGTCATCTGTTAATTACAGAAGTGTATAGTAGGAAATAAGTAAACTAATTCCCTTGATTCCCAAATTTTGGTACAAAAGTATAATTTTACTAAACTGAAATATACATGAGCAGTTAATATGTGGCTATAACCTGTGGGTCTCCTTTTTATTTATGATAAAGGAATTCTGAATTACCTAAGGTATTATCAGATTTATAATTCACATTTATATGAACACCTCCATCTACAAAAAAGTAGTTAAAATAATTGCAAATTTAGTTATATCATTTTAAAAAGGGATGGAAAAATGGGGCCTATTCTGATTTTGCCCAGAAACTAATATGCATGTCTGTGTGAAATTAGATATGAATGGTGGTAATATCTAGACACAAAACTCTCAACCAAAGGGACTACTTTGAACAAGATCAGCTATAAAATTTAACAAATGCTTCAGACATTTACAACTCTGCACAAATATAACGGAACCTATACCTAGTACTTATATTAAACTGCAGATTTTATGTGGTAAAATGCTATGCCCAATGAATTAGAAATGCCTTTATCAATCTTATGGTGAAAATGAAGACAACTAACAAAAAATCCTGTTTATTATAGAGGATAAGGTAAAACACTTTATACCATAGTGACAAAAACTCACATATAACCTTAAAATAATAGCACACATGTCACAGACCAAACGAGTGGGATTTTCTGATTATGAAACAAAACCTACATTTTAATAAGAATAAAAGATTGTGTTTAAAGATATCACACAGTATTAAATCTTAATCTAATTCAATGCTAGTGCACTGAGAAGTGGAAAAATAATTTTTGACATAAAGGTTCATATTTTGAGGTGGGTAATAGTTTCTACAGATGAAACACATTGATTTTGTATGAACTGTATCATGTTGCGATGTTCCCTTCCTTTTTAAGACAATGCACCATCAGAAAAATAGAACGAGCTTTATCTGGCTAATTTTAAACACTTCAGTAGAAGAGAAGTGTATTCAAATGATGAATTGAGATAGAAAAATAATTGAAGATAAAAATGAACAACTATTTTTACATTTTTAAAAAATTATAGAAATTATATATAATCTTTATAAAATATACAAGATGTTGATAATATTTACCATAATTCTACCTTAGGATAGTTGTTAATCTGGGTATAAATAAACTACATCAGTGCTTCCTGACCCTGTGAAATAAAGTGTGGGACATTGACTGCCTGATTATTTGTGTTACTAGTACAATATGCGTCATTAAAACATTATTTATAGCAAGATTCTACTGTTTTGAGCACTGGTACTTTAAGTAACAGTGTTTTAAATGTAGCAGAGGTTTATCTTTCTGTCTGTCTATCTATCTATCTATCTATCTATCTATCTATCTATCTATCTATCTAATCATTTCTCTAGTATCTATCACCTATTAGTTTATCACCTATCTACAAATACCCATATAAAATTATAATTTATTAAGGGAAAAGACCGGATATATCGATGCAATGATTTCTGTCTTTCTCCTACCCCCAAAGCCTCTTCATAAACACTATATCACCTGCTTCTCTCTCACACAACCTACTGAAGGAAAGAATTTACAGAGCCATTTACTTTTGGCAAGTATTGCACAATTTGTAAGATAATTTAACTAAAAAAGCTTGTTTAAAAAATCATGATTTCTGACAGATGGGGAGATGAAAAATAATAAGTACTCAAAGGTGAGTCAGAAGGCAGAGGTTTGCAGTTTGGCTTGGGATGGTCCTCAGAGTATGTTGGTGTTGCCAGAGTTTGTGTAGTGATGTTTTCAAGTGATCTTTCTAGGAGACATGAATTGGATCCCTTTTAATGCTTTTGATACATGAGTAAAAGTTTTCTATTGTTTTAAATTACTATATGGTTGAATCCTGAGACTATATAAATGTCAGCCCTTTTTAAGTTTGACATGAAAGAACAAAATAAAGATAGAGGATGTTTTGGTGATCCAAAATGGGTATCGGTCAGGAGGAAAAATAGACATTTAAGCGGACATAGACAAAAAGCGGGACAACAATCTAATACTAAGTAAACCCCAAAGGATCAGCAGTTGTCAAACAAGGATAAGGACATGGAGTCCCCTGGGAAAATATAAGCATATTATAACTCCTTAAGAACATCCACATCAAACATCACCATATCTTTGTCCCTCTGTAACTATTCACTTTTACCTCTAGGAAACTAATTAGGATCTACAATGTCACAAATCTAAAAACAAATTCTTGCTTTTTCTCACCAAACTTTTTCTTTTGCTGTTTTAACTATCTTAAGTAACAGTGACTCCTTTTTCACTAGCCACTCCGACAAAAATACTTGAAATCATTCTTGACTCCTCTCTTTTTCTCAATTTCTCCATATCACCTTCAAGCCCTATGTGCTCTATTTTCATAATATAACCAGAATTTAACCATTTCTTACTACCTGCACGTGAGACTGCCTCCCAAGAGTGTTGTCATAGTTTTTTATATGCTTCTTTTTCTCTGCCTTTGACCTGACACAGTTGTCAGAGAAATTCTTTTAGAATATAATTCAGATCATCTGCTCTTCCGTTCAAATTTACCAATGGACTTTTACTTAGAATAAAATCCAAAGTCCTATCTATGGCCTACATAAGTCCACCCACAGCTATTTTTCTGATGTCATCCTCTACTTTCCACGCACCCCCTCTTCTCCACTCTCCACTACTCTATCCTCACTAATTTTCTTGCTATTTGTCAATCACTTCAAACAAACTTCTCAAAGCCTTGCCATTGCTATTTTCTTTGCTTGGAAACCTCAATTACCAGAGGTGAATTCTTAGAATTTATCCTCATCTGACCCATTTATTTATTTGTTTATTTTTGTCAGTCTCCAACTCATACATAAGCTTCCTGACACCAGGCATTTCATCTGATTGTGATATCCTCAGTACCTAGAACTGTGCTTGATCTGTAGTGGTCCCTTATTTAATATAATATTCGTTAAATGAACAAATGAGTACTTCCACTAGCAATCATTGTATTGCAATGATCTGTTTGTACATAAACATAAGCACAAACTTTGTGATGCTTGAAGAGAGGGCTTTCTTTAGTTTAGATCATTCAAAAAGCAGATTCCAAGGTGATTAGAAGGGCAAGAGTTATTCCAGGAAATGCCTATGAAGGATAAGGAGTGAACCAGAGAGGACATGGAGAAATTTTGCACTGCAGTGCAGGCCTTATTTCTGTAAAGGAAAGCAGAAGAAAGGACAATTGAGTAAAAGGAATAACAGATGGCAATAGAGTACCAAGAAAATATCAACCAGGTCAATAGGGAGTACTTGGGCCAAAGTGGTCATTTAAAGGAGTCTCATATCTCACAGCAGAGGGCCTGCATTATAAACTCACTCTATGCAGTCTTTGGTGGGATATGTGGCTTAGGAGCAAATGTGATTGTAGATCCATTAGCCAGGGTCATAGTCAATTATGCTTTTTGTAGCAGGAGATCTAGACAGTGCATTTCAGGGACACCACAGGGTCTAATGTTTCATAGCTAAAGGTTCTATTGCAGCACATAACCAAATCAAGAATCATGTAAATAATGATATTTCCCATACCTAGGATGCTGCTCACGACTCTGTTTATTTTACCCTATCTTTCCAGATCAGTTCAAATCCTCTACT
The DNA here is from genome assembly GCF_000151845.1 of Pteropus vampyrus. Taxonomy (NCBI): domain Eukaryota; kingdom Metazoa; phylum Chordata; class Mammalia; order Chiroptera; family Pteropodidae; genus Pteropus; species Pteropus vampyrus. The sequence continues at coordinate 2,232,851 of NW_011888997.1, read as the reverse complement.
CCATGAGAATCTCCCTTAGAAAACTCTGTTCATAATAGTTTCTCTCATATTAAAATTGTTAAATATATTAGCTATATGAGCTAGTATTAATTTGACATCAAAATAAATACTGTGCTGCTCTCCCATAAAATCATGCTTTCTGAAAGACGATCCACCTTGAGCACTTCTAAAAGTATTAAATACATAAAATAACAATTACCTGTAGATTCAGAGTAATTGCTTAATAAATGAGTATTAAATCAAATAAGAACTAGGTCCCTGGTCAATAAATAATCTGAAGAAACGTGTGAAATATAATAACTAAAGGATCAAAGGTATAAAGTAGAGGGGGTGGGGGTTGTTGTTACAGGCAAGCAACAAGAGCCAATGAGGCCAATTTTCTGCTGGGAAAAAAAAAAAGCACCTGCATTTCTTTGAATGCACTTTTTACTTATAATGTGAAAGACCAAAATATAATAACAGAATCCTAGATGAATATTTTTTTCAAGATTGTAATTTCTTTACCAAATACATAAAATATTTCATTATATATGATACGTAGAAGGAAAGGACTAAATACTGATATCATTTAAAAACAGATTTGTAATTTGAGGCACGTTTTAATTAAGGAATTTATGACAATATATAAATTGAATACATGGCTACCTTTACTTAAAGGATATTATTAATCTAGATATTACAATTGTTTGAAAAAAACATTTGTATATTTAAATATGTGCATATATGTCCCCAGAAACTTTAAAAACATTGGAAGTAATTTGTTATTAATAAAATATGTTTCCCGATTGCCTGTATAACTTGTTAATCAAATAATGTTCAAATCTTTCCCTTCTTGTGAATTATACAAAACTAGTGTAATTTTACCAACTACATAAACACGAAAGTCTATTTGCCTGACTAATTACTTTAATGACAGATAACAAGAGTGAAACGATTTTATACTACTGCATGAGTTATAGCTAAAAATGATAGTAAACAGAACATGTTTTCCTTTATAACAAAATTTAGAGTTCAATAAGTTAATACTACCAATATTGAACAAAATAATTGTTTTAAGATCCTATGAGGTTTAACTCTCCCATAACAGTTTTTCCAAAATATCTTGAAAGATCATTAGTCAGAAATCCATTTAGTAGACTGATACCACCTACTAAATTTCTGTGTGAAATACAAATTTTCACTAGTTGGAATTATATAAATGAACTAGTGGTGTGCAGCTTAATGGCTGGATAGGAGTACTTACTGCTCTTAGGGATAAAATAATACAAATCTCCTAAGTAAAATAAATATTCCTATAAGGAATTGCTGAAGGAGAGAGATCTATACTTTACTTGAGAAGCCTGTTCCCTCCATTGTATATCTATATAACAGTTTGACTCCTCTGGAGGACAAAAACTGATAAAATCTAACACATAAACACCAATAACTTTATCAGCTTTTGCCTCTTCTTGAATCTCACTTTCCTTCAAAATGTCATTAAGAAGTTTGAGAAAAGAAAACTTAGCAATCATTTGTAGATGTGTAATGTACTGAATGCTTGTTAATCTGTGTTTCTGATGTATAATAAAAAATTCCCTAGTTACACTAGTCTTTTCAATAATTTCAATATTGCAATATTGTGCAATGGATTCAAATTATACTTTGCCTGAAGAACCTGACATGTATCAGAATATAAAGGTGAAATATCATTGTTAGCAACCGTATCTCTGCCCCACCACTGTCATTATGAACTAGTGGTCATATACAGAGACAATTAATATAACAAAATTTTAATCCTATCGAAGTGCAAGAAAATACTATTTTGTTCTTATAATTTGTCAGCCTTATACTAGATCTCATGATAAAAATTATAGAATAAAATTTTTACTTCTGTGACTTCTTCAATTGTCATTTCTTACAAAATGCAGTATAGCACTACAAGGAGAAAATCCAGGCCCAGATAGTTTCATTAATAAGTTCTTCCACAGATTTAAAGAAGAAATAATACCAATTCCATACACATTCACCCAGGAAATTGAAGTAGTAAGATTTCTCATTTCATTTTATAAACCAGAGTTGCATAATACTAAAATCAAACAAATTTTACAAGACAGGAAGACTTCAATTATCTCTCATGAACACAGATGTAAAAATTCTTAATGAAATATTAGCAGACTAAATCATCAATACAGAAGTATAAGTACATTATGATCAAGTTTAACTTGGAATACAATGTTGTTTCTACCTCCCCAAATTAAATAGAATATACTCCTTCTGAAACTAGGAATAAGCCTTCTTCTCTCATCACTTTTATTCAGTAGTGTATTGGATATCCTAGCCTGTGTGACAAGGTGAGAAAGGGAAATAAAACCCAACCAGTTCAGAAAGAACATATGATCATTTACATAGTAATTCCCAAATTACTTTACAAAAAGAATACTAGAACTGAGTTTAATACTACTGCAAAATTCAAGGTCTATACACAAAATTCAAATATATATATGCAGTGACCTGTATGAGAATGTTCATAGCAGCTTAATTTGTAATAACCCCAAAATTAGGGGGAAAAACAGTGCATCAGCTGATGAATATATCAATGAATTGTAGCATATCTATAAAATGAAACACTACTCAGCAATAAAATGAAAGAAATTACTAATATGTAAAAAAATAAAGATAAATCTCAATCATAGTATGTTAAATGAGAGAAGAACAATGCAAAAGGCTATATACAGCATAATTCCATTTACATGATTGTCTGGGAAAGGCACATTCATCGGAACAAAGAACAGTCCAATCATTAGCAAGATCTTAATGGAGAAGGGGATTACTATCATCAAGCAAAGGAAACTTTGCTAATAATACATGGGGGAAAAAAAAAACAAAAACCAAGAACTATGTTGCATTTTTGAATCATAGTCCCTTCCTAAATCTTTACTTTCTTCACATGCGAAAGAAAACACTTTTGTCTTTTGTAAAAGTTGAGTATATGCAGTCTTATCAAACCTACTACAACATAAAATGTTGCAGTGGCTTTTAAATAGAAGAGATTTAACTGATAAATTCACAACCCAAATCAAAGCAGTGATAGAATAAATGAGAATGGGTAAGAAAATCAAGGGAACGGGATATTGTTTTTGATAAGGGAAAAACCACATAGTTCTCATATAGGTAACGCACATTAAGTGGAAAAACTAAAAAAATGACTATAGAAAAAACAATTATGAAGTTGGAGTTACTTTTCTAGCTCTGTGAAAAGTTGACTATATTAGCTTAGTCAAGCAAATTTTTTCTGAAGCTTCACTTTCATCATTGTAATAATGAAAGAAGATGGAGTAACAATATCTAACTTTTTAAATCAGCTCCACACAGGAAGATAAACCCAGATCCCAAAATTTAAGTTGCCAAGATGTGTCATTGCAACCTGAAATATTGTAGAGGGACATGAGTGACATGTTAGGTCTTATAGCACACAAAAAAAGATGCTGAGGTGTGGCAGGGGTATAGCACACTTAAATGAGATTTGGAGAATTATGCAAACAATAAATTCAACTATGATAGTTACCTAAAAAGCTTAAAAGAATTTTGAGAAGATATGAAACAAATAACAATTATAAATAACAATAACAAAAAACAATAAAAGTGCCTCACACTATATTAAAGACCATGGTGAAGTATTAGCCACACTCTGAAAATCATATCTTTAAAAAAGCAGTTCTCAATCTTTTCTGGTACCAGGGACCAGTGCTCCCATAAGAATCTAATGCTTGATTATCTGAGGTAGAGCTGAGGCAGTGATGCTAGTGCTAGGGATTGGCTGCAAATACAGATGAAGCTTCACTCATTCTCCAGCTGCTCACCTCCTATTGTGTGGCCCAGTTCCTAACAGGCCATGGACCAGTACTAGTCCATGGCCTGCAGACTGGGGACACTTGCTTTAGAATGCTGTAGGTGTACTATGACATATTCAGAGGAAAATGAACACAGTATCCAAGGGATTCTAAACCATAACATGAAGGAAAAACTGAAAGAATTGAATCTTTCTATCCTCTCTTTCCAAGGGGAGCGTGCCATCTTCAGATATTTAAAAGATATCCATACAGCAGAAGAATAGACTTATTTAAATGGACTGCGTGACTCAAAGGTCTAAAACCTGTTTATGTCTATGTTTATAGACAAACAAAGTTTCAGGCAAATTTTTAAATTGCCACAACTGTCTAAAGATAAACACAGATGCTTAAAGAATTGGTTGATGTGTGGGATGTATGGCCATGTGTTACAGAAATGTCTAAGAATCAACTTTGTTGTTAAAATAGATCAGATTCAAGGTTCTTTTCAATGAAAAGGTTCTATGATGTCTGATAATTCTTATGTGCTACATAAGTAAGAACAAGTGTGGAAATCAAGGGAAGACAAATTTCAGCTCAAGAAAAGTAAGAACTTGCTAAGAATTATGGTCTTACAATGATCTAATATGTTCTCTCACTAGTAAGCCTCATTCCCTACTAGCGGAAATGTCAAGGTATATTCACTGTGAAGATCATTTGTAGGTCCCCTGAATGCCATTAAGATCAAAACACTCTGCCAGGCATTCAGACTCTTTCTGGAGGGCCCTGCTCTATCAGTCTGTATTTATGGCTATTCCCCAACTCAGAGTCTCTACTGCAGAAAAATTAATATTTACATGTTTGTTTACATATTGTTTCTACCATTTTAACTGAGTATAATATCCTACTAAAGAAGAATACCTTCTTTCTTTTCTTCCTTCTATACGAATCTTACACATTTTTCAAAAACTTGTTCATTTTCAATGTTTTTGAAGCCTTCTGTGACTCATCCCATCAAGCCGTTTTTTTCCTCTGCAGAATGCTACCTGCTTCATAAATCTCTCTCTCCAAAATAAAATCAATTGTTTCTAATATCTTCTTATGTGACTATCCTCCACTCTCAATTTGATGTCAGAACCAAATCTTATCTTGCTATTATATCCACCAAATTATGGTATAATTTGATATAGAATTGATATTTGGTAAAGGCTTGCTGTTACTCTTAATGGGATCCTAGGAGTCTAATTATATCCATTCTCTGACTCTAAATATTATAAATATCATTGTTATTTAATCATTTTGCAGTTATTTTGTATTAGTTATCTATTGCTGGTAGCAAAATACCTCAAATTTAACAACTAAAACCTCACATATTATTTCACATAATTTCTGAATGCCCAGAATCTGAGAGTGACTTAGCTACATGGTTCGATCTTAGGGTTTCACATGAGATTCCAGGCAAGGTATTGGCTTCAGTCATCTGCTTGACTGAGGCTGAAGGATCTGCTTACAAGGTGGCTCACGGAAATGGTGCTGTCCGAAGCCTCAGTACCTTGCCATGTGGATGTCTCTCCCCAGGGCTGCTTGAGTGTTCTCACTGCATGACAGTTACCTTAAACCACAGTAAGAGAGAGCAAGGCAGAAGTTGCCTTGTCTTTTATAACCTAGTCTAAGAATACATACAGCATTATCTCTACCATATTTTATTGGTCAATTATATATCAAGCTTAATTTAATATGATAGAGAATTATACAATGTGCAAATATTAGGAGGTGAGAATCATTAAGGGCTTGCTAATATTACGCATCTCTTATTAAATGACTGATATAATCAAACTTATGAAGGGATTTTCATTATCTATGCTACATATAATTTCAAAATAGTAATAAGACGTCAAATTATTTTAGCTATTTTCCTTTCAGTTTTATATACTCTTAATGTTCTTAGTTGAATTAAATTTCCTTATAATTTGACATTTTTAATGGAGACTGTGAAAAAATTAGAAAAAATAAAGCAAGTTGAATAAAGAAAAGAATAGATTAATTTAGGTTCCTTCAAATTTGATTTTGTATTTTCAATGTGAATTATATCCTTATTAAAGTGAAAATCTAAGGGATTAGATTTAATTAAGACAGAATATATTATATTATTAGTTGTTAGAGAACAAAATGTATTTTCCTCATGATAGTAACAAAAGTTAAGTATTTTTTTCTAGATTCTTTTAACATTTTCCTCATCATCGATGAAACTATTCTTCAAAATAATTTTGAACAATAAATGAGAAAAAAAATAATGAAAACTGTAGTCGTTGCTTTAAAATGTAATCAAGTTTCAAATGTTTCCTGAATTGAAGCCATTTGTTCACATAAAATTAAAAATAAATTGATAGTCTTAACATTATTGACATTCAAAAACTTTTAGATCTCCTTGAATATGAATTCTCCTTTGTTTTAAATCTTCACCTGTGAATATCCAAATCTCTCCTTTTTCTTGTAAGTTGACCGCCTCAACTGAAGATGATTTTTTCATGCTCCAAATCCTACTTCGTCTTTTGTCTATACCGCTTATACAGATATCATCTTATATATACGTGCCCCTTTTTATATATTTGTATGTAACATTTCATCTTCCCAGCTAGAATATCATCACCTGGAGATGGCAATTGTACTTCTCACACCTAACTGTGCCTCGAATATGTCAGGTTTCTATAAATGTTTACTAAAATAAAATATCCTTACCTTCCTACAGATTTTATCCTAAATTTAGAGCTGTATATATGTCCTTTATAAGCTTATATGTGGCATTTTCCTTTGTGCATTTAAATGAGTTTACTTAAGTTGCTGCTACTATTGCACAATTAATTCCTATTAACTTTTATTTTTTTGGTGGTAGAATTTTTCTACAAACATCAAGCCATACTCTATTGTGCATTTTTTGTGTGTGAAATAATATTAATGTATTATTCTAGAAATAATATAAATGCATTATTCTAGCTGAAAATGTTTTCTGAATCATCAAGGATATATTAAATTATATTCAGCTTGGCTGTAGCATTATGTAATTGTATTCTATTAGCTTTCAAAGGGAAAATTTATGTATAATAATTCAGTATCCCTTTGTCCTTCAGGTAACCCTACCCTGGCTTTTGTTTGGGAAGCATACTTCTTCATTTCTTAGTCCCTGTGCTTTAGAAAGGGCTCCACTCCTGGCTGGTAGAGAATGGTTCCCAGGCTCAAACCAATGAGACCATCATATAGTAATCAGTTAAGTGACAGTCATCATGCAAGCATACTTTTAAAACCAATAGGAAACAAAATGTGTCGAGAAAGGTATTCCTATTTTTACCTTATAAAATCCAAAGTGAAAAGAATGCAAGGTGAATTTTTTCCAATATTGTTACAGCAATTAAAAAAAAATGCCTGTCTTAAAAACAAAAAAACACAGAGAATTGAGCCAAAAGATAGAAAGAAACCTGACTCTTTCATTATTTGAACACATAGTCTATGTCTCATACAGAAATCATATATCAAATTTTCCTACTGCTCAGTGTGGCAGCATTTTTACTATATACAATATTTTCAGTTTTTGGTATTTGTGGACCTAAGCACCTTTTCCTCAGTGTTTTAGCGGCTTCGCCTATCTTTTATTTAGCTGGGTAAGTCAAACTTGATACCTGTTATCTTCTTTCTATTTGATTTAATTTATGAGATAATTGCTTATTTCTGATAGGCTCTGGTTGTGGTCATGTTCGAAAAACCTATTGACAGCTTCAACTGCTTACTACGTAACTATTTCATTAATTTAACTAAACTCTAGAAAAGGAGATGTGACTTTAATGCAGGATAGGCCTGGGAATTGCCTAGAATCAGTTTACAACTAGAAAGTGTGACTTGATTTTTGATGGAGAAGAGATCTATCAATGTGGATCATTACAGTGTATTCGAATCTTTATTATACTTAGCATCAGTCCACATCAATTCACTCTATACTTATGTATACCATATATATTTATACTTATTTAGTCTCATATTTACTTTGCATGAGATGAAGTCATAATATCTGTGTTATATCAATTGAGTTGCTTCAGAGAGACATTATATATTAGTTAGGATTCTCCAAAGAAACAGAATCAATAGAATGTGTGCATGTGTGTATATATCTCTATAGATATAGATATAGGTATATAAAGAGACTTATTTTAATAAATCATGTAATTATGGAAGATGTCAAGTCAAAATCTGTAGTGTGAGCTGATAGGTGGGAGAGCCAGGGAAGAACCAAAGTTGCAGTTCAAATCTGAAGGCCATTTGTTGGTAGAAGTCTCTATTGTTCTGGGGAGGCCAGTCTTTGTTCTATTAAAGCCATCAACTCATTGGGGGAGGCTCACCTACATTATGGGAAGCAATTTGCTGTATTCAAAGTGTACTGATTTAACTGTTAATCCCACCCAAAAAAACACCTTCGGACAGAATAATATTTGACCAAATATCTGGCACTATAGTCTAGCCAAGTTTACATATAAAATTAACCATCACAGACTTGATAATAAGACCATAAAAACTTTAGCATTAAACCATTTAATATAGCTTATTTCATATTAGTTTTGCCTTCCTCTTTGGTATTCTTAATATTTACTGACATTCACTTACACTTTTGGTTATTTGATAATTAAGCTTGCTGCTGACCTTGGTCAACAAACTGTCTTTCTTTAGTAAACTGCAAAGGTCATACTATGTTAGCACTTTTATCAACAACTCTCAGTTTAATAGTCAACATTTGTTTCTCTTGCCCAAAGCAATTCCTGAAGTAACATCACAGAGATTAACATCAATCCACAGGAGTCTGCCACAAAGAGTTTGGGGTCTTAACAGGTCATTGGCTAAGACCTGATGAAATTTTAAAAGGGCAAAATCTTATGTCGAAAGAGTATCTTATCTTAGTTTTTAAAGTCTATACATCTTGAAAGATTCAAAATCATTTAAATTTTTAACTTTTTCATAAGTATAGTTTCACTACATTTCAACCTACTATAAATACTGTATTAAAAATACAGCAAATTTAACATTTGCCATGTAATTATTTCCTAAGTTCATTACGTTTTACTAAAGAAGAGCTTTGATGTAACAGATAGGTATAAACATCTAAACATCTAATATCAAGATGTTCTGGAGAAATTATTGCTTTCCTGGGGATAAACAGGTTTATCAAAACTTTATCAAAGTTCAAGATATGGTTCAAGATCTTAAAAGAAAATTGTAACTTCCAACCTTATGGAGGTGGATTTCCTGTTCTTTAACTATCTTTTAATTTGTCTCCCTTTGATGCAATCTTTATTATATCTTCAATTACATGATTTTATGCCTTAGAACGGTTTGGAATAAACTTTCTAGGAAATAACTCTACCTGCTGCACTGAATTACAGTATTTTTTCAGTCATATCACATCTGTGATGCCACTTAACACCTGCACCACACTTATATTGGTGAATTGCTGTTGCCTGTTCTGTGACTTAATGGCACAGAATATACAGCATATGTTGGTAATTCTTTTGTAATATGTTTGAAAATGTGCATGCAAATGAATCCTCTTCAGGTGCAAGAGCATGAATTTATAGTGCAATTAACAGTTTGAGCTCACACCTGCTTTAAATACCACATAGACTTGTATTTTAATTATGAGGTATGCAGTGAGACCACCCGAAGTCTCTATTCCATATGTAGGCTAAAAAATTGGGGCAGAATCCATTTCCAAGTTTTGAGCCTTTTTTTCAAGGCCCACACATTTTAAAATTAAGAAATAAATATTCTTCCTATAGACAACTCAACTAACCGAGGAATTAAAAAATAAAATATCTATTTTAAATAACAAAAGAGGAAAGTGAAGATTGATTGATATTGATTGGTTGAAATCATAACAGAATTTCACACCTAGAAATAATTAGATTCCAACTTTTGACTCAAATATTTCTTGAATCTGTAGCTCTTATTTGTCTAGTTCAACATGTCTGACCTCGATTACAGAAACAGTCTATAACTTGCTTTGTCAATACCATCCTTCATTTCTACCAGCAGCATGTAAAAGCTATTATTACTCCATATCCTTACAAACATTAAAATCAATGAACTTTTAAATCTTTGTCAGTCTTGCAGAAGTATCACTATGGTCTTAATTGATATTTCTCTAAAACTGATGTTTTCACTTGATGTTTGGCCATTTTTACTTTCACTTTCATGAAATGCTCACTGCTGATTTGTCCAAATGTCTTTTCTCACTTTAAATGGGGTGTTCATCTTATTGATTTGAAAAAATATTTGTGCTATATATACTTATTATTTTATGGTTATGTGAATTACAGATAGTTTCTCCCAGTCTGTCTAGTCATTTAATCATCTCTATAAAATTTTTTTTATGAATAACAGTTTAATTTTAACACAACAAATTCAGTAATATTTTCCTACATGGTATAGATTTCAATATTTTTAATATAAAATATTTTCCTAACCAAATCTGAAAGTTATTATTTCCTTCTAAACGTTATAAAATGTTTCTTCTCATCTTTTCTCCCTGATCTACCTGAAACTGATTTATTTGTTTGGTGTAAGGCAGAACCAATTTTATTCTTTCCTTCAAATAGATGTTATCCCAGTACCATTTATCGAGCAGTTGCTCTTTTCTTGTCACTTCTGTTATACTACAAGTGTCTATGAACAGGATGACCAGGTTCTGATATAATTGTCTCTATCTCTTTACCAAGACCACACTGTATTACTTAACTAATAGAGTTTTATTAAAAACTGTTTTGATATCTGACAGAACAAATCTCCCCATCTCATTATTCTTCAAGAGCAACTTGCCTATTTTTGATATTTTGTCCTAATATAGCCGTTTTAGGGTCAGCTTGTCAAGTTATCAGAAATGTCTTTTTTCAGTTGGGGCTGAATGAAATCTCTATATAAATTTGTAGAGAATTGTACCCTTATTCTATGAGCATTTCTTTTTGTTGTTAGTATTTTTTAATGATTTTTAAATTTTGTAATTAAAGTCTTGAATATTTTTCATAATATTTATCCATAGATGTCTTATTTTTTGGTTGATATGTTAAATGATATTTACTGTTATTTTAGTTGAGAGTATTATTATTTGAAAATATTCATTGCACTCCTTGGGAGAAGGGTTATACTTCCCTACCCCTTTGAGATCAAGCTTGGTCATGTGATGTCACATATGTTACTTCTGGGCAGAAATTTTAAGAGCAAGTGCATGGTTAGATCTGCTCTCTTTTCTCTCTAATGTTTCAGGTAAATACCACTCCATTATTGTTGGTTACAGTATAAGAACAATGAGGGGCAATGCTAGAGCTGACCTGAAAAAAAACATGGAGCATGAGCAAAAGATCATACTTTGAGTTCTAAGCTACTGAGATTTTGGAGTCATTTGTAACTGCTCTGTATTTGCAGATGTATTTCTCAATCTTTTTTTCTTCTTTAGAGCTCTCTCTCCTACAATTGCAATGTGCTTTTAGACTTTTCCTTTTTTTTTTTTTTTTCATCTAGGAGAGTTGAGATGAGTTGGATGATCAAAAAATAATTGTAATAGCTAAGATTTTTTTCACCTCCAGGAATTGATTTTCATCCCTTTGGTGGTGGCATCATATCAGGATATTTTAACCTAAAATAATTATATTTACTAATCCTTCATCCATTTCAAAGATCAATGCAGTTGATTTTTGTATGATGATATTATATAAAGCTATCTTGCTTAAGACTCCAAGTCTAATCATTTCCTTGTATTGTTTTCATGTAGATAAATATATATACAAATATGACAGTATTATTTCTTTTTTCCAAATCCCTATATTATTAATCTAGTTATATACTTTTCTTGTTGACTAGAGTAGAACCCTCTAATACAATATTGAACAGAAAAAAGTGATAGTGAGCTTTCCTGACAGTTTTTGATTTTAAAGAAAATATTTCTTGTATTTTCCTGTTAGTAAATGTATTTACTTTGTTTTTTCTCCAGATATTCTATATCAGATTAATAAAATTTTTATTTGTAATAGTTGAGTAAATGCTAACCTTTACCAATGATACTTTAAAATACATATTACATTAGTTTAAATAAGACAGTAGTTTTAACCTCTCAAATACTATTCAGTGATAATTTGGCATCTTAAACACATGTCTCAGATGACTCAGGTTATTGCTATTTCTCGGACATTTTATTGATTTTAGTTTCTTCTTTCTTTTAAAAAATTACAAATTTACACAAAATTGAAAAAACAGTACATACCTGTATTCTCTTCATCTATGGTCAACACATGTTAATATTTTCCTGGCTTGGTTAAAAACTAACTTCAAGTACTTGATACTTTTCTTTAACTTTGACTATTTTGTCAAAGTGTCTATCTGCTATTGTCGAAATTAAATTGTTCTTATAATTGATAACATAATGAATTTTTTGTAATTTTCTAATAATTTCAAAGTGCTAAAAGAAAATAACTGTTATCAAGAATAGTAAATCCAGCAAAAAAAATCTTTGAAGAAAGAGAACAAAGTAAACATAGTTTTAAACAAGTAAAAATTAGCGACAGATTCTCAAAAGAAAGCTGATTAAACTATAAACTAAAAGAAAAAGAAAGCAACCTACAAGAAAGAACCAAAATGTAAGAAAAAAAATGCTTGGCAAAAAATAATAATTTGCATACATTTTAAATTTTATTTTAAAAAATAATAGGAAAACATTAATACTTAAAAATAAAAATCAAAGATAATAGAAATACTTTCCCTGAAAATAATATCATATGATTTGGAAATTTTCAAATGAAGTAAATATATAGGTTCACTATAGGCATTTTTCAAGCTAAGTTTTTTGGTCAATATGTATGTTTGAATTATTTTTATAACCATGAAAGAATGGTAATAGAGTGCATAATTTCTAAATAAATAGAAGGAAAAAATGGAGCAGGTAAAGGAAAAAAAAATAATTCCAAAGAAGAAAATGAAGACAAAAAATAGTAGGAAAAGTGGGAAAATAAGCAAAAAGATGATTTACATTTCAGTAATAATACTTTTTAATAAATGCAATTATTGTAAAAGAAGTACATTCTCTATTTAAAGAGATTAACTCCATGTTATTTAGGAAAAAAATCACCTAAATCATAAGAATCAAAAAGGTTGAGGTAAAATTGTAGTATCAGGCGACTTCTAACAGAGAAATAAATAACAAACAAGTTAGACAAGTAGATATTCAGCAATAACCATCATTATTGTTAATATGGTATCAAGCCATGTTAATATGGCTTTATTCATAAAATAGAAAACATAAATCAATTATAATGTAAATGTTACGATACCAAAATTATTCATTTTAAACTCAAGAAAAACACTATAAATTTTATTTCAAAATATACTGGTGGTCCTAATGTGTGCAATAAAACAGTAAGAGAAAGACTTAAAGGTTAGAAAAGCATAATCTTAAGGCCAATTTTTCTATTAGAACATTCAAAAGTATTTGGTTAGTATTCGTTTTAATAAATGAATTTATCAAGATAGTAACCAACTTCCTTGCTATAAAATAGCAAACAAAATTTAAACATAATGTATGAAATTAAAATACTATTCTGAGATAAATTTAACAAGGAATGCTTAATTAGAAACTTCTCAATGAAGACCTAAATATTGTAGATATATTTATGATAGAAAGATGTAACATCCTATAGATTATAGATTTTCCTAAATTAATTTATAGATTCAATGCTATTATGATAAAGACCTTATACATTTTTCAAAAATCTTTGCAATTTTAACATTTTAATCTAAGAACAATGGTTCAAGAAGAATTAATATGCATTTGAAGAAAACAAGTCAAGCAGGGATACATACCATAATTGATATCTAGTGTTGTTAAAAAGCTCCTGTGATTGATGTAAAATGGAACTGAAGCAGGGTAAATATTAACAATTGAAAAATATAAGGGCCATAGACATAGAAATGCACATATATGAAAGCTTAATATGTGAAAGTGGAACAAAACAAATAAGAAAGAAAGGATAGATTAGTCAATAAATGGTGTTTTGACAATTACCCATATTAGGGGTTAAAAATAAAAGAAATTCCTTCTACCATACACAAAATTCAATTCTAAATGGAAAGCTCTAAAATATGAAAAATAAAATTTAATATTGTTATGACTGAATGTAGAAGTATAACTTTTTGATAAGAGTAGAATTATAAACTAACACATACATATAAATACATGCTAATCACAAAATAAAAGATTAATAAAAATAAAATATTCCTAAAATTATGAATTTATTTTCATCAGAACACCCCACAAAGACAGTAAAAAAAATCACTAAGTGAGATACAGTAATAGTAAAACACAATATCAAAGTATTAGCATCCAGAATATCTTTAAAACTGTTTCAAATGAATAAAGATGACAAATTGCCAAGTAAACAAAAACAGGAATTTCATATAAAAAGTAGTTTGATGGCTGAACAACAAATGAAAACATGCCAATTGTATTATTAATCGGAGAAATACAAAGATTCAAATTGATTCCACTTAATGTCCATTAAATAGACCATAATAAAACTGGGAAAAGTCAAGTGTTGGTGAAGATATGGAAAAATAAGAAGTTGTATGAGAACACATATACTGTTGTAACTGAAATAGATAAAATGTGTATCACAAGATATACTGAAGGATGTTCAAAGAAGCAGGATTTGGAATAGTAAAAAACTAGAAAATAAAACTAAAAATCTCTAATCAGGCGAAAAGACAAAGGACAAAAAATACAATTATATATTACAAATAGTGAAAGTGAATATACTATAGCTATATGCATCGACATTGTTTTTCTCTAAAATAACATTTGAATATGATAAAAGATGCCACTCAAGAATCTATCAGTATTATTTCACTCATATAAAATTTTTAAAAGAGCAAAACATGAAAAAATATTGAAAAATTATTCACACATATATGGAAAAACTATTATAAAGAAATAAATGATTAACATAAAATTTAGAATATCATTTAATTTGTGGGTAGGAAATGCAATCTGTGAAATGCTTAGAGCAGGCTTGAAAGTTGTTAATATTCTATTTTTATGCTGTGTGTTATATATATACACAAAAATCTCATATATAATATACAAAATTCTTACATATATTATAAACTCCCCCAAATGTTACAAAATGTTATATATGTTATTGCTTCTCTTACAGTTGAAATGCATTAGAATCTTTAAGAATATAACTGTTTAATATGAATCAAGTAAGCATTTCTTTGTATATTATATATGTGACACTTTTATAAATACAATTTTGGCAAATACTAATGGCTAATATCAATAAAACATGTTTTGAGTATTCCAAGATAATGCTGACAAAGAGACAACAAGGAAATTGGGTAAATTACAAAATGGTAGAGATGCAATGTTTAGAAACAGATTGGGCCTTTTCACACTTGACTGTTCTGAAAAGAATAACAGATGGTTCTACATACAAGACTGAGGACTTACAGGTCTGTAGGAGCCAGGGTTTGTGGTTCAACTTTAAAAGGCTTTTATACAATGTCCACTACCAGAATCTGGACAATATATTTTAACAGTCCTTCTATGATTTAAGTAAAAACACACTTGTTAGGTAAATATCATTCCCAATCTACACTGGGGAACCTAAACTAAGAGAGATTAAATTACTAGTTCAAGGTTATATTGTAAGTTGTAGAGAAAATTTCAACCTTTACCTTGCTATCTTGAGCCAGTTTCTGATATTGACATTTATTCATGACCAAGCATTTTTAAGATAAACATCTGGACAGAATATTATCTTTGGCTTTTCAAGTAATCCCTATCATTTCTGCTCGTATCATTTTGGTATAAGTATTATTCCCTCATCCCAAGGCTCATCATAATTGGCTTTTGAATTTTTCTATTCCTTCAAAAAATGGCTAAACTTCTAGTTTAAAATAACATTGTTTATATAGCTAACTGTCCTTAGCACATCTCAAACTCACTTTCTCGTAGATATCTATGGAGAGACCAAAATAGTCATATCATCAACAAAAGTAAGACTTATAATCAATGCTTTGGCAGAATCTGAGAGAAAAGTGTAAGATAATTGGTGTTTTAAACATTTTTATCTCTACCTTTCCACTTTTAAAAATTTAAAACAAAAATGTCTTATGAATCTTACAAAGATATGTTTCAAAGTTACGTAAAATTTAAAACTTGAGAATAAACTGTGGCAAAGAGAAATAAGGGTAAGAAAATAATATGAAGCCAGAATCTGAGGGTAGAAACTAAAATGTAGATGCTGTACTGAGTTCAGTACTGTTCCAGCAAAATTCCTGTCTACTGAACTTGTCAATGTGACTATTTGGAAATAGGGTCTTTGCAGATGTAATCACATTGAGATCATACTGGATGGGGTGGGGTGCAGGGTTAAATATAATATGACTGCTGCCTTTATAAGAGGGGCATGTGAACACAGAAATA
>NW_011888997.1:2205032-2215572 GCF_000151845.1 Pteropus vampyrus | reverse complement strand
ATTTTGTTTTTTCCTCCATTTTCAGTACCTATCCTAGGGAAAATAAGTTCTTGCCCAACTTAAAGTTTGTAATATATTCCTGCATAGCTTTTTGAAGAAGGTAGGGTATTTGCCTTTATTTCTGCCTGCCATCAGTGCTATTTTTTCTCTATCCATTCAAATTTCTAATTCTGAGGAGGGAATTAGAGATGTGCAGAGATGGGAGGGCTGAGAAGGCAGATTTCAGTACTAACACAATGTGAGGAAGGCTTGAAGAAGGAGAGGCAAGATGTTTGTAATCTAAAAGGGTGCAAATGTTGGGTGATACAGTCTCAACAAATAAAGTGATCAAGGATAGGAAAGAGACAGGAAGATTTTCTCTAATCAATGCATTCTAGAAATTGTGCTTTTTAAGGTATTCCATTGATTCAGTGTGTGAGAGGACCAAGAAGATAGGTATGATAATATTTCAATTCTGATCAACAGAGAAGCATAGCAAAAAATGCCTGTTGGGCATTAGAAATTGGGCTAGGAGTTAAGCATATCATT
Source organism: Pteropus vampyrus (assembly GCF_000151845.1). Taxonomy (NCBI): domain Eukaryota; kingdom Metazoa; phylum Chordata; class Mammalia; order Chiroptera; family Pteropodidae; genus Pteropus; species Pteropus vampyrus. The sequence goes on along the minus strand of NW_011888997.1, from coordinate 2,215,044 downwards.
CTAATATCAGATCAAAAATCCCAGGAGGAATATTCTATTAATACTCAAGTAAAGTCAAAGCAAATCCACATGATCTGTTTGTTGGCAAAGATAGTATCTGAAGAGATTAATTTTTATTCTGGCATGAATTTTAAAAAGTAGGCCTACGGTAATGGCAAGGGATCATAAGTGCAAAAGAAACAATTTAAATAAGAAGAAAATATATATTTTTTAAAATTTATAGTTCTCAAAAATTTTTGTGCTAATCCTGCCATGTTCTAGGACTGCTCCAGGAAAATGTCACTGATTCTGCAGCTAGTCAAGAACATCAGATCTTGAATGGCTGATGCTAGGCTCTCAACTCCATGGCTACTGCCCCCAAACCAGATACCTCTACTGCCACTCCTGGAAGAAAATCGATTCTGTGAGGGGCCCATCACCTCATTTAGCCAGTAGAGTTTATATTACATACTGGTGTCATGTCTGCCAGGCTGGTTGGAGATATAAGTTTCTGTCTGATTCCTTAAAAGATAGTACTTGCTGTGGGAAATTTTTAAAGAAGAGAAGGGTGGTTAAAATATATGTGACCACAATCATGACACATATATGCCCATTATATCAAAATGCATGTCAACAAACTTATAATAACACTATTCTCTGAAGGTTTGGAGGAAGGGTCAAGCTCTGATAATCATTAACTATAGAAACTAGAAGAAAAATGTAAACTTCTTTAAAGAAAGACCTCAATAGGATACAAGAAAATGTATGACTTCTGAAAAAGAAATGCAAGGAGCTTTAGGAAGAGAGGATACAGAGAGGATAACTGATCTGAGATTTAAAAAAAATTGCAAAAAATATTAAGCATGTAATATCAAAATTAAAATTAACATTAGTAGCAACAGAAGCACAATTAATTTTTAGAAAATTGAGAAATTAATTGAAGTGATAATGTGAATCAAAGTCCTAACAGTAAATATACATTCGAATAAATAATTTGAGGAGATTTTAGTAAAGCAAGGATATATATAGTCAAGTGTAAGGAAACCAACAAGGCATAATACAGTACTACTTCAGGGAGAGCGACAGAAGGAAATATAAACACTCTTTGGCCAAAGAAGCAAGGAAACAGGGTGGCTATTGCAATCTGGAGATGCTATCTCTATGTTGAGAATAATCAGAGAGAAACTATGGGTTTTGGTAGATTAATGCATTCGATCCATGGCAATTTAAAGAGATGAAAGCTTGGTAATGAATAACCCAAGTCCTCTCTTCTCCTTTCCTCTGTCAGTGTCTTATGTTGATCAAACTTAGCCAGAAGCTACAGAGGAAGGAAATGCAATGATGTTTTAAGTCATATGGACTACAAACATAGGGTACAGAGAAGGCTGATCAAGAGTGGAGAGTAAATCTGGAGAAATCCAGCACGATTACACCTGGAATTTTTGTTTTCAAAATGTTGAGAGAAATTAACAAAAAAGCTATTACTAAGGTCAGTTGAAGTTTCAGAATGTACCTGTATAAGCATTTTATATGTATTATTTCACTCTATCATGATAGGAATTAAAAAATAAGTACTGTTATTGTCTCCATTTTATAATAATAATAATGATAGTAATAATAATAATAATAATTAATAATAATAATAATACAGGAAGGAGATGACGACAATGACGACTGAGATAATTCAAATAATTTGTCCAAGATCCCATATTATAGTATAAAATATTGTGCACATTCTCAACATCCCTCTCCACTCCCCTTAAATTTTTCCAACAGAACTTTTTTATGTCAAAAAAATATTCAACACTCTTCCCTATAGCCATATATATCACAAGATCATCTTATTCTAAAGTTTCAGGAGATGGTTCTGCTTGAGTCTAAAACAAGCACTTTATGGCATTTCTTTGCTAACTTATATTGGCCCGTGTGTGTGTATGTGTGTCCAAAAACAACTTAATCAGGCTGAAGAAACGTTTTCATGTTTCTCTTTTGAATCTCTCTGTTTCTCTCATCGTGATTCATAAATACTGTATAACATTGGAAAAAGTAAAATAGAGAGAAATTATACTTGAGTTTGATTTCTCGATCTGCCACTTAGAATCTGCATGTAGCACATGAACTTGATCAATAAAGAACTTTATTATCCTATATAACCATGAATGCAGAAGAGGAAAACTCTTTAGATTCAGTTGATCAGTAGCTCAATGATGTCCTCAAGTACTCAAGGTCTTTCTGTTGCTGGTTTATTTCGGGGTTGGCTTCATTCAAAGGCTGTTTCCTTGGTGGTTACAGGCTGACTGCTAGTATAGTAAATGGAGCAATGTATTTTTTTTGTTCATGACCAGGAAAAGAGAGTACACAAGGCAGAGGATTGGGTCTTAAAGAAATCACTGATGTTCTGTACATAATGCAAGGATGTACTGGGAAGACATGAGAGAATAACTGAAATATTGCTGGAACTGGAGAGTAGGGGTGACTCTGGAGACTAACCTTCCTCTGGAATCCTAGTTATGTAAGATAATAAATTCTTTTATGGATTAACACTTTTTGAGTCAATAGTTTTGTTACTTGCAGCTGAAAGTATGCCATATACACAATTTGTATGCTATACACGTGTAAGTGGCAAATATAGAGATGCAAGTCCCAGTCTTTTTTATTCTTGTGCCTCACTTTAAACTACCAAGCCATACTATCCATAAACTCTGACTCAGTAATGACAGGAATGTAAAGCAGAAAACAGTCCGACCTACAAATTTAAGATATTCTTAAAGAAGAATACAAAGCTATTTGAATGGATATAATATTCATGTTTAAATAACATTTTCCTGAGTTTTGGAAAACATGAAATTTAAAAGGGTACACTAAGTTACATCCAAAATTATTTTTTTAAAAGGCTATATGTATTGACAATTTTTTTCAAATTATAAGAATAAGCATAAACATCTTACAATTACCCATGCATGAAAATTAACAAATATTTTATCCAACTATACAACAAATTGGAGTGTACTGTCCTTTAAATTCATAAATTTTATGTCAATTTAAAAAAATAATTTAATAATTCAATCTAATTTACTTTTAAAAATCTTCAAGTAAAATTACTGTAGTCTGTTACTAGCTCTCTAAATATGTCAAGTAATCTAATTTTTGGTTAGCATGAGAGATTCTTCCCAGTTGGATCATGTAGTTGTCTGACAACCAGCTAATGACGGATGATGATCAGCAAATTAGTGGATTGGCCAATATGTTCACAACCTAATCATCTTTTTATTTCACTGACAGTTGATATCCTCATTCAAGGCTATTAGTACACTAAAACAGGTTTTTGGGTTTTGTTGTTGCTGTTTGTTTGTTTTTTTTTAGCCTGACAAAGTATTAATTACTGAAAGATATTAACCATTGCTAGTGTAGAGTAACCTAAGCATTCTGATCTTTTTTTTTTTTTTTCACCTGGAAATATGTAATCAAACTTGTTTTCCCACTAATTCCAGTTACCAAAGCCAAAAATCTGAGAATCATCCTAAACTTCTTACTTTCTTACATAGGTTGTTTTGTTTAAAATTTTGACCTTTCTTATATCTCACATTTATCTCTCTTTCTCCCTAGTTGTTTGCCTATATTAAATTCTCATCAAAATAAAAAGCACCCAAACTGATATTCCACTGTCTAGACTAACTTCACCATTTCCCTTTCCCTTTCTTCCATATCTGTAAAATGAATATCAGATGCCACCCTCTTGTTCAAGATGCTTCAATAGCTTTATATTATCTACTCACTGAAAAAAAGAAATTCAAAATTCTCTGCTTCATTCCTCATTCAAAGAGTAGGGAAATACTGAGCTGAAGACAAATTTGTTTACAGGCCCTTTGCTATGGTATTGTCCCTCCTGGAAAATCTGATTTCTTAACAGAGGATTTCCTTTCTGCCCACTTGGTTAGTTAAAAGAGGACCAAAAGTAGCTCACAGGTGATATAGTCCTGAAGAGGGTACATTTGACAACTTTTACCTTAAGATTCATTCTCAAGAAACTGAATTCTTATTCTCTTTATTTTCCTTGGTCTGCTCACTCCATCCATCATCTATGTATCTATGATCTATCTATTATCTATCTATCTATCTATCTATCTATCTATCTATCTATCTATCATCTATCTATCTATCTATCTATCTATCTATCTATCTATCTATCTCACCATTTCTTATCACTAGAGTGGAAAGATACTGGTGCTGAAATTTTAGGGTAAAACTTAGCTTGGAAGCTGCCAAAGAGACCTTTTGATCAACACTTATTGTTGTAGGTTTCTCAAACCTACATCTAACACAAAGGAAGCTCTTCTACCAGCCTAAATCAGTCCATGAGGGTTAGGCTGGTATCAGACACAAAGATTTTTACAGTAATAAAGTTGTAAATTTTCTGGGTGTGTGAACTTTATCATAATTTTTCTCAGAGATATGTAGGAAGGTGAAAAATTGCCTCTAGGAAGTGGCAAAGAAGAATTCTAGGGTTCAGAATCTTTTATCCCTGGCCAAAGATCATTACTTGCTATACTAACTGGACTAATATTTGAAATAGGAAGGAAACATCGTGGATTCTGTTGTTAGTCTTTTCATTCTTAGAGCCATCTCCCTATTCTCTCCACTTACTCTTCTCTCTGACTACCCAATTTTTCTTCTTTATTTAAGCAATGTCTTTGAAAATACCATTACATTTTTTATGTATACTGCAAGAAGCCAGTAAACTCCAAATTTTAAAGACTCAATGTAAAAACAAAACAAAACAAACAAACAAAAAAACAAAGACTCGATACAAATACTCATTTTTGTGTGTGCTCCTGGGGAGACCTTATTAAAAATACCTTTAAAAAACTGAAATTATTGCTTTTTAATTGTCTCTTCACTATGCTGTGAATTCCTGAGTGTAATTACTATATTTTATTTTCTTTGTATTTCTAAAACCAAGTATAGGCCTTGAAACTTCGTATACTTATTATATTGAAAAATACAAGCCTTAGAATAGAAAGACTAGATTCCAGTATTGGCTTTGCTACTGTTATCTTGGAAAAAATTACCAAAGCTTCTAAGCTAAATTTACTTATTTATTAGTTCATTAATTTATTCATTCTTTAGTCATTCCTTCATTCACCGCCATTTTCTAATCATTCTGATCAGATGCTTTAATATATTAATAAGCAAGACAAAATCATATAGCATATTATAAGATGATAAATTCATTAGAAAAATAAAGGTCAGAGAAAAGGCTAACAAAAGTCTTGGAGGACTGCAGATTGCAATTTCAAATAGGGAGATTAGGTCAGTCTCCATGACAAGGTGATGTGTGAACAAAATTTAAAAGAGGTGTAGAGATCTTGGGAAGAGTATTCCAGGCAGAGGAAACAACCAATAGAATGTCCCTAAGGCAAGATTATGCCTGGCATATGAGCAGAAAACCAAGGACACAGTGACCTAGAGCAGAGTATATAAGATGAGGTCAGAAAAAATATGAGAACTTGATTGTAAAGGGCCTCAAAGGACCTTAAAAAAGTTCTGGTCTTTCCTTTGGGGAAAGTGAAGGATCATTGAAAGGCTTGAAGTAGAGGATGAAGAGAAACCATTTTACATTTCAAAAGAATCACTATGGTTGTTGTGCAGAAGCAAAGTGACCAGAGAGAACACAACTGTAATGTTCCAGGAGAAATAATGTAGACTGGATTGGATCATGAACTAGAGGTGGCAAAATCAGATTCTAAAGGTATTCTCAAGGTAAATATCAGTAGATCTATGGATATTAAATTTAAGATGCCTACCAGACATGTAAGTAGATATTTCAGGAGGGCATCAGATTTGCAAGAATCGAGTTCAATGGAGAGGCGAAAGCTAAAACAATTAATTTAGAAGTTATCAGAAAGTGGATGGTAGTAGCTAAACTCATCTAACTTGATGAGATTACTCAGAAAAAGAAAAACAAGCTCATGGGAATATGCTAATATTAAGAGTTGAAGTGGGTGAGGAAAAAACAGCAAAATATGTTGATAAGAAAAAAAAGGTGATAGAAAAACCATCAGTGTGTAATGTGAATAAAGTATTTTAAGGAAGCATGGTCAACACTGCTATATGCTATTGATAAATCACCTAAGATAAAGACTGATACTATATCATCAGATAGAGCAGCATGAAAGTTATCGTTGACTTTGATAAGAGGAACTTTTGTGGAATAATGAGAAAAAAATGAGGTGCTGGAGAGAGTAAAGTGTTAATTGAACATGGTTCAAAACAAAAGTTTTGAATGTATTGTTTGAAAAATTTATATGTATATGTATATATACCACATATACACAGATATGTAATATGTATATATGTAATTTATATATTTATATGTACACATAAAATTTTCCAAATTTGTGTACTGTTATAAAGGGGAACAAAGAAATAGGTCTGTAGTAAGGAGGGAATGTAGGTTACACAGACACATATGCATACATGGAACAATGCCCTTGAATAGCTAAAAGACATCAGTATACAATGTACTACATTCAGAGACGTTCAAGAAAAATTCATCCATCCACCATGATAAGAGGAAAGATAAATTATGTGGGTTCAGGATCAGGTAGGTGTACATATGTAATCAAAAGTAATCAACTATATTAATTTTCTATTGGTACATTACACATTACCACAAATTCAGCTGCTTAAAACAACACATGCTTACTACCTCTGTTTTCATGGGTCAGAGCCCAGACATGGCCAAGCTACGTCCAATGTTTAGGGTCTCAGCAGCCTGCAATCAAGGTGTCAGCCAGAGCTGTGGTTTATCTAAGGCTTGGAGTCTGCTTCCCAGCTCACGTGGTTATTGGCAGAATTCATTGCCTTGCAGCTGTAGAACTCATGACAATGTGTTTATGCAAAGCTTGCACCAGAGGGATTTTCTGTTGCTTTAAATCTCTGCCTTCAGAAAAGGCCTCAGTCCTCTTCAAAAGTCATCTTGATTCAGTCCAGGCCCACCCAGGATAATTTCCCTTTTGATTAAATAAAATCAAGTGATTAGAGATATTAGTTACATCTGCAAAATCCTTTCATCTTTGCTGTATAAAGTGAGTGATATCCCATCCCCTTTACATATTCTAGTGGTCGGAAGTCACGGGTTGTGCCCACACTCAAGAAGAAGGACCTATAAGACAGTGTGATTTACTAGAGGTCATTCCACCACATCTTTTAATTCACTTTTTGATTTTAATTTTTTTTTCTCTGAGGGGAACAGGAAGCAAAGTCAACAACTAAGACTGAGCCTTGGCAGGAGATAGTAAAGGTCTGAAAAAAGAAAAAGGTTAGAAATAATCATATGAAGGAGGAGGAGAGAGAATGACTAGATACTGTGGATTTGCTGGGTGATGGAACGAATCCGCTTGAGATTGGCCATGCATTTAATGTGAACATAGCATTATTTTGTATTTTTCTTCTGTAATGGAGCAGGTAGAGTGCTGAATTTTAGCCATGAAAGTAAAACAAAATGAAGGGAAATGAAGTTAGTTAATTGAAGAATAAGCTAAATTGATTTCATGTACTCCGGAATGCACAAAATAATGCTTTTACTTAAGTATTCATTCAAAAAAATTCTTATTGAGTTTAAATTAATATATTTGAACTTAAGATAATACTGTAAGTCTTGGGAAAATTCATTATTAATTTGATATTTGTAATAATCATCAATTCCTTTGCCTGTTGAAGAAAATCTCAAAGGAATGTCAGATTTGTTTTCAATGTTAATAAATATATAATATTTATTTACATTTCTGCATATTAAACATACTTCAATATTTAATGAATTTCCATAATAACCAAAATACAGGTTTTTTCTGCCTTTGAGATCTTTTCCTAATCTCAGGACAGTTTTGAAATTCAGATATAGTGAATATGAATATAATTAAAACATCTCCAATAAACTCAGTCATTTTTATGAAGCTGATTTTAAAAGCTTGACACTGTACTTTACATTCTATCATCAGATGTTATACATAAATTTTAAAGTGTTTCTTCATCTTTGTATTCCAAAAGTCATTGTCTGAACCCATCCTTTGTGTTGGGTCTAGTAATGGCCTGCCCAGAGTGCTAGCAGTGATCAGTTGTGGGGGCTGGATTCCTCCAGACAGATGTTTAAGCGGATCTTCCTACCTAGCAAAGCATAGAATGTCACGAGGCAGGAGGATGAGCAGTAAGCATTTATTAATAAAACCAGAACCATAAGCTGAAAGTGAGAGATATAGAGACTCTCAATAAGAGCAGGAGAAAGTACAACAACAGAAGAGGTTTCAAGGTATTCATACGCCACTAATAATGTTACTAAAGAATGGAGCCATGTTTTGTGATTGTATTAATACTTTGATCTCTATTAGGTAATGTCCAAACTGTTGCTTCTAGAAGAGCAACTTGCTTAATTATTCTCTAATAACCCCCAAATCTTACATTCCCAAAAGTATTAATTTGATATCATTGATTCAGACATCAAGCTCTGTATCACAGAGCATCATATTATAACTGTGAAATCTTGAATCTACCTAGAAATGAAATATCATCCTATTGCTTGTTGTCTATAAAGTTCTTAATTTTTGTTTAGAGCATATTACACTACATATTGCCCTATATTAACATGGTTGGTTTGCACAATACTTGTCATAATCACAGAAATATTATGAAAAACAAGAAAAGTTAATAATTACTCTTAAAAAAATTGATTCCTAAACAAAAGACAGAATCTAAATAACAAGAAAAATAAAATGGATGATGAAGTAATTGTCTTGTTTAAAAATCATGGCACTAATGACAGAAGGAAAAAGTTAGAGGAAGAGAAAGCATAACTACAGTGATTGCTTTAAAAAAAAACATTTTAAAATTATAGGCAAAAAACAGATTTCTTTTCAGCTCCAAGAATAATTTATATGATTTGAAACTGTAATTTTTTTTAGATCAAGCATACTTGATCATTTTCCTCATTTATACATTTTCTGCATCTTTGCCTGATACTTTTTTATCATTTAATTACCTTATCAATCACTTTCCTCCCTTTAGTTCTTAATTTAAGTACTACTGAAAATCATCCTCACAGCATTGGAAAGCATAATTGATTTGCTCTTCCTCCTTTTTTTTTTTCTTTTTTAACCAGCAAAGACCGAGCTCAACATAGCTTAAAATTATATAGCAGATTTTAACAGAGTGGTTAAGTGTTTAAAACTTCCACCTTTCTAGCATATAGTTGTAGAAATCTAGAAGAAATATAATTAAAAGAACAAAAATTAAAATATATTCAAGCAACCAGAAGAAATTGAACATGCCTCTAGTGGATTTGTTTCTTAATTACAGCCAATCAAAGGAACTCAAGTCACACATGCACACACACACACACACACACACACACACACACACACACACACACATTTCTTCAATGATTCCAGAAAATTCAAAATTCATCCCTGTATGGCTTACTATGATTATTCACAATCATATAAACAGGAAGTAGAAGCAAGTGAACTTATACAATATAGCCACCAATCAATGTGCTATTTTTTCTGTGGCTATTTGATTTTGAGAGATACATATTTTGATGTTCTGGACAAGAAATATTTCTGAAAATATCCTAAAATCTTTAATTTATGTGGTTCATTCAACAAATATTAAGCTCTTTTAAAAATACCAGAAACAATGCTACATGCTAACGGTACCAAAAAAAAAAAAAAGTATGTCAAAGGATTTGCCATACAGAAAAACAAACATTAGCGACAAACTAGTAAAATTCAAATACAGTATTGATTTCAGTAAATAGTAATACAGTCACACAGTGCATAACGACATTTAGGTCAATGATGGGCTGCATACGCAACAGTGGTCCCGTAAGATTATAATGGAACTGAAAAATTCCTATCATCGTTATAATATAGCACAATGCATTATAACCACCTGCAGTATTCAGTACAGTAACATGCTGTACAGGTTTGTGGCCTAGGAGCAATAGGCTGTATCATATTGTCCCAAAATAGCCTCACAG
>NW_011888997.1:2186279-2204982 GCF_000151845.1 Pteropus vampyrus | reverse complement strand
CACATAAAATTTTCCAAATTTGTGTACTGTTATAAAGGGGAACAAAGAAATAGGTCTGTAGTAAGGAGGGAATGTAGGTTACACAGACACATATGCATACATGGAACAATGCCCTTGAATAGCTAAAAGACATCAGTATACAATGTACTACATTCAGAGACGTTCAAGAAAAATTCATCCATCCACCATGATAAGAGGAAAGATAAATTATGTGGGTTCAGGATCAGGTAGGTGTACATATGTAATCAAAAGTAATCAACTATATTAATTTTCTATTGGTACATTACACATTACCACAAATTCAGCTGCTTAAAACAACACATGCTTACTACCTCTGTTTTCATGGGTCAGAGCCCAGACATGGCCAAGCTACGTCCAATGTTTAGGGTCTCAGCAGCCTGCAATCAAGGTGTCAGCCAGAGCTGTGGTTTATCTAAGGCTTGGAGTCTGCTTCCCAGCTCACGTGGTTATTGGCAGAATTCATTGCCTTGCAGCTGTAGAACTCATGACAATGTGTTTATGCAAAGCTTGCACCAGAGGGATTTTCTGTTGCTTTGAATCTCTGCCTTCAGAAAAGGCCTCAGTCCTCTTCAAAAGTCATCTTGATTCAGTCCAGGCCCACCCAGGATAATTTCCCTTTTGATTAAATAAAATCAAGTGATTAGAGATATTAGTTACATCTGCAAAATCCTTTCATCTTTGCTGTATAAAGTGAGTGATATCCCATCCCCTTTACATATTCTAGTGGTCAGAAGTCACGGGTTGTGCCCACACTCAAGAAGAAGGACCTATAAGACAGTGTGATTTACTAGAGGTCATTCCACCACATCTTTTAATTCACTTTTTGATTTTAATTTTTTTTTCTCTGAGGGGAACAGGAAGCAAAGTCAACAACTAAGACTGAGCCTTGGCAGGAGATAGTAAAGGTCTGAAAAAAGAAAAAGGTTAGAAATAATCATATGAAGGAGGAGGAGAGAGAATGACTAGATACTGTGGATTTGCTGGGTGATGGAACGAATCCGCTTGAGATTGGCCATGCATTTAATGTGAACATAGCATTATTTTGTATTTTTCTTCTGTAATGGAGCAGGTAGAGTGCTGAATTTTAGCCATGAAAGTAAAACAAAATGAAGGGAAATGAAGTTAGTTAATTGAAGAATAAGCTAAATTGATTTCATGTACTCCGGAATGCACAAAATAATGCTTTTACTTAAGTATTCATTCAAAAAAATTCTTATTGAGTTTAAATTAATATATTTGAACTTAAGATAATACTGTAAGTCTTGGGAAAATTCATTATTAATTTGATATTTGTAATAATCATCAATTCCTTTGCCTGTTGAAGAAAATCTCAAAGGAATGTCAGATTTGTTTTCAATGTTAATAAATATATAATATTTATTTACATTTCTGCATATTAAACATACTTCAATATTTAATGAATTTCCATAATAACCAAAATACAGGTTTTTTCTGCCTTTGAGATCTTTTCCTAATCTCAGGACAGTTTTGAAATTCAGATATAGTGAATATGAATATAATTAAAACATCTCCAATAAACTCAGTCATTTTTATGAAGCTGATTTTAAAAGCTTGACACTGTACTTTACATTCTATCATCAGATGTTATACATAAATTTTAAAGTGTTTCTTCATCTTTGTATTCCAAAAGTCATTGTCTGAACCCATCCTTTGTGTTGGGTCTAGTAATGGCCTGCCCAGAGTGCTAGCAGTGATCAGTTGTGGGGGCTGGATTCCTCCAGACAGATGTTTAAGCGGATCTTCCTACCTAGCAAAGCATAGAATGTCACGAGGCAGGAGGATGAGCAGTAAGCATTTATTAATAAAACCAGAACCATAAGCTGAAAGTGAGAGATATAGAGACTCTCAATAAGAGCAGGAGAAAGTACAACAACAGAAGAGGTTTCAAGGTATTCATACGCCACTAATAATGTTACTAAAGAATGGAGCCATGTTTTGTGATTGTATTAATACTTTGATCTCTATTAGGTAATGTCCAAACTGTTGCTTCTAGAAGAGCAACTTGCTTAATTATTCTCTAATAACCCCCAAATCTTACATTCCCAAAAGTATTAATTTGATATCATTGATTCAGACATCAAGCTCTGTATCACAGAGCATCATATTATAACTGTGAAATCTTGAATCTACCTAGAAATGAAATATCATCCTATTGCTTGTTGTCTATAAAGTTCTTAATTTTTGTTTAGAGCATATTACACTACATATTGCCCTATATTAACATGGTTGGTTTGCACAATACTTGTCATAATCACAGAAATATTATGAAAAACAAGAAAAGTTAATAATTACTCTTAAAAAAATTGATTCCTAAACAAAAGACAGAATCTAAATAACAAGAAAAATAAAATGGATGATGAAGTAATTGTCTTGTTTAAAAATCATGGCACTAATGACAGAAGGAAAAAGTTAGAGGAAGAGAAAGCATAACTACAGTGATTGCTTTAAAAAAAAACATTTTAAAATTATAGGCAAAAAACAGATTTCTTTTCAGCTCCAAGAATAATTTATATGATTTGAAACTGTAATTTTTTTTAGATCAAGCATACTTGATCATTTTCCTCATTTATACATTTTCTGCATCTTTGCCTGATACTTTTTTATCATTTAATTACCTTATCAATCACTTTCCTCCCTTTAGTTCTTAATTTAAGTACTACTGAAAATCATCCTCACAGCATTGGAAAGCATAATTGATTTGCTCTTCCTCCTTTTTTTTTTTTCTTTTTTAACCAGCAAAGACCGAGCTCAACATAGCTTAAAATTATATAGCAGATTTTAACAGAGTGGTTAAGTGTTTAAAACTTCCACCTTTCTAGCATATAGTTGTAGAAATCTAGAAGAAATATAATTAAAAGAACAAAAATTAAAATATATTCAAGCAACCAGAAGAAATTGAACATGCCTCTAGTGGATTTGTTTCTTAATTACAGCCAATCAAAGGAACTCAAGTCACACATGCACACACACACACACACACACACACACACGCACACACACACATTTCTTCAATGATTCCAGAAAATTCAAAATTCATCCCTGTATGGCTTACTATGATTATTCACAATCATATAAACAGGAAGTAGAAGCAAGTGAACATATACAATATAGCCACCAATCAATGTGCTATTTTTTCTGTGGCTATTTGATTTTGAGAGATACATATTTTGATGTTCTGGACAAGAAATATTTCTGAAAATATCCTAAAATCTTTAATTTATGTGGTTCATTCAACAAATATTAAGCTCTTTTAAAAATACCAGAAACAATGCTACATGCTAACGGTACCAAAAAAAAAAAAAAGTATGTCAAAGGATTTGCCATACAGAAAAACAAACATTAGCGACAAACTAGTAAAATTCAAATACAGTATTGATTTCAGTAAATAGTAATACAGTCACACAGTGCATAACGACATTTAGGTCAATGATGGGCTGCATACGCAACAGTGGTCCCGTAAGATTATAATGGAACTGAAAAATTCCTATCATCGTTATAATATAGCACAATGCATTATAACCACCTGCAGTATTCAGTACAGTAACATGCTGTACAGGTTTGTGGCCTAGGAGCAATAGGCTGTATCATATTGTCCCAAAATAGCCTCACAGGGCCTTGAAGGTTTTTTTTTTTTTTTTTTTTCCAGAAATGACTTTATCTAATCAAATGAATTCTAATTTAAAACATAGGATGTCCACATATTTTTAAAGGAATTATGTATCATCTTTGGAAGGGGAAGCAACAATACAAATTGAAAAGAGGCCTTTAGACCCTAATCTACTATGGGGAGGAAGCAGGGTAAGAAAATTACTCAGTATCAAATAGGCTATTTCTAATGGAACAAAGGATGTCCTGTAGGAATCAAGAACCTAGAAACCATAGCCAAGAGATATGGTCAGTTTTTCTCAGGAGGCCTAATAAAGGATCCTAACCAAGGAAATGACATCATGTGCCCAAGTGAATTTCAATGCAGCTATGAGCCTATGACTGCAATGAGCTTCCCATTTTTTCTTCTTTTTGATTGGGTGTGACTATTAAAATTATGCTATTCTTGTCTCACCATTTCGTGTTGAGTATGTGGGTAGAAAGTAACTGATGTCTTTAGTTCACTGGTCTTCAGATTAAGAGAAAGTATATCTAGTGTGCTTCATAAGCACATGACTTTATTTAAATGACAAGATTCTTGACAATAAATCTAAGCCTGACGTCATAATGAAATGAGACTTCTGATATTCTGACAGTATGTCAGTGTATTGTTCATGAGGGCGATAATTAATATGTGACCAGAGGGCAAACTAAAATGGCATATTAAAAATGGTCACTTATTCTTTGATACTTGTTGACAGAGGGGTCTATAGTTCCTGCCTTGAATATGAGTGGGTTTCATGACTCTTTTGATCAATAAAATATGGTAGAAGTAAGGCTGTGCCAAGTTTCAGGTCCAGGCTTTATGAGACTATCATTTTCCACTTTGTCTCTCTCAGATAACTTATTCTATAAGAAGCAAACACCATAGAAGAACTCCTGCTTTGCTGAGACTGCCATGCTATTAAATATTTCCAGACATCTTGCATTAGATATCATCCCCTTTCTCCAAGCACTATCCCCTAATCTAATATTTTCTCTCTCACCACTGCATTTATCACAAACAGACATATATTATGTTATCTTTCTGCTGTCTCACTATTATATAAATCCTGAGAGTTATTGCTTTAGCTATAGCATCTAGAAAAGAGCTCAATAAATATAATAGTTCAAGAAAAAATAAAAAATATATAAAAATTTTGTTATAGAAATTATATAATTACTGTATATATATCTCCATTTATATTATACATTATATACATAGTATGTATTTGTTTTCCAATTTCATATCATAGTCTGAAATTTATACATTTATTTCCAATTTTATCTTTTGTTTAAAAATTATATTTTGAATGAATTTCCTCATTAACAAGTTCAATCATTTATTTACTCATCGACTCAAAAATGTGGATGGACTTCTTTTCTCCAGACTTACTGAGGTATAATTGACAGATAAAATTATAATATAAAGTATACATAAGGAATTGATCAATACCCATTTTGAAATGATTACCACAATCAAGTTAATTAGCATATTCATAATCTCACATACTGATTTTTTTGGGGGGGAGGTGTGAAATCATGATCAACTCTCAGTAAATTTCAAGTATACAATACAGTAGTATTAACTATAGTTGCCATCCTCTCCCAGTTATGGCTATCTCTGTCCCTGGCAACCATTACTATACTCTGCTACTATAAGATTTTTTTTTTTTTTTTTTTTGGTTTCCACATGTAAGTGATACCATACATTTTTGTCTTTCTCTGTCTAGATAATTTCAATTTGTTCTATGCCTTCCATTTTCACCATTTCCTTCTTTTTTAAGGCTAAAAAATATTTCATAATATGATAATTACATAAATATTTTCTTTATTCATTCACACATCAATGAATGGACATTAAGGTTGTTTCATAACATAGCTATTGTGAATAATGCTGCAATGAACATGAGAGAACAGATATTTCTTCAATATAGCTATTTCGTTTCTTTTGGAAAAATACCCAGAAATGGGATTGCTAGATCTTATCGAAGCTCTAGTTTTAATTTTTTGAGGAACTTCCATACTGTTTTCTATAGTGGCTGAAGTAATTTATATTTCCACCAGCAATGTACAAGAGTTTCTTTTTCTCCACATTGAGAAATGGTTATGCAGTTATTTGAAGATGGAAAAAAAATTTTAAAAAGGATTTTGAGATAATCCAACTATTAGTAACTGTAAGAATCTGTTGCTAACCAGAAGGCTTGGTGAACCAAGGGAAAGGGCCCAATAGCTTAGGAAAGAAGCTTCTGGGTAGCTTTTTCTTTTTTTTTCTTTTCTTTCTTTTCTTTTTTTTTTTTTTTTAGATCTCTGAAGGGTACAAACTTTTGAAATGGCTAATGTAGTTACTAGTTTCCAGACTATTAGTTATGCATTCTTATAATTTTGTTTTCCAGTATCTCAACTTTTGATTTTAGATACTGCTTTAGTTCCTTAGAAATAGTTCCTTAGAAATAGTTCCTTAGAATCATTGGATTGGGATGACTGATCTCATTTTTCAAGGACAAATTTATTTAATGCTGCATAGTTAGGACAAGGAGAACTTTGTCTTAAATTTAAGCATATTTATGACGAATCTCTTCAACTTCCATCCAATAGTAAAGGTTAATAAAAAAAAAATCAACTAAACAAATAGACAGAATAGGCAAGGGAACAATGAAGTCATAAATTACAACTACAGCCTTGTGACAAGTTGGACAAAAATATAGAGACAAACTGCTATTTCAGCCTTTCATTGTTATGTACAAATTAGCAAACACTGACTAAAATTTTCCTTTCTTCTACATTTTCCCCATTATTTTACATAAGGATTATTGTTGGTAACTTTTAAATTGAATCTTTAGGTAGATTTGTATTCAAATGAAAATAAAATTAACAACACTTCAGGTAAGATACACTGGATAACAATGACTGCTGGACTTTGCATTTAACATTTTTAAAGAAACAATAAAAACATCTTTATATAGATGAAGAATTGTGCCTTTTTAGGAGGAAGCACTGACTTGCTACTGGTGTTTTATGAAGTCTTAAATATATTTAGAAGAAAGTGTTTTGATGCTGAGCAACCCAAGGGGTGGACTGTGGTGACTCAGCTTAAAGCCTACCCTTCTATACTCTGCTGTTACATTAGGACTAGAGGAGGCAAACTCTCTTGACATCTGGGTTCCTACTATATTTTATTAGTAGGAAGCATTAGAAGGAGATTTATTAGTACATAGGGCTTCTAAGAAACACCTACTCTGTTTCTAATTACCATTAGCACTGCTTTAGGAACAAAGGATATCTCCATTCTCAGCCAATGACAGGAAACACTATACACCTTGTTCCTTCTCAGAGGTCCAAGCACCAATCATCTCGGGTGGCCTGATCACCAGGTGTGTAGGACTCCTCTCAGCTGTCTAAGCTCCTGTTGTGCTATGGTCCCTTCTTTGAGCACCTAGATTCTAAGCCACGCTAATTACCTTTTGTTCCCTAAATCTTAAGAAGAGCAGCTGCCCCTTGAAGTAACTAATACCTGAGTTTCCTCAGCATCTTGATGTTTTCTAACTTTTGGCTAATCACTTCTCTGTTTGCAATTCCTAACATTTTTTTAGAAACTAGAATTTGACCAATAAAGGCTGGAAATAGTTCCTAAAAAATAATTACCTCTCACATAATTTACAAAGGTATATGTTTATATAAAATTCAATGTAAACACACACATTTTTTTTAAATATTATATATGAATAATAAAATTCTAGGTGGTTTTTGAGATTTTATTTCCCAATATTTTCTAAATTTTCTATACAAGATATCCATACCTCCATAACAAGAATAAAAATAAAATGATAATAATGTCATATTCAATGTTGAGAAGCAAAGTATTCTGTGTTTCTGGGGACTGGACATTATAGGTCATTACTTTACAAAATAATTTATGGATTACTTGTACTGTATCATCTCAGGTGCTAGTTTTTTTTAACTTACATTTCTCTTCAGATCTTATACTTTTGGGTTAGGGCTAAGATTTTGAATTTTAACAAGAGCTCCAAGTGATTATCATGAATATATTGAATTGAATTCAGATCAATCCCTTGAGGGTTGCCCATTTCTTCCTCTTACGCACATGAACAATTATCCTCACAAGATATATCTGTGGACCTGACATTTTAAGATAAAAACAAGTATAATGAATGTATTACTAACTCACTTCCACTTAAGGCATTTGTCACTTTATTGGATGCTCCTCATGCCCTCTATAAAACCTACTGTATGATACACATATACCAAATGCT
Source organism: Pteropus vampyrus (assembly GCF_000151845.1). NCBI lineage: Eukaryota > Metazoa > Chordata > Mammalia > Chiroptera > Pteropodidae > Pteropus > Pteropus vampyrus. The sequence goes on along the minus strand of NW_011888997.1, from coordinate 2,197,042 downwards.
CCCATATGACACTAATCTTTAATAATACCATATATTTTGGCTTTGATGGTTGAATTAGTTGCAAGCCAAGAACCAGTTTGTTTTCCTTTATGATTATGTCATTGTAAATACATAAATAAGTAAAATATGAGTGCAAAAAACCTAAATTCAGAATTAAATTACATGATTATTAGGAGAATAGCTAACACCGTGTAACGTCTTTGCAATTCCTCTATCCCGTCCCAAGACTAGAACTCTGGCACTCTAAAAATGCAAGGGTTCTTACAGATCAACTTTCAACTCAGTACAGGTTGCTTGTTTTTCCTTATGAGACAATACAAGTTAAACATTTTTATTGGCAAGTATTTCAATACGTCACAATAATACACAACACATCAGATTTTTCAGAAAATTAGAAACTTTGAGGTTTAAATTTGATTCTTAATATTTTAAAAATCATACTCAATATGAGATAAAATGTGGCCACTTAGTATCTAAATATAAATATTAGTTTTCAGAATTAAAAATTAATAGAATATTGTTGATTTGGGTTAATTTGTGGGAACTATTGTATAATATAACCTTATTATGGATAGTGGTGGAATGAACCTCAGGGACATGATGAGGAAAAGAGTAGACATGGAAGAAAAGCTCTTACTTAAAGAAGCCATTCAAGGATGAGGGTGGGCAGGAATAATGAAATTTAGGAGACAGAGAAACACTGATGAAAAAGTATCAACTTCTACAACAAATTTTCAAAGTTTGAATAGAGGCAGATAAGAATATAGTAAAAATGGAGCTTCGAGTCAACTATATTAACATATAAATTTTACTAAGACCATATATGAAATAAGTTGAATTATAAAGGATACACATAATATATATATATGTGTGTATATATATATATATATACACATATATATAATATATATGGCAATAACTAAAACTGAAATGAAATGGTAAATTCCTTTTAATCATTCTGAATATATGTAATTACTAGTCACACTGATGTTATTTTATTTCCCAAATTGTTCCAACTTAAATTGAGGATAACATTCTTTCATCCAGTGTTGTATCAACTGAAAATATCTATTTACTTCCCAGCTATGAAAGGACAATAAAAATTCATGTGGGAATAGCCTTGATATATTGAAGACTACTACGGTTTGTTCAGAATGACAAAAAAAGTAGGCGAATTTACATTTTGAATGTTTTGAAACTGCTTTTGTGTTCAATGTATTGTATTGTAAAAGTGTAAAATTGATAATTTGAATATAATATATACTAATTTTCTGTTGACTAAATTATATTGAGCAGAATACATTTCCCAAATACGCTTCTAAACATTAGAGATTGTAGTATTATTTACTGCTTTCTAGTTTTTGTTCTATTCAATAGTACATAAAGGAAGCAATTTCTCTATAAAATGAGAAAGTAGTATAATTCAACTGTCAACAAATATACCCAAAATTATACATTCAAATAAGTACTGTCCTCTTCAAAACTTAGCGAGGAATGGATGAAGAGTAGACTTAGGGCTTATTATTTGCAGTTTTTACAATAATCTAGCTAGGGCTTCAAACAGCATTTTTGAGCTCTGGAATTATTTCTAAAGTTTAATATATACTTAAGTATAAGCGATAATGAAAAATCTCTATCCTTTGACAGTGGCTTGATTTTCAGTTTAATTAAGTTGGGTGATAATTTTGCCAAAATAATGAATGATTATAACATAGTCAGATTTCTCACTAAATTTTAAATTTATTTGAGAACATTTATAAAATTGTTTTGAGATGTAGTTATATACATTATAGCTATTAAAAACAATCTGCTATTGTTTATAGGTCTTATAGGTATTAAAATGAGTTAATTGACTGGTTTGTTACTAACTCAAAGGGAGATTAGCAATTTAATATCTAAATTTTGGTTTCAGGATATTACAGCTGGATCTAACCATGGAAAATCAAATTCTGGAATAAATGTTTAATGAGTGCAGACTAAAAATCCTACTCAATCTTCTTTTCTCAAGCCATCATCTCAGCACAGGGTGTTGCCTCAGGAGAAGAAGGCATCATTTTCTCATTTGTGTCATGTTAGTTGTCCAGGGTAGTTGCAGTCTCACTGCCATCACTGTCAGACAATCGCTACTTCCTTTTCCACATCCTTTGTATTGTTATTCCCATTAGCAATTAAATAATTAAAGCATATTCTAAAGTGAAACCATTTACAAAAGATAACAGGCTGAGTAGAGGGTTTATATTTTTTAAGATTTCATTTTTATATTGCTATAGTTGTTATCTTTTATAGGGATCAGTTTCAAGCTGCAAAAGTAATATGGAATAATGACCTAGATTTTTTAAATCATACCTTTGGGTATGGAAAGTACATGGAAATCAGGGTGTGGAAGGTGGAGCGGAGGCGTATTCTTCATTTCCTCTCTTCCCACTTTGCCATATCTTCACATGTTGATACTCAGATTAGAAATTCAAAATACATGAGTTGTGTCGTGTTATAACTAATGGCACAATCTGTGACAATGTATGATTTCTGGAACTACAGATACTCTAGACATCATTCAGTACTGCAGAGGTTGCCTAGTGGTGTGTTAAGGAACATGGGCTTTAGAATTCTTCACAATTTATGGCTTAATCCTTCCTCTGCTTCCTTGGGTGAATTACTCTGGGATCTGTGTTTCTTATTTTATAAAAAATAAATACTTATTTCTGACCCTTAAGATAGTTTTGACAATTAAATGAGAGCATTGCTTACACTGAATATTTTCAAAAATGTTAATTCATATCTCAACTGGACATCTTAAGAAAAATTTGCTTTCATTCATTGCTTCTGTTAATCCAAAAATATTAACTGGGCACTTACTATGTTCCAGGCACTGTTCCAGGAAGCACAGATACACTAGGAAGAACTATAGAAATTCTTGCCTCTGTGGGGCTTCATTTTAGAAAAGGAGACAGATATTTATTTTCTCTAGACAGTCGTACACCCGCAGAGAAAAACATAGCATATAACAGGCACATAGATTGACAGGGAGGGGCTGAACATTTAAATTGGTGGATCTAAAATGACTTTTTGAGAAAAGATGTTTTAAGTAAATATCTCAAGGACTACATCTGGAAGCCGATAAAGAAATGAGCCATGAAAATATTTAAGGAAAGACTGTTTCAAGAAGAGGGAACAAGGGATACTAAGGCTCTAGAGATAGCATATTGATAAGTTTGAGAAACAGCATGAAAGCCAATGTGGCTGGACCAGTGTGAGAAAAGGTGAGAAGTAAGAGGTACTCAGGTCACAGTCAATGGAAGATAGTGTAGACCTCTGAAGACCACCATAAGGAATTTAGCTTTTAGTGCACTGATATGAAATCATGAGAGGGTTCAGAGAACAGGAGTAAAAATTTGCTTCATGAGATAGAACAATGAAAAAGACATATCTATTCCTTCCTATCATGGAAATTCCAGATAAGTAAAGAAAAAGTTAAAGAAACATTTACAATAAAGTGTATTAAGAACTATGATAGCAGGGGACAATGGGACTCCCCTACATCTAAGTATTCATTTTCTGGGTCTTTGAAGTTATAACATTATAACTTCAAAGAGACACAAAAGTCATCTTACACTGGGAATATTCACTAATAAACTGACTACTTTTAAAAACCGATCTTAAATCAAATATCCTCTTCCACTATCTTCTTTTCTATTCAGGGATGGTATAGTCATTAACCAATCAGAAAAAAATAGCTGCTAACGCACTGGTGCCACGGGGACCCTGTGCTATGATCGCCACTCTCGTTATTGAATTATGAGGAAGTTTAAGGGTCTCAGAGTAGAGTTAAATTAGTGAGGGCAGCAGCATCTGGCATATTTCGGGCTTCAAAGCAGTAGTATTTAAAGGCATGGCTGAGTCTCAATAATTTAGCAACTTATATGGCCACAACAGAGTTTACTAGCTGAATATCAGCCTTGCTTCTAAGGCCAAACATCATCCCTATTGTACCAAAGTTCGCATTCCTTATTGGTCAGCCTTTCACTGATTGTTAGCTGATTGTAAACATCTAAAAACAATGTAAGCACAATGGCATTTGATGGGAAAGTGAAACTACAAATCTTGTAAAAAGTGTAAGATTTCATTAAATTCCTAAAAGTGATGTTGGAGAACTACATTAATGACTGGTAGTAATCAACTGCATTAAAAGTGGTAATAAATTAATACAGTTAAATATAATATAGTTAATACACACTAATGTAGTTAAAAATAGTGCTGCATTTTTTAGTGGTAGAAAAAAATGGGGAAAAAAGCAACAAGGATTAGAGATGTGCTCTTGAAAGGGCTTGATTTAACAATTTAAAGATAAAACAGATTTTAGGGAAAAATGACAAACCTTGATTTTTTTTATGATTAAGACACAAAAGTTAGATTATTTTTATAATTATGGTATATAATTATTTTTCTAATTGGGTTCTCTATATTGTTAGAAAATTTAGATATGAAGTCAAAGCTAATTTCCTTATTGTCATTTTTTTCATTCTTTGTTCATTTTAATAAAAGGAATTTAATTATGCTAAATTTTGTTAAATATCAGATAAAATAGACATGCATAATTTTAGGTTTTATTTTTCATGACAAATTTCTTGTGAAAATGTTTGTCAGTATTTCCTATATTTTAAAATTTTGTTTGAAATGAATTTAAGTGGTTATAGCATTTAGTATCAGACTCCATAAGAGAGGCACCAAAAGCCCAAAAGTCATGGATCTAGAAGCTAAAAAACGAATTTCAGAATTAGTCACATCTAATGCAAGTGCCACTTTTCCTCTCTTTTAATGACCACCTTCCTCTAACATATTTGCATGAGTTCTCTTCAACTCTAAGTTGTTTCCCTTCCCTCTTAACCACAGGCCTCTCATTAATTCAGTGCTCATCAGGTGTGATACTCAAAGAGTGAAAGTCCCCTCACTTGTCATGGTATTTATAACCTCTACAAGACACTTCTTCATGGGTGCTAAATTTGAGGCAGGATGTAACTCTATTACATTTCTACATTTCCCTGTTGACTCCACCAACAAAATCACACAGGTACACAAGGGTTGGAGGAATCCATGTATAAAATGAGTATAAATGAGTAAATGGAAAACATTAACAACTATTTCAGGTATTCAGGATTTCTTGTTATAGTGAGATTGAGAGTGAGATTGAGAGTGCTAGTCAGGCCCTGGCAAGCAAGAGTCGACTAATGCTAACTAATCAGCTACAGTGGAATATACCCTCCACTACTTGTTAGGAAACACTGTACAAGATAACATATTGTTTCCTTAGTACTTCAAAGGTACCAACACATTATCCAGATTCAATTCCATTTTTAGACCATCTGAATTTGTGAGTTTCTAGTGTATTTTATAGAGGCAATGGTGGTTCATAGTGTGGTCTCTGGAGGCAGACTGCCTACGTTTGAAAACTGGCTCTACTAAAACATATCACCGCAATCTTAGACAAATTGCTTAATCTCTGTGTCTTTGTTTCTTCATTTGTAAAATGGAGATGAGTATCTACATTACAGGTTACTGTGGATTAAATTAACATTCATTAGTATATTACAGAGCTTCGAAGTGTCTGTCAGATGACACACACTCTATATAGTTTAGTTTTTATTATATGTGTAAATAACCTTTTTTTGACACTCCTTTATCTTACCAGCAAAATGTGAATACTAAAATCTAATTTTTTGTATTAAATTACACATGTTAATGTAGGCAAAAGCACTGGGGATGCATGTGAAATGGGTGAAGAGGTATGTCTCTTCCTCAACATCCCGAGGTTAAGCGAGCTTTCTCTTAAAACCAGTTGCCATTTCAAGGAGTAGACAGAGAGAGACAGAGAATGGCAGAATGAAAATAGCCCTGATAGGGAGTCGAACTTTGAACTGACCACCTAAAATGAACTGAAATAATTTGAAAAATAATTTTTTTTAGTTAGATATGAGTAAGATACCTTTAACTGGCAAATGCTAAGTTCCTATCATAATCAGAAGGATAAGCACTTAAAAAGAATTGTAAAATCAGATAGTACTAACTCTAAAGTTTTGTTCATCAAAGTACAACAAATAAACTTTAACTTCCCTGTTAGAACAATATTAATATAACTGAATTTCTAAAATACACATTCCTTGTGCTTTTTATTTTCCTTTTATAATAAATAATAGTGATACTCTTTAACAACTCAACAATATAACTTGGTTTACATCTTTGGAAGTGTGAATTTCTATTAGCACATTCCTTGAAAACATGAAGAAAAAGATATGTAACACTCGTAAGCTAGCAGAATTTCGATTTGCTTTTATTCCTTGCTGTGCCATATGAGTTTCATTTTGAAAAGCACATAATCTTGCTCGGGTGAAGGCTGCATGCTTGACACTTAGCAAAGTGTTTTTTCCAAGTCATTTTTCTTGTTGTTTGGTTAAATGCTTCAGATTTCCATGTATTTTTACATTCTGCAAGGAGCATATTTTGTAAAATGTAAAAATCTTGCTCTTCATCAAAATCACCTCACTGCTTACCCAAAATTCACATAAGTAGATTTATGACAGCATTATCTAATAAATGAGATTATTTCATAAAACTTCCACTAAAGAGAAGACTGCAGCATAATAGAAAGTTGACTGAGTTAAAGCTTCCTATATTGATAAAACAAAATTTTTATAGATTTATTGAACATTAATATGAAATATATTACTTTTAACCATGAATAGTAGCACCTACCTACTTAAAATTAATAGAATATTTTCATGAGACACTATAGGACTTACTGTCTAGGAAATTTTATTGCATTTCTCATCCTAAAAATATTGAGAGGGAGGAGGGAAAACAACATATTTCATCAAAATTTTTCACAAAAAAATGTTCTTAATCAGAAAATTTTATTAATTATAACACTTTAATGCCTAAAGAACTCTAAGAGAAAATAACATATGGGGAAAAACTAGTTCTGGTTTTCATTGTAGAGATTTTGTCTCTGTTTTTCTTTATTATGCCCCTAGTTTCCATAACAGTTTATACCACATGGTGCCTGCTTAATGTTAGTTATAAATATTAATAACAATATTGCTGTCATATCCAGGACTCAATAAATACTTATTGAGGGAATGAGTGAATAAAAATTAAGATTTTTACCTTGTTTAATGTATATATTTAATTTTGTTTTATAATTACCAAACTAAAATCCCCAAGTGACCCAGATTTGGTATTCTCTGGTTCTTACATCTCAAGTTTTAAAGATTTACTTTAAAAAATATTTGATTCTAATTTCTGCTACTTTCAGTCTAAGAAGACAAATTCTCAAGAGGTTACTCATGAAGATTTATAAATGCTCTCATCTTCTTCATGTAGATTACAATCATATTACCATTTTTTTTAACATTAGCAATCTTTTGGTTGATCCACTAAAATGTAATTATTCTGAGAACAAATAATATGTAATATTTTGTTTGAGATCAATTTTCATTGTAGACTGTGTATATGTGTATGTGTGTGTGTGTGTGTGCGTGTGTGTGTGTGTGTGTGTGTGTGTGTATATACGTTCCCAGTACAATCAATGCTATTTCCTATCCTTATTATTTGGTAACCAACTAAGCTTTCTTAAAAATCTTTGAATTCCTAATGTTTGGTCATAGCATACATGTCTCGTATCACACACACACACACATGCACACACACACACACACACACACACATGTGTTGTTCTTGTTAAATGGATAAGCGATAGCAATTGTTTGGCAATTATAGAAATTAAACCTTCTTCTGGAGCACTAAACAATTAAATGAAAGAAATAGCACATTACCATGCCTAGTATAGTAAGTACTCAATAAATCTTAGTTATATTATTATAAAATGATCTCTGTTAAATAAATATTCATAAAGTTCCAAAGGAATCTCATGTAGGAAAGATTGCATTTGTGGATTAAGATAAGAAATCACAAAAGGGTTAAAATATAATCTGAGTCATTAAGTACAAGTAGTTTACCAGGTTCTATTGCATGTAACTGGATATACATATCACATTTTTTTTTAAACATAAATATTTACCAAAAGTACATAGTAAGCACCTATCTGTACAAGTGAATATTCAAGACACTAAAAGTAATGAAATACAGATAGGCGGATGAAACTAACTTGGAGACATTTCACCACTGGATGATAAACATGTGTCTTAATGATAAGAATGGTATATTAACCAAACAAATATAAACTATGAGATAATCTACTTAATAGCATACCTTCACTGTCAATCTTCATTTTCATTCTCTTACTTATTTCTTAATTCTGATAGCCTTTTAGAAATCATTTCAAGGTGCCATTCAAATATGGTATCATTAATTTTCTTGAACAGGCAAGCAATCATATCTCATGAGATAACATAAGAAATTGTTATGACAGCAAAGCACAACAGAGTACTACGTGGGATGTAAAACAAAACCTGTGCTTATTACATTCTGAAACAGACTGAATAGGATTCACCATACCTCCAAGTAATGAGAAATAGTAAAGGTTGTTAAAACATGTGGATAAGGAAAAAATTATACTGCATTTGTTTCTGTGAAATTGTAATATAAGGGATAATCAGAGTAACTCCATCAAATGGACTGTGGTTTAATCCTTGGTCATCAAAAAATAAGAGTAACAACCACCAACACAACAAACAAACAACAATGAAAGCAGCTTCTGGCCTATACTCTGAAAAATTTTTAAATAGAAAATTTAATCTATATTTTAATTGAGAACTCAAAAACACTCTTCACAATCAAGCATATTCCCATTCCAAGGAGAGATTTTTCAAAGACCTCAAAAGTTCTAGGCTTGGGAAAGGCATTTCTGATATTTTGATATTCACTTGTAAATTCTGTGCTCAAGAAAAAGGATATCTCAGGTTCCTTTAAATTAAAAAAATCATCGATATTAAGAGAAAAAAGAAAAATGAAATGGCAGTTGGCCATGCTTTAATGATTTAACTTGGCATCTGGTCAAATGACCTGGGCAAATGTTCTTTTGAAAAATGTCATGGAATTTTTATTAATGATGAATATTTAAGGTCTCAAACCAAACTCATCTTAAAGAAGGCTACTTTAGCAATCTAAGTTCTGTTAAAACTCCATTTTGAATGACTTGACCCTCATAATAATTGAACGAGTTCTGCATGCAAATGTAGTCTAAATCACTTTTCTCTCAGGCATCGTATTCTTTTGTTGAATCTGAACAAAACATGCACCAAAAATTAAACCAATCTGCATATATTGATTTCTTCAGGAAACTTGGAGTTGCCATTCAGTTGCTTATTGCTGAATTTTGTGGACTTAAAATTTTCAAACCTAGGTTCACAGACTATGTAATTTTTTGAAATTACTTATTTCTCAATAATATCTGATTCCAAATATTCTACTAAGGAAATGTGTAAACGTAAAATATTGAGAGTGAAAAAATCAAAATAATTTTGTTTTCAAGTGAATATATAAACTTGAATAATGACAACAATAATAATGTAATTTTTAAAACTTTGTATTTTATTTACAGATAACATGTGCCACATGACAGACTTTTTCTTAGTGCTTTTTTATGAATTTTCTCATCGACAATTTCTATGTGAAACTCTATGTGAGATAATGGCACAAGATCATAGAGCTACTAAAAGATGAAACCAGAATTGAGTAGAACAATTTTTGAAATGAAGTTTTCAAATCTAGCATAGGAGTGCACATTCTGGAATGTGAAAGACCTGTGTTCAAATCCCTGTGCTACTGCTTATAGACATAAAACTTCCTGCAACGTATTTGACCCAATTGTGCCATAGTTTTCTTATCTATAAAATGGGAATATTAACAATAGGGTCTAATAATAATCTGTCCCATAATGTCCTTTGAGAATTAGATGAGAGAATACTATTAGAAAACTGTTTGTGGCACATATAATCCAATATTTTATTATTATTGTTATTATTTTATCATTTATTTTCTATTGATTGCTTTATTTCCCTTTGACAATTATTTTTAACTACAGTTATTGCATCTTATATACTTGTTATTTACCATAGGTTAGTATAATTTCAGAAGGTAATATTTCTTATAATAATATGATACATAACTAGAATGTAATATAATAATATGATACATAACTAGAATCTTAACTAGAAATTTTCGACTACAATGATACACACTAAGTCTAAACAACAATATTTAAATATAAAAGATTAAATATCAAGATAAAGCAAGTATATGTACTCCAAAATTGGGTTGATTCTACATATACTATATAAAAGAGGGGAGAAAAAAGGAAAATACAAAGCTATTGAGTGTCCACATGTGTCACTTTCCTCTCATTTTTTCTTAACTCTATAAATTATCCATATCCAAGTCCTGTCAATTCATTTCCACACTTGATTCATTTCTCTACATCACTAACTTAGTCCAAACTGTCATCGTCTCTCACTTTACTATCATAATTATCTTCTGGTCTACTTTCATCTACTGGCCACCCTATAATATTTTCTCCATATGCATAAAAAATATATTTTTCGAAGTATAAATCTGATCATGCCACCATATGATCTTTATCGCCCATAAAAACTTTCAGTGGGTTACCACTGTCTTGAGATAAAGATCAGTAGTATGTTGTTCATATTCTGCCTGCCTCTCCAGGCTCATCTGAGATGACTTTCACCTATGTTCTTTCTTTTCCGTCAGTTCCTCAACTGGCAACTACTCTCCTCACACAGGTTTTTGCACAT
>NW_011888997.1:2183346-2186229 GCF_000151845.1 Pteropus vampyrus | reverse complement strand
CTCCAGGCTCATCTGAGATGACTTTCACCTATGTTCTTTCTTTTCCGTCAGTTCCTCAACTGGCAACTACTCTCCTCACACAGGTTTTTGCACATAATTCTCTCTTTGTCAAATGTTCTTAAACTTTGCTTGGTTCATTCTGACTCATCCTTCAGATCTCAACTGAATCATCAATCACTTGTTTTAAAAAGCCTTCTTGACATAGCAAAACCCATAATGTAGGCTCTGAAATCAAGTGCCTCTCCTTCAAAATGATCACAATATTTGCAACTTTATATATATATTTGTGTTTATTTGATTAATACCTGTCTGTCTTCTAGACTAGATTAATTATAGCTAATTTGCATTAAAGATTCCCTAGATATTACACATTGTTTTAATGTGCTTATGTACAGTAATTAATTAAACATCTTGTAGCTACTTAAACAATAAGTTAGTATTGTTAATAATACTTTACAAATGAAAAGATCTAAAGTAGTTAAAGATTTAGGTACATTTTCCAAGGTCACAAAGTAGTAGAGGCAGGACTCAAATCAGGCATAACTTTGACTTTCTCTTAATTATTTAATTTGTTTCCTCTTAGGAGCTGTAAAAGGATTGATGTTACCACTACTGTATCCTCAAGAATGATCATAAATTAGTTACAAAACAGTCTCTGGGACTTAGGGTATAGTATAGAGTATACAGTCAATATTATCGTAATGGTTGTGTGTAGTGCCAGATGGGTGCTAAAGTAATCAGGAAATCACTTCATGCATTGTATAAATGTCTAACTTTTAAATCTAAAATTAAAAAAAAAAAAAAGAATGATCACAGTGACTGAATGCAAATTAATGGATTCTCATTAAAAGATATTTTGGCGTTATCAGAATGTAAAATGTACTTACATTTGAACCCGCAATTCTGGCTCTAGGGTTATCTTGAAGCTCTAATTGTCCATGTGCCCCAAATATAGGTAGAAGAGCATGCATTGCTTTACAGGGCATACTAGCAATTAGCTTAGACAATGGCAAAGCCAATCATCATAATATATCCATATGATTGAATACTCTGGCCATGTAAAATTTAGAACTATGTTGCTGATATGAAATATGCCCAATCTATAAAGCTAAACAAAAAATAATAATAAAATGAGGAGCAAAATAGTACATAAAAGTGATGGTATACATACACGCAGGTTGATAGCCAGAATATATAGAAAGATACATGAAATTGCTAATAGTGATTGCCTTTGGGAAGGAGGATAAAGATTAGAACATCTCATTTCTCAAGGCCCATTATAGTGTACTGTATTCTTCCAATCACATGTATTGCTTTTTAACTCACATGTTCGGGAATATAATAGCTTAATGAGGATATTTTAAAGAAAAATTGTAAGGCAAATGCAAAATTCCTTTTAAAAACATGTGTATCATTTTTCTCAAGAAATATCTAACCAGAAGTAAAGCAAAATAGTGTAAAACTTTAAGGCTATCTGCATGTACAATGGAAAAGAAAAGAAAACATCTTTTTAATATACATTTAAGCAAATTGGAGCAGCCACTTTCACATATTAGGTCAGTTATAACTAATCTTCAGGAAGATGGTTGTTCCTTTAGCAAAACACATTCAAGGGCATTTGGGGATGTGAGCAACCCCAGTCCCACACTCTTAACTTCAAGGCAAAGTCAGGAAGAGATTAAATTTAGAGTTGAATTTTTATGCAGAATAAATAAAAGAAATCCAGAGTTTCTTGGACAGCTTTGTAGGGAGGGGCTCTAAGACTGCAGAATATTCACAGTAAAAGAGGAGTCAGAGTAACGAATCAAAAATTGTGCAATGAATATTACTAGGAACAGTGACAGTCAACATTTAACCTTTAGTCATTTCATTTCCTATACTGTGCCCTAAATCGTTAATAAAAGATGACAACACAAGCTGACCAATAGTAAAGGTGCTTTGGAATACTAAAAATAAAATGAAATGGTGGTCAAGACGAGATGGCAAATATCAAGTGCAGGACCAAGAAGGTTGGTTAAGAGCATCAGGCTGCAGGTTAAGAAAAGTGGGGTGCAGTGTAGAATAACAACACAAATATAACCTTTTTTCTCATACAACTAAAATTCTTACACATACTGGAAAATACTTAAACATATTGAAAAATACTGGGTTCTACTATTTCCACAATGTAAAAGAGGACATCAAAACATTCAAAAATATTTAAAAATATGAACTGTCTTATGAAGTTGAAGAATTGGAACCTAAACTTGGAGAACTTCAATTTATGTACATGAAGGAAAAAGTGCCATCTAAATAAATTCTGGCACAAATTCTAAAATAAAATGCCCAAATTTTATCTCCTAAAATCTAAAGCTATCATAAATGCATTAAACCATGTGCAATGAGTTTGGTCATGATATACTAAAATAGAAATAAAGGGATTTTCAATATCTAAGATTGTGAAATGAAATTATAGACAGACTAGAATAATAGTCAAACACTTACCCAGCATCTTACTCAGTTGGAAGTTCTCAAGATGATGTATTAGGTGATTTGAACACTGTTCTTAAGTACAGGTCAAGGTCATGGGTAAATCCAACTTTCCAGTTTAATTGAAATAATTTTTATAGTATCAGAATTTTTAGTTTAGCCTAACTTTTCATCTACTGAATCATGGATTTTAATGATGGATTAATATAAGAGGATAAATTTGGATATAAGTAGATAAAGGCAAATTATTAAAATTAAACATCTTCAATTGTTCACAGTGAGAATGTTCGACCTTAGGTAACTCTAGAATATTCTGAGCATCCTATATGAAGAGCAATGTGGGAAAATCACACACACACATGCATACCCACAAACACATGCACAAACTAACAACAGCAACAACAAGACCATAAT
>NW_011888997.1:2140807-2183296 GCF_000151845.1 Pteropus vampyrus | reverse complement strand
CACATGCACAAACTAACAACAGCAACAACAAGACCATAATTATTAGAACATATCAGATTATATAATTATTTACAGCTGGAGACTTGATTATCTATTTAAATTACACATTTCTAAGAAATATCTTCCTGGAGATATGTCAGTCTAGAGAGTATACTGACATATTTTCTTTGCTATGCAGCATTTCTAAGGACAAGTCTCTTCCATCCAAACTACCTACCTCTCTTGTTTTCCTCTCAGAGTAACTTTTTCTTGCCTACCTGGTTGAAGTCCTTAAAGATCAGGTGAAATACTCCACTCTCCTATTACTCAAGCACAGCGCTCCAGTCAACTCAGTAATTCCAATATTTCTGATTTAATACACTTTTTTTTTCCTTCTCCACTATGACATCCTAATTTTTTAAAGTCACATTTATCCTGAACTAGTTGTATCCATACAACTGGGAAACCTTGTCCCTCCGTTATCCCATGTATCCCAAAGATGCAAAAGGGATTCTGTAAAGCACCGACTTAATGTTCTCCAAAGCCTTCCAGTAGTGCTTAACATAAACTTCAAATTCTAGTTTATGAAAGTATGCAATCTGGCTTCTTCTTACTCTTCATATCATTCTTGGACTATTTCTCTTTCCTACTGCTCTAGACAAATTGCCTCTTCCCTTTCTTTTTTAAGCCTTTGGGCAAGTAGCCTCTTTTACCCATAAGACTCTTCTCTCCGATGTTTAAAAGGTTGGCTCTTTCTTGCCAATCTGACATCCTCAGAGAAGCTTTTTCTGGCCATTCAATTTAATGTATCTCTGAAGTTGAAATCTGTCAGAATAGCATGTGTTACCATTTGATAGTTTCTTATTTATTTGCTTATGTCGCTGTTTATCATCTTCAGGACTATAATGTAAGGTCTATTATATCTATTTTGGTCTTCAGTGTATTCTCAGTATCTAGAAGTGTACTTAGCTTATACTTTATTTTATAATTACATGAATGACTGAATAAATGAATGGGTAAATATTCTATAAGAAAACTTTCATAATCTCCATGTTAGAATTAATTTCTCTTTTTTTTTTATCGTCACATGGCCTCTAAGCATTACTGTGTTAAAATGAAATTTGTACATGTCTTTCTCCTCCGTTAAATCCCAAGCAATTTGATATAAATGTTTTTTTTCCCTGTCTCTGGATTTTTCAAGTAAGTGACTTGCACAGTGCCTTAGTATCTTGGACATAATGGCTATTCATAAGTGTTTGTCTAATTGAATTATGTTTCCTTTACAAAATCTTAAGAGCCTCTCATGAGCATTCCTAAGGGAAAAGTTTTTCTCTTGGAACCAACCTCTCATGAGTCTTTAAACCAAAATTAATTGCTCCTTCTTTCTGTTCCCATTGTGATCAGCATATGCTAAGTGTTTTTAATAATACGATTTATATTGTGGACATTTATCAACATGTGTATTCAGACAGCCAGACTGAGAGATTATTAGCATTGTTTCTTAAATATAACAGGATTTAACATATCATTCGTAATAAATGAAAGTAATATTTAGTTATCTGCCAATTCCCATCAAAATGTGGGGAGTCAACAGAGAAGAATATTATGCCTGTGCAGATTCAGCAGCATTTCTAGTTAGTCATCGTTACCAAAGGAAAATCATGAATAGTTCCAAAGAGGCCTTGACTGACTGTCAGATCCACTACTCATTCTTAAGCAACTCACTTTGAAGAAAAAAAAAAAAAAGCTGAAGTTATCTAGACACATTTTATTGAGCAAAGCCATGTAATTTTATAACAAACAAGGACAGCCCACAGTTTACTTTTTGGGGTAGGAGAATTATATGATACAACACTTTATTCCTCTTCCTTTTTATATTCTGGCTATGACAACAAATACTCTTTGTAGGAAAAGGGAGTTATTCCAGATATATGGAATCATATATTTCATTAATTTCTGATATGATTTTGTCTTCCTCTGACAAAACTTGAACATATGCCACGAAAACAAAAATATCCAACACAAAATAATGTTCAGCACACAAAGAACTTCCTAAGCACACGTGGCTGATTTTGCAAAAAAAAAAAAAAAAAAACAGGTTTTGTCAAAAATTATCTATAATAGTTGGGAGAGCAGAAAGTGTGCGTTTGAGATAAGAAGTTATACTTAGAGGAAACCCAATACTTTTGACACTCCTATCTCAACATGGCTGTAATTTTATCTATTTAGTTAGTTAGTTAGTTAGTTAGTTAGTTAGTTAGTTAGTTAGTTAGGCGATGTTGCCAAGAACTACCGTCTCTGAGAATATAGCAGTTAACCAGACAAGGTATGCTATAGCATTCAGGAATTTTTCATTATAGTAAAAAATTGAGAAGTTTAGCATGTATCAAATAAGGTAGACATTTTTCTTCAATTGCTTTCTTCAATCATATTTTATATCCCTTACAAGCTGAAACAGCCAAAACTGCAGAACAGTAAACCTGTACCTGGAACTAGAATAGCAGAGGACAGCAAAGGCCATTCTGCAGATCCTGAGCCTGAGAATTTTATAGCCATTTAGCTTTCACCTCATTGTCCAAAGCAACCAACAAAGGAAAGCAATGTAGCAGCTCCTGGCTAAGATCCATTTCTCCAAGAGACACATGCACAAACAGTAAAATCTAGAAGATAAACAGTCCTCTAGATGCACCCGCCCAAATTTTGGGGGTATGATGGTAGAAGGTATCAAATTCTTCTACCACGATGCCATCTCTTGGAGTCACTGGCTTATTCAAAATTTTGACTGAGGCCTACAGTGAGAGCATTTGGCAAGATGTCCTCAAATATTTCAGCACAGATGATACCTGCTGAGACCAAACAATTCCCGAGAGTTTTAAAATATTGTTGTATGCACATTTGACTCTAAAGCTTCCTTGGATCATAATGATGGTGATTTTTATCTCAACTCTTTCTCTTCCTATGGCTACGGTACCACCTTAATGCTGGTGAACACTGGACAGAAGGCACACCTAATCCTCTGTGCCATTCATTCTAGACACCATTACTCAGTTCATAGGAAGGTTCTATTTTAGGAATCCACTTTATCTTTTCTCTTTTCCTGGTGTGCCCAGTCTGCAAATACTCTAGACTCCATCTTTTTCCCAGAAATAATTTTAGATAGGAATGCATTTACATGATGACTGAAGTTTGAATGTCTGCTGACATTATGATTAATGTGAAAATATACCTATGATCATATTTATTTGTTTAATTATTCATTTATTTATTCCATTCATTCTTCTGTGGAGTTTGCAGTTCTGTTTACTTTTTTTTTTTTTTGGTCATTTCTGCATTACCTAAAAATTCCTCATTTTAATCTAAACTCTTAGCTGAGAAGAAACTTAAAAATGCTCAGGAAAATTATTACTAACTAGTATTTGTCCTGCAGTAATTATTGAGAAAAATAGCAGTAGAAGCCATCAAAATAATTCTAAATGAGGCAAATAGCCTGTACTCAGAACATACCCATTCAAAACATCAAAGCTTCCCTGCCAGGAAGGTGGCCTGTGTACTGAGTTCTTTAAGAAACATTTAATATGACAGTCCTTAAACTTTTAATATAAATTAGTATTTCAGGCTATCTGTAAACAGTGGGCATTTTTTTTTCCTTCTGTATGTAGCAATATTATACTAAAAATTATTTTACTGCATTGCTAGTTGTGGGAAGAGAGACTACCAAGGTAATAAATCCAGAAATTTATATTCTTAGACAAGAAAAATATGTACTTGTTAAGCTTTAGAAACTTCTAGCTAAGATTGTTTAAAATAGAATATTTCACTACGTTATGTGCTGGCACTTTTTAAAGCATATCAGTAAGGATACTTTACCAATTTCGGGACAAGAGGCAAATGATGCAAAGAATGATATTGGCATTACGGAATTATGCCGTCTGTCAGCAACCGCTATGTTGAATTTCTATGAAAAAGAGACATAATATCACTAGCATCTTTAGCTTAAACCTTCTTGGCATATTATAAACTAGAAATCTTAGTGGTCTGAATGCTTGCGAAGCATTACAATCTAGAGAATACGAAAACCTGCAGATAGAAACTTTAAACATTGCATATTTCATTGGGTGGTTCTTCTACATGTTGCAAATATCAATTATTAAATGCTACCAACATTATTTAAGTAGTCACTTTTAATCATAATATTTTACATGTATATTTATATCATCATAATGAAAGCTCCCAATGTGTTTTACAGACTACACAGCTTTATTAATAAAATGTGGCTATCTCCACTAAAAGTACATTTTTATTCATGATAATTGTAAACTGCAATAGTCATAGATTATTCTAATAGACAAGAGAAAGAACATGAATAAATAAAAGCCGTAGATAATCCCCCAAACCTAATTTTAACAACTATTTTAAATTTTCTTCTTCTACCAAACCTTTATAAGGGTTGCTAACAAGTAATAAAATTGACTGATTGGCATTCCGTTCTGCCTTCTTTCTGTTGCTTACATACTGGTGGAAATGCTAACAAGCATGGAAATAGCCAATGGGCAGGTAGTAGAGGAAAAAGAGTAGAGAAAGAGGAACAGAGGTAATTCACCACCTAGATAATCAGCTCATGAATAACAGAGAGTTGACTGAAAAGATAACACTTAAGTAAGTACTGTAATAAACTCAGTAATCAGTATTCTCAGTGGCTTAGTGGCAGGAAAGAGAACTACCCTCTTTACAACTACAGAAAAGTCCATGCTTTTTACAGAATTTATACTGCAAAGAGGGTATCAGGTCAGGCTTCAATTCAAAAATATCTGTGGTACTTGAACTTGCCGGTTTAGATCATCTCAAAAATGTCTTTGCTTATATTACATAAAGGTTCCAAGTTTACGTGAGAGTTTAAGGGGCACACATATATCATCCACCAATCACAAAATTCAAGATATGCAATATGTAACAATGTGAATTGTTTCGATCTTCTCCAATTTTTTTCATATTATTTCCTTGGGGACACTGGAAAGCCTTGTGAGAAGATGGATAGTTAAGCTCAATGATGGCACTATGGCCTGATAAAGAAGCACATCTATCTTGCTTGGGTACATAGTTAATCACAGTTATTTTTTAACATCACTCCTAATCGAGGATTGTGTCTTTAGTTCTCTTTTTTTGATCTGTCACAAAATTCTATAATACACTCAAGTAAGGAATAGTTGGTTGCTCAATGGCAGGAAATAGAAGCACTAGCCATGTCTTCCTCTGGGTCTCTTTTAATCTATGTTTTTTAAAAACTTTTAATACTTATCTGCCAGCAAACTCTCCAATAACAATCTAATAAAATTCTTCTCTTTTTAAAATTTTACCTTCTTGGGCCACTAAATATTTATTATATTTCTTCGATGTTGTCAAAGAGATTGTCTCTGTGTTAATTGTTTTCTTTTAGGAGTTAGTCACACACACATTCTCACCACTTTCATGCAATTTTACTTTCTAGGACCCATTTTGTACTTTGCAAAGCAATATTTTGATTACTAGATCTAGAGTCTTAACAATGGCAAAGCAAACTTTAACTCTCCTGATTCAGAATGTTGAACATTGGCAAATAAGTTAGTGACCTCACCTCTAGATAAACGCTTAACATTACATATTTATATTTGGAATATTAAAACTACTGCATTTATCACTCCTAATTGGGTCTTAGGCAGAAAAAAAGCAGTTCACAGCATGCTCTCTATGAACTGTCATAAATAGAAATATGAGGCAGTGCCAAATTCTCCAAGGCTTGACAGCCGATGATTAGGATGTTTTAATTCAGTGGACATATAGAACTTCTGACATCTAAATGAGTGAACGCCATAAATTCTATTTTTTTGCACACATTCAAATTCAGACTGAACAAAAAGTATCTTAAGGTAGTATTTTAAAGAACAAATCAGCAGAGGAGTTGATTTTAGCATAATACTGAATTTAGAAGTATGTTAAGAGTATAAAATAATAAAATCACAACTGAAAAATTAAAATAGATTTTAGATGTTTTCTTTCTCATTCACAGCATTAAGGGACTGTATGCACATAGAGAAGGATATTTTACTAAGATTTGGGGATTATTTTTTCTTTTTCTCTTTTTGCCATGGTCTTCCTTTTGGCTCAGTTACATCTCTGTAAAATGAATCCAGCATGATCGGAAAACATGAATAGGAATAGTTATATGTAGCTCTTTTGACTTGAAGAAAATGTATAATAGTGGGAAGACCCATAGGAACACACTTCAGGTTAGACTGCTAAGTAGTTTTGATATTTTAATTGTTATATTTTATTTGAATAAACCTGCCCTACAAAACTATAAGTATAGAAAGTTTCACTATTTTTTCCCCTTTTTTGTTCTCCTTTCCACTATATTGAAACTATTTGAAACTACCAGAAGAAGAGAATATGTAGATCCATTCTATGATTGCAGCTACTCTGTGGAAGGTTCATTCACATATAGCACCTTCGACCTATTTGTTGCTTCCTCTGATCCTAGCTAAAAATTTTAATCTTTCAGCTTCGAATTTTGATGATTGACTGAATGGTAATAATGATATCCATTTGTTACCAAACCATCAAAGAATTTTAATTCTACTCCTGAGATTATGTTTTGATAACGAGGGGAGAAAGAATTTTTATGGAATCTTAAAGAGAGTAGAGAATATTATCTTTGAAGCAGAGAATGAGATAAACACCAGAACAGAGGACTTAAAAACTGTCTTGCCAGCTGCAGTTCTTCCTGGGATTAACTTGGATCTAACACACCAGAAAGTACAGCTTTATTTCTGTATTATAATTTTTACAATTAAAATTTGGCCACTAGTTAATGACAAAATAATTCTCATCAGCATTTAAATCTGAATTTATAAATCACCTTTTCCTTAGGAAAATTTAGCTCATATATTTAATAATTTCTTAGCCTGCCTCTTGACTTCTTTTAGAGTAAGTTTTGCCAAACATATAGGTCAGTTAAATTATTAAATGTCTTTTTGTTCATAAATGCTGCCATTATGGAAATAAAATAAAAATAACACATATTTATATATAAAATTGTACTACTGACAATTCGTTTTTATCTTAATTATCTTATTTAGCCCTCACAATTATCCTGTGTACCAGTGAGAATAACTAGGTTATGCTATAGTAATAACATCTAAAATTGTATGTCTTATTTCTTGCTTACTATATACGTGTTTACTTTGGATAAGCTCTGTATTTTATTTTAGTTATATGCATATGCTCTATATTATGGCACTCAGGAATTTAGTTTAACTGAAGCTTCATCTCAACATGTCAATCTGCAATCTCCACGGTAATAATAACTATAAAATAGTGTATTGTGCACTGACTTTAAAAGTTTCTACCCAGAAGTGATGCATTATTTTCATTTCACAATTCACTGGCCCAAATGAGTCACATGGTCGCATCTAATGTCAAAGGGGGTGAGGATATAAAACTCTATCAATTGCCTGGAAATGGGAATACTTAGAAATATTTCATGAATGTACTGATGAGTATTATATCCAAGGAGGTAATTATTTTTCTTCCTATTTCACAGATTCATTTATTTATTCATGCATGTATTCTACATATTGCATTGGGTACATTCACTTACAAATTCTTTCTCGTGAAATAAATCAAGAGACAAGTCAAGAGACAAAGAAGAATGTGTGTAACAGAGTTGATTTATTTTTTTTAATCATTTAAATCATTTAAATTCAGTACTTTTGTGTTCAGTTATCTTTACTTTCCATATCTATTGAAGTGTTTTTAGTTCAATATGATGGAGTCCCATTTAACTTCCACTATCATTTTCCAATACTCACCATTATAAAATAGCCAATGACTGCCTTTGGTAGGCCAATTACAAGCATGGTATGCCATAATTACAAGTTTTTCATGACATGAGATTAATCATAACTAAATGAAGATTTTAGAATGGGAGGGGTCTCTTTACTTGTTTAATCATAGTAAGTAAATAATAGGTTAGCTATTTAGCTATTCTACAAATTCTAGATGCACTGCATCACTTTTATGAATGTATTAAATAAATAGGAGCACAATAGCTGGAGATAAAATCTTCTGTTTCTCGTGTGCCTTTACAATTTAGTTTTCCTCTCTAAAGCTTTCAATCATGGCAGGCCATATTTTTGGAAAATAATTATGTTCATATGAACATGTCTTTAACTTTTCTCAATACCTGTTTTTGTATACCTGAGACGGCTTTCTTCATAAAACCTTAAAATTTGGTTTTAGAAAGTCATTCTCAAGTTTGATTCACCAACATATCTGAACAATTGAGCTCCAGATAATTTATGGGTTCTCACTTTGCTTAATTTTCAATGGCTTTTTAAAAATATGATAAACCAGAAACCGATGTGAGTAAAAATAAATGGGGATAGTTCCTTGATAGTTATATGTTCTGAAGTTCATACTGAATTATTTTTATATGTCCTGACTACTTCTTTTCAAATTTCCTGTGGAATGTCGAGTTTAATTCCTAATTCCTTCATAGTGTATCAATGATGACAAAATCATAAATAATCCCTGAATTGTGCAAATATCTATTTATCTTTGTTAACAGACATGCCTTTGTCAATGAAAAATATCAATAAAATAAAAGTGTTTTATTCAGGGTTCTTGACTAAAGCAACAGGAAGAAAACTAAGTATTTTTAAACAGTGAGAAAGACATTGCACACAAATTTGGACTCAGAAAATCAGTAGTAAGCTGACAAACCAAGGTTGAAAAATTGGCAGAAGTAAAAGGAGCTCTGGAAGGAGGAACAGCAGGAACTCCATAAAGGGCATACATCAGAAACCATATGGTTTGCACACCACCTAGGCTGCTGCTGGAAATCTGACCTCCAAGTGTTCCCTCTGCCACTACCACAAGATCCAACTTTTCAGGGTTTTTGATGGAGTTTAACTCACCTGTCCAACTCCTGGCTGTATTTGTGAGTGGAAAAGGAAGACTATACTTATACTTTACTTCCGCCAACTGAAGTAACAGTTTATGAAAGTTTGCTGTGGGAGAGTGGGCCTCAGCAATTTCCATTTAAATAAGAATATATAAATTACGAGATTTTCACAAAAGGATATTGGTGTAACAGTTACAACAGGAAGAAGTGGAGTGGGCCATAGGACCAAAAATTTAAAAAGCAAAGTGTACATTACTCAGAAGTACTCATAAACATATGATTATAAGAATGTTATCTACTACCCTTTTTTCTATTAAAAAAGACTACAAAATAAAATAGCTTATATTCAAGATGTTAGTTTTTGTTTTTAAAATTATTTTGTATAAAATTGCACATACTCATTTTTATTCTTTAAGCATCTGTGTCATATTTCAGTTGCCACAGTAGATTGTCCAGGGCTAGTAGAATTAACCAATTTGTACTATAAAGACTTAGAATAAATATACTAAAAATGAAGTAAAAGAATACTTATACCAAAATGTCATTAGCCTCAAGGATTTACAAAAGACTAATAACAGTCCTTCAAACTAATTTTCCTTTTAGTGTCTTCTGGTTTTTTATGTCGTTCCTCTAATTGTCTAGGAAACTTCTGCATCAAAATCACATGGGAGATGGGATGCTTGTATAAATGCAGATTATTGGACCCCATCCTAGAACTACTATTTCTGAGTTTGGGATAGTGAGACTAGAAATACACATTTTAAAGAAGTGTCCTACGTATATTTGAAAATTTCAGACCCTTTGCATTAGAAATTGTTCTCAGTAGCTCAAACTGAGGTTAACTTGAGTTAGATCAAGTTTTCTAATAAGAAAAAAAAACAAAGTTCAAGTATAATTTGAAAAGAAAAAGCATCATGGAATTACGTAGGCTTTTGAAATCCTACTCGCTAATATATTTGCCCACTTTCATGTTCCAAATGAAAAGATAGTTGTGCTGCTACATAAGAAGTGTTTTAGGTGCTTAATGATGTTTTTAAAATAAAAATGAATTTTCACTGTGGTCCAAAGTCACCTCCTGTTTTTCTCAAATGAATCACATAAAATTTATTAGATTATTATAAGAGAATTGTAACCTAACTTTTCAAAATATGATTTTCTCACGTGTAATTTTTTAAAGCATATTAAAGGACACGTTATTTTGAATGAAAGAGATACGGCCAAGGAAAGGGAAGTTACCAGTGTGCCTTTAGACTGCTTCTGGCCTTAAGAGTGTTCTAGCGCACTGTATTGAAATGAATGGAAGCAATTATAAAAGGAAGCTGCTGACCTTTCTGAAAAGGCTGCCAATCCATAATACCTCCTGCAATGCTCATCCCCTTTATTCGTGCTTAACAAACCTTGTCACCCTTGTCGCAGTGCCTCAGAACCCCTTGTTAACTTTTCCCCTTTTGTTGTCTTTAGGGTATTTGCAGCACGCCTGTCTGCTGAAATACCTCTCAATTGCCAATTAAAGGAAGTTTAAGAATGAGTACCTAGGGATGAATTAACCTAGCAAGTTAACCTGGGGGAAGAATGTGTTAGAGATACAAATTCTCCACATCGTGATCTTACATATTTACCTATTCATCTGAAATACTGAGGGGAGGGTATTGGTTATATATTTGCACAACAATCAGAAAGTACCCTCTATCCAGTTTTCCAGAATATAAACAATTTGAAAAACAAACACCAGAATCTTCTAAATGTTTCTCTTCCCTCTGAAGTGTTTTTTTCTCTTAAGTGAAAAAAAAAAAAAAAAGTCAATATTTAAGCACTGCTTTGCAGAAACACTTAAAACAAGTACCTGTAGTTAGTATGAGGCAATTCCTTTAAAAGAGTCTTATCTAGAATACCTTCTTGCTTTATAATGCTGATTTAACACATAAACCCTTGGATCATCCCTGATTGGATTAACAAACATTTGAACAATTATTAAGCATTCTCTGGAACTAAGCAGTTCTAGCATTCAGATTAAAAAAAAAAAAATTCCCATTTAAATGAGCTGATACTTAAACATTTCATCAAGTTTTTTGTTTTTATTTCTTTTGGTTTGTATTTCCATTTTCTGTACTCTTACTAATTAGCTTTCGTGAAGGAATATTTTAGACAATGTGTCCTTGGTACCTATAACTGAATGACTTGTTAACTTGCTTGCCCTAGAAGAGTAATGAGAAATGAGGTGGAAGAATTTAAAATATGCACTGCATTCTATCCTGAGGTACTCCTATTTTCTATAAATATCATGGCTTGCTCCTAATATTCCTTGAGAACATACATAACCTTATTCACGTTTACAAAAGTTGAAGCAGGAAAGAAATAGCATATAATTGGCCTTATTAACTATTACGTGCTCAGTCATTTCCATGTATCTAATTTAACATCTCAGCAACTCTATGATGTCATTATTAATTCTAATTTTTATATGAGGAATCTGAGAGATATACAGATGAAGTTATTTGTCTGAAGCTATTTGGCTAGTAAGAGGGGCTGGAGAAATTCAAATTCAAATATAATTTTCCCTTTCAAATAAAATTCTCCCTGAATCCATGGCCAATGTTTTGTTTTTCTCCCCATATTTTATCAAACTACTTATAAATAAACCCATTACCAGATCAGTAGGCATGACATATGATTAAAAAAAAATCACAAAATTAGATATCACTGGTTGCATTACTTCTAATGAGATGATTCAAGGGTACATTGGAACCTATAAAAAATTAATCAGTAAAAATATGTCTTTCTACATGTTTTATCATGTGAAAAACATTTGCTTCCTGGGGCACACCCAACTTCACATTGAATCAGAAAAACTGTATTACCCAAGTGAAGAAAAAGTACATATACAAGAACTGAACTGAAAGTGTCTATAACTACCACTTAATTCTAATACCGAGTTCTAAAGATAGCAATGAAACATAACACATCTTGCCTAAGTTATACAGGAATTACAGCAAACATAGTACATTGCATACCTTTGCATTCCTTCCCCAGACCCGGATGAATGTTAGCTTGAATTATTTTGGTTTCCTCATCCAAGACTTGCCGGTACATTTGCATTTGACCTTTGAACAAACAACAAGGGCTCGAAGGGCAAGTCCACCGATACACAGCTTTTTTCAATATAGTTGGCCCTCCTTATCCTCAGGTTTCGCATCTGCACATTCAACCAAGAGCAGATGGAAAACAGTATTTTCGCATTCCTGGCTACAGATTCCCAGCCACAGATGGAAAACTATTTTTTCATCTGCAGTCTGAGACATTAAGGGCTGATTGCAGTTAAGTTTGAGTAAGTCAAAAGCTGGACGTGGATTTTGGACTCAACAAATTCCGCACCCCTTATCCCTGCTTTTCAAGAGTCAACTGTATGTAAGATTTAGTATTTTGTCATTGTTTCATGCTTTCTGTGAATATCTAAAAACAGAACCATATTAGTACTTACAATGTAGTGGTCATTGCGGAAACCGGTAACACTTCCCTTCTCCCATAATTCCAAATTCTTGCTACCTAATTTAAGATGCTTGAATTACTTGAGAAGCCTCAAAAATACAGCACGCCTTCCTCACAGGTAAGTGCTTTTCACAGGGTAGGACTTGTAGGTGCATAAGAAGTTATTGGGTGCTACCTGGGTTGTGCCAGGCTGCCTGGATATTTCGTTTTAAAAGAAAAACAGAGGCCTTTTTTTTCTCTTTCTCACAATGTAATGTACCATTTCCTACCGATCATAGAGTCACTTCCAGCTTCCTGCACAAACATTTCACTAGGGCGCCTCTCAAAACACTATCGGTATGCAAGAGTTCTGTATTGCAAATGCTTTCATTAATATCTGTTTCTATATTAGAATATTTCAGAGTGGTTTTTCTTTCTTTGCATTACATCCAGTGTCAAGGTTATTAATAAAGGAGAAAAAATACTATTATCTAAGAAATCGTTCTATTAATTTAAAAAATGGTTTAACTTAACTTGAAAATTATTTATTAATGTGTTGTTAATTAGTTAATAAGGATGCAGTAGTCATTTGAAAAGTTCTTAAGGTTGAGTCAGGTAGAATAAAAGGAAAAAATATATAGACAGAAATCTTTCCACTTTCCTTGTGAACCTCAAGCTATTGCAAACATTTAAAATTTCAAAGAATAGCCCTCTTTAACTTTATATGGAGCAAACAATATTCCTTTTCTCTTTTTCGGTTAGCAATGCCATTCTGTCCGTTATTGGAAATGACTCTCAAAGTTGATTTATATTAGATGGAACAGAGTAATAAGTTCCTAATTTTCCCCTGTTACTTTTTTTATAAGATCCCTAGGACTATAGAGGGAAACCTTAGAGTTGAGAAGCACAATTAAACATAACAGATTAAGTAGAGTAAGAGGCAGTCCAATGCCAAACACTAGAGAAGTGAGATGGAGTCTTCTCCCATTTTCTTTCCTCTTCCTCATGTTTTATAGATCCTAAAAGTCAGGGGATAATGGAGCTTGTATTACATCATTTTCCTTTTCTAATTTTTTAAGTCTTTTAGAAGAAAAGATATGTTTAAGAAAAAGGTGTCCCCAACCTCATTCTAATTGCTCAGCATGGTACTCAATGATCTAACTTTAAATAATGAAAAAAGTCTGGTGTAAGTTTATGTTTGAGGCTCCTCGTGGCACTTTATTAAATTTCATATTAATGGTTTAGGTCATAATTTCTTTTCCCACATCTTGTACTTTGATCTCATCTTCAGCTAGACAAGTGCCTTATGAAGAGGGAAAAAAAAGTTGGTTTATGTACCATAGTAATTAAGAACTAAAAAGTAGCTTTCCCAGCTGTTGCTTTTGAAGTCGAGTTCACTTAGTGGCAAGGTGCCAATATTCAATTAGAAATACAATTTTTATTTAAAAATTATAATATACTATATTATGTCAATAACTCATTTTTAACATTAAATAAAATCTTTTCTAGTAACAGGGGTCCAAAACATTAATTATTAAAGGCTGAGCCTTCTGACAATAGCATAGCATTCTGTGTTTGTTTAGCTTTTGTTTGTTCATGATTCATTAAGCTGAAATAAAACCTTTCCCGTATTTCCCCTAAATGCTTTGAGGATACTTTACCTAGACCACATTTTTCTATTCTTCGTGTCTGAAAAGAAATATTCTAAATACACCAACACATACATATTCATATGTACTCTGTACTTAAGTTTTAAAATCAAAGCTGAAGGAAATAGGTACTAGTGTTAATTCAAGTCAACTTAATAGTAATTTAACCGTTTTTCTTCCCCTATCTTGCCTTATAATAGTAAAGATGTTTTTACCTAACCTGGACATATAAGCCACTTCTCTTAGTAATCAGAAGATGTCACTGGAGGAAGCTCAGAAGGGACTTATTAGCCTAGTGGGAATTTGGCCTTGGTTTTGGCTCATGACGAAGTTAAGATACTGGAAAGATTTGCCAGTACCTGAAAACCATGCCCAAGGAAGTACTGAATACAATGTCTGCTTTTTTCTTGCCATCTATAAAAACATTTTTTTTTTTTTCAGGATGATCAGCCAAATTCTGTTAAATTAATATTTACATGATTTTCCATTAATAGAAAAACATTTTTTTTCTTCTGTCATTTCTCCTTCCCTGATTTTGGCTTCCTTTTGAGTCAGTGACGCTCAATGCTAATGAAGCTCTATTTGGTTCAACTTCAGGTTCTCATTGTTAGGTAATTAACTTGGCATCACAGCAGCCCTTGGCAGCTATGGCTTTTGACTTGGAGATAGTTAGCTAAAAGACTAGGCAGAGCTTTAAATCATTGCCAACTTAATTGTATGTTTGTGTGTGTGTTTGTATGAAACCAAAATTTAACAATGTGTTTTCCCCTCCTCAGATTAGTTTATTTGACTAGTGATAATTACAAGAATGGATATTAGAATCGTAGGTTCAGGTGGAGTGTTAGGAGGAGGCTTTATATCTGAGTAGAAGGAAAAGATATAATAGGATAAATTAGATATAGTAAGATGTCTTCTAAGAAAGGGTTTTGCCCCTGGTGTTGATTTAAATAGATTAGATAATCTGGATTAATATACTAAAACATGGATCTGTATTTTCTAAGCTAAATTATGTGAAAGACACTAAACTCAATTCTCTGGAGAATTTTAGGACTGGGTAGGAGAAAAAAGGAAAGTAGGTAAAGGGACCAGATCACCACAAATATCATTCTTATTTTGTCATGATGATGTAGCAAAACTTTAATCCTGTTTAAATGCAACTCTTGGTTTATTCCTTGTCTACAACCACCCACTGATCATAGCTAGAGAAGAAGCACAATCATTCTAGCTTATTTTGCTTAATATTTATTACCATTAAATTTTGGCAGGCCCTTAGTGTTAACTGGCATTTGTATTACATTTTATTTGTCTAACTGAGAGTGAGAAATGAGTTATGCAAATTTCCTTTTCTCACACCCTTAGCTGCACCTTCTCTCCCTCCTTGCTTGCACTGATAACCTTACTTTCTATGTCACTCAGAAAATAGAATCAATCAGGAATCAGAAGATGATTTCCATAAATCTCACCATCACGTGTACTTATTTGCTTGTATCTCTGTCTTCCTATTTGACTTCTCCCCTGTCAATTTGGATAAAGTATTCATGCTTCAGTCTAAGGACAACCCTCCACTTATGTTCAAGATCCATCTCTTTTACCTATTCAAAGACATCACTCCAGAAATTCTACCTTCATTTTCTTGAACCGTCAATTTTTTATTATTTACTTAATCATTCCCATTGGCACACAAATGGACAAAAAGCTCTCCTATTACAAGAAATAAAGGATAAAAGACCCATTTCATTCCATTCTACCGCTTTTTCATTTCTCTGTCTTAACAGCAAAGCTCCTTGAATAAGTGGCCTAACCTATAATTCCTCTCCTCTAATACACTAATGAGCACAACTCCAGTAAGGTTTTCCTCCCAACATAAACTGCTTTTGTCAGGGGCAGTTAATACTGGCCTCTCAGCATCATGGGACACAATTGATCTCCTTCATTTCTTTGAAATGCTCGTCTTCACTGGCAGTTAAGACCATGTGTGTGTATATATATATAAATCATGTGTGTGTGTGTATATATATATATATATGCGTGTATATATATATACACGCATATATATATATGTGTGTATACATAAATTCCATTTAAAATGAAAACTAAATTTAGATCTTTGGCCTGAAATATTTCTCTGCATTTTAAGATCTCTTATGGTCATTAAATCATTAACCTACAAGTCAATCAGTGGGGTTTCTAATAGACATCAAAACTCCAGCTTGAGATTTTCCCCAAACTCTACCCCCTACACACATATATTAACCTGCCTTGTAGTCATCTTTCTCATTTCAGTCAGTAACTAAAATTCCATTCTTTTGGGTGCTCAGGCTAAAAAATCTTGGCACAAGTCTTGACTCTTTGTCTCTCACACCCCATATCTAAATCCATCAGCAAATTCTCTAGGTCTACCTTCAAAATATATTAAGAATCTGATCACTTTTCGCTACCTCTACTATGCCACCCCAGTCTAAACCATCATCATGTATTTTCCCGGATCATTTTATTAGTTTTTAACTGGTATTTCTGCCTCTGCCCTTCTCTCTATAATACTATATTCTAAACTTAGAAGTCAGACTAATTCTTAAAAAAACATAAGATCATGGCATTCTTTTCACCAAAATCATCCAATCATTTCCCACCTCACAGTAAAAGCCAGAGTTCTCCCAGAGATTTCGAAGGCTGTATCCAAAGTGGCACTTTTCTGACTTCATCCCCTAACATTCTCCCTCCACAGCTTCCTTTCAAACAGCTCTTATCTCTTCCTCAATGTTTTATTTCATTTTGTTGTTTTGTTTTTTCTTCTAGCAGTCTAGCCATGCTTCTCTCTCAGGGATATCTCACCTGCTGTTTTTGCACTCTTCCTATTGAGGAGTCCAACTCTTGGCCAGGAAGCCTATATATGTGATTTTTCAGGATGACCATAGCAATTACGAAGGCTTTCCCTGACAGGCCTGGGGAAAGCTGCCCTCCCCACATCAGACTCAGCGCACAACCAGTACATCACAGTCTCTAAAGGGAGTCGCAGCCCAGGACTAAGGCCCTTCTGGCTGGCTAAAATCTTGTTCACATTCACAGCCTTAGCTCAGACATCTTCATTCCTAGGTCTCTTTATATGGGATCTTCAGGTCAAGGTCTTTAAGAGTATCTACCAATAACTCTTTAACAAAGGGAAGGACAACCTTGAAGACTCTTTTAAGAATTCTGACTCAGTACTTATACTTTTCCATTCCTAGCCCTTCATCCCCTTTGTCCACAAAACTGAAGGAGAGATTTTTTTTGGAGGGGAGGGGGGTTGGGGGAAGAGGCTCTATCAACAGCGAGAGGACTCCTACGTCTGTACTAATCCACCTGATCCTCTACCGGTGTGCCATTCTCTGGGGACAAATGGAAGGGGCGGGGGGAGTTGGAGCTTTTTCTGGTTTTAACCTCTTGCTTATACTATTGCAATAAATGATTGAAGGCTTGATCGTTACTTTCACTTTTGGCTTATTTCTTTAATTGGCTATTTCGACACCTGACAATTCATTTCTCTCCAGCTCAGCTATTTCTATTTCCTGAATAGCTCAAGTCCTCGTTCAAATGTTCCTTTCTAATATAGCATTCACTAACCAATGTATCTAAAATTATTATTCCCTCCCAGAATTTCCTATATTACTCCCCTGCTTTGTTTTTCTCTATTAGCACTTGTCTTCATCTGATGTACTATGTTTTATGTATTTTTTTTTATTGTCAATTCCTTCTCTTTCTTATACTTAAGTATAAGATTTATGAGGTTAGCAGTTTTAGTTTTTGCACACTGTGTAGCCTCAATTTTTAGAACTGTACCTGCTATATAGTAAGTGCCCAACAAGTGTGAGGAGGTAAAACCATCTTCATTCTCTGCCTACAAATGGTTGGAAAAATCCGACCTTGGTTACCCATTCCCAACCCCCAGGCTAACTTAGGCTCCTGACTGTACTTGAGATATGAGATAAATAAGTCCTCATAGCATTTTACCCACTATCCTAGGAGACCCACGAGGATATGGAGGTGATGAAGACAATTTCAAAGAGTCTTTACCAGTGAGAAGCATGGTTTAGTGTTGTAGTATTTTAAGCTGGTGAATTGGGATCAACTCAGAACCTGAAGTTTACTTTAAGGCGATTGTTCTATCACAAGACAAGAATGCTACCTCATGAAAAAGGGGGATATTGATATTGTTTTGTATTTATAATCTAATTTGACAGCAGATAACTTCTTAAATGATAATTACTTTAAAAATGAACATTTCCAATATAGGTGCGTAACTTTAAAAGCCTTAAAGATATTTATAAACTATATAAAAATAGCTATTAACACTAGAATTTTAGATAGATTCAATCATAGATCCTTATCTTTCTTAATGTATGTTTTCGTTTCTTTGTAAATAAGTATATTTCATTTAAATTTTTCTATAGTATATTGTTCTTTCATTCAAGACACATTTTTAGTGAGATCTAAGGGTAAAAATGAAAATAGAATGATGTTTAAGTTTTGGGGGTAAGGAAGATTTATGAGTTCTGTTTTGGTCCTGTCTATCTTGAAATGCATATGGTGAAGTAGAGTTTTGAATATGCAAATATGAATCTCAATGAAGGGGTTGTAACTGAGTAAAGACGTTTCTGAGTTATTAGTCTTGCATGTGGCAGTTAGGAGGACATACTAGGTGAAATCACTGGGCAGAGAGTTTGGAATGAGTACTAGGGCTGAGCCTTAGGGGCACTCAAAATAGAGGGAAGAGAATCTAGGAAGGAAGGCTAAAAGGCAGACACAGTGACACGAAAGGAGATCTAAAAGTTTGATGTTTGCAAGGCCAAGTGAAGAAAGACTTCAAGGAAGTAGTAGTCATTTACACTAAATGTAATTGAGAAATTAAGTAATACAGGATAGAGTCTAATGTATGTCATAAAACTAACATGTATATAAGCAATGATTTAATTAGTTTTGAAAAAAGACTTCCTGTATTTCATTTCTGTATGCGTCATTTGATAGTCATTTAGAAATAAAAATATATATGTTATCTGGCTACATAAAACTCATTGCTCACATACTGTGAACTAATTTTCAGCAATCATAGTCTCTCTTAGGTCCAAGCACTGAAGGAAATTGGGCTCTCAATGTTTAAAATTAATAATAAAAAGTACTCCCAATTAAAATCATCCACAATGTCATCTGTTTCTCAGATGTTTCCTGGAATCTCGGGCTTTCCAAGATCTAGAGAATCATGGCTATTAAATAAACAAAGAATACCAGTAAACCGATAACATAAAAGACTGCCATCTCAAAAGAAATACACCAGGAGGAAAGCAATGCAGACAAATGAATAAATTAGTATTTGCATACAAAGGAAATTTTGCATCTACAAGAGCTGTTGTTTCACTCGGAGGGGAAGCTCAGGCTGCCAGTCAACATGAGGTGCAGTTGCTGTTACATCGAAAGTGGTGATGAGTGGTGCCAATCTTGGGATGGTGATGTTAAAATACATAGCATTAACATAAATATGATTCAAGTAACAACAGTAAAGTAATCGGGCACTTTAGAGTTATGATGTTTTTTTCGTTTTTGTTTTTGTTTTTTAGTGTACCAAAATGAGGTGACAAGCTAAATCATTGGTCTAGGTCTAGATATGCTCTCTAAATATTTTAATATTTCTTATATCCATAGTAGACACTTATCCTCTCAACATAATGCTCCTCCCACTTTCAAGAGACTGCAGTATTATAGTGTTAGCTTTGTACTGAGGCTTTCTGCAGTTACAAAGTATGGCAGAATGAGTCTAGAAAATGTCAGACCATACATTCTGCTTTGGGCACCGCCTCAAGAGTTTGTAGCATTAACTTACTTAGTCTCAGCATTACTTCATCATGCTAAGAATTTCCTAAGTTGAAATTTTCAGATAATGACGTATGGCTCTCTTTGTCAGTTATACACTAGGACAACTAAGAAATATCTCAAAATTGAGTTTGCTTTGTCATTTGCTCTTTAAATTTGACCTTTAAATTTTATGAATACATTGTTTATGCATTTCATTTCCCATCTTCAAAAAACCATCTGGTGAAATAATCAATTCAATAATAATTATTTTCGTATGACAATAAAGCTGAACAAACATGCATTGTATTTGTTAACTGTGAGCATGATTCTCATTTATTTATTTATTTATTTATTTAGCTCCTGTATCTATCCTTGGGAAGAAATACGTCCAAATTAGGGTAGGGGTGTGACTCAGGTTAATTTCATGCAGACCATTTCCTCCTTTTTTCCCCCATATATCAATCCTAAATTAATACACTAGGTGCTTTGCAGCCAGCGTGGTTGCACATTGATCTTGGCCAGCTTGTTTACAGTGTTTTGGCAAGTTGCTGATGTACTTCTCCCTGGGGATAGAGCAGGGGTTAATTGCTGTTAAACTCTCAGTGCCAAGTAATGGTTCAGCCTCTCTGCTACATTAAAGATGACACTAATAAGGAAAGAGTGCAGTGGATTGCTCTATGTTGAAAATTGGACTTGTGGTGACAGAAACTTGGAGCAGAGCTGATGTAATAGGAAGACCATAATGTAATTATAACTGCTGAACATGTGTCATACCAAGTTAAATGATACATTAATGAATCAAAACAGGTGATGAAGTGTTGCTCTTTCAGCAGATAGAGGTGCTTTCAAGGTTAGATTGCTATTAATTTAATAATCTGTAATATGGATATTCTTCAAATCATAAATGAAATCAACCTTAATGCTTTTATGCAGCATTGCTTCTTGAGTTTCAAAGAGAAAAGATAAAAGAAACAAAGCAAAAGTGAACAGAGTTCAATGCAACTCATTTTCTGTTTAATTTTGTAAGAAATGGTTTTACATTGTAAGGTGAGTGGTTGCCCAAGGCCTTTTTCTTGTCCTGGTAGACCACTTGATCATTTTAATCCACAGCTAGCCAGCCAGTAATTTGCAAGGGAGCATAGACCTTTAGAAGCAAACAACTGCTTCTTTGCAAACAGGCCATTATATATCATCTATACATAATATTTGAATGTGGCTTATCTGAAATTCACAATAGGTAGAATATAATAATGTCTCAGAAACCTTTTAATCTATTTTGGTATAACTTGTTTCTTTATTTTTCTAAGTATCTGTAAAGCTTTCAAACCCATTTTTTTATGAGTTTTTAAAATTAATTCTAAAATTCATAAATAATAATAGATTATTTAGTATCCATGATTTTTAAATTTCTCTTAACTCTTTCTTCAATAACACCGCTGTCATTATTCCTAATTTGTTTCGAGCTATTAGAAGAATAATAATACAATAATTTCATTTGTATTTGGCAATTAAGGTCTTAAATATGGATTATTTTGAAAAAATAAATATATCTTCCTTTTTAAAGATTCTAGAAACAGTATATTATTCTGTTGGGTCCTATGTTATATGTAAAGCAATTTATCAGTAGGATACTTTTAGTATATTGAATCTATCTTACATAGATTTCTATTATGTAAAGTACAATTTAATTTTAATTTTCCCATGTTACCTTCTTTTAGTGACAAGTAGCTATTGTTTGATGGTATTTTACCAATGATTGAAACCCATTACAAAGATAGGTGGTTGATTCTTTTCCACAAAGCACTACTGCTGTAAAAAGCTAGAACATAAATGGATGACTTTTAAAATAAAAGTCTTGTCATATCTGTCTTTTAAAAGATATGAAATATAAAATTTATTTTTACGCTAGAGTTCCAATGTTAATTTAATATTTGTATATATTCTTAAGAGAATTAAGGAGATTTGGGTATTGAAGGATAGCAGAATATGCCAACCCAAAATATGCCACTTTGGCACATCGATTATTTTGAACCATAGGCACTAGAAAAATAGCAAATGCAGGTAGAAGTTTTTTCTGAATTCCTCTTATCTGCCTAAAGACAGATCCTGCAAAAGGAATTCAATTGTCATAAGTCATCAATCAGAGAAGATTGACTTTTATCACAGGAGAGGAGACTAGAAGCCAACACTATACCCAGACAAACTTTGTCACAAACTATCATACTTCCCATCTTTCTTCTAAGGGCCCATTCATTTTTCTTAAAGATCATTCACTCTCTAAGAGGCCTGTATCTTCCCTTTCCCTATTGAGATGGTATTTAAGCCTGAACTGTAAACCACCTAAAAAGTTATTTGATTTTTCCCTGGGTATCTCCATGTATACAGGAAGCATGCATGTTTGTATAACAGACTTGTTCATTTTTCTCTTACCTGTTTTTTATTACAAGGGTCTCAGCTAAGAACTCAGAAGATAGTGGGAAAATTATTTCGTCCCCCACAGTATCATCAGTTGTATTACCTTCATTGATATTAATAACAATAAATGTTACTACTTGTAAGACTATTAAGAAAATCTGGTTTGTAATTTGTTTGGTTTTGTAATCATTTTAATACAAAGCTAACCAGTCTGTAACTGTAATGGGAACACAGCTTTCAAAAACAAAAACAAACAATAAGACCTAGGTTTTCTTTTCTTTTTTTTTTCCATGTAGGCATTACTTGTTATCTACTCATACCTTTCCTACTTAGGAAAGAGAGAGATTTGCAAAAAGCAAAGAAAAATAAGATGGAGAGGGACTAACAGGAGAGAGAGTATGGAGATGACATTGGGCATCCAACATGAGCTTGTTATATATTTGGAATCAGGAACAAAATTTGCCTAATGTCAATAAATAGACTTCGGAGTGATCCATAAACATGAAAGAATGACTGAAGCCTAGAGGGTGCCACCTTTCAACATATAGGTACCTGCCAAAGTCTGACCACAAGGGAGGGAGAGTTACTTTCTAGAAATCAGAGAAAGGCCCATAATGTCAAATAATAAAGATAAGAAGTAATATATTAAAAATTACCTCCGACTTTAACCACAAGAAGTTTATTGGTGGCGGAAGCTACTTTACATTAATGGAGGAAAGAATGAGAGATGAAGTATATAGAACATGGGTGCACTATGAGGAGCTGTATTTTATCCATTAGGAAAAGAGGAGGAATTTCACTAGTTAGAGATTAATACAAGGTTGAGAAAGCAATGTAACTTTAACCAAGGAGGAAACTTGAAATTGTTTATATGTAGAAGGGAAAGAATCTGTTAATAGGAAGGTCCACAGATATAAGGCAGGAGTAAGTGGGATAATGAATGGAGAGAAGTGGTGGTGAGTAAGAAAGATAATCCCAAGCAATGATAGAAAGGTTAACTTTCACATGAGAAAGCTAATTTGTCCATGAAACTTAAAGGAAGGGTTGGGTGTTGATGGATTGGAGTGAGACTGTGAGACTGTCTGTCTGTTGACCTTTATTATTTGCTTATTTTTCTGTGATGTAGGAGACAAGCCTTGTGTGGGATGTTGAAAGATATGGAAAAGAGAACGGAGGAAACTGGTAAAATAATTGAAATAACTGCTGGGATTATGTGAGAAGTGCTTAACTGGCAACATAGAGAAAGTTCACAAGAGCATCCAAAGGGGAGGCTGTTATTTTAGTTTCTGAGGAGGTAAAAGCTTTTCTCAGAGCCAGCTGGCCACATATTTCCAAGAAAGTCAATGCAAATTTGAATAGTTTCACCTTTATTTTTTTTAACTCAATTTTACATTTTTTCCTATTTATTTAGTATTTGGTCTGGGAAAGATGATTAGTTGCTACTCATTCATTTCAGGGACAATGGATGTACATGAAGATCAGAGGAACCAAAAAAAAAAAAAATGAGAGTATTCTCATTCTGTTTAAGGCCTATCTGAAGCCAACATGTAGGTTTATATAAGTGGAGCCTTATAAAGATTACTCCAAAATAAATTGAGTAGGTGCAATAATCCACTGAAAATTGCTCCTGAGTTATTGCACGCTACTGCTGACCACAAAGAAAAACAAAACACACAAACAAACAAGAACAAACAAACAAAAAACCTCAAGTCAGAAGCTTGAGGTTAATATCCCCTTGCTTTATGTTCCTCTATTTAATTTCTTTTTCTGAATGACATGCAGAGCGATAGCTTTTATAATTTTTTTCAGATTCATGTTTTCTGTTTATCAAACAATTTGTTGTTTCTGGGTTGTTTAAATGGGAACAATTTAAAAGATGCTCGATAAAATGGCATGCGTGTGTTGTTAATGAGGACACCACCACAGTCTAAAATGAACAGTTACTATCGCTTTTTTATTTATGTAACACCTTTTCTCAAGAGCTTTATTTTAGTCGTTATCTTTATTAAGGCTCCAACTATTGTCTCTGTTCTTTAAAATTTCAGTTGTATAATTAGGCTTTGTTTTTTTGATGATACTTGTGATGATAAACATTATATGGGATATGTAATTATCGAACAAAAAATTTTAAAAAGTTTGGAACTGTATACTAAAAATTTACAATGACTTTCTTTGACAAGCACAGACATGATGATAGAAATTCTCCTAATAATGTATTTTGTAATTAAGGAAGTTATAATTTGCTAACAGGGCTCACAACAGCTGTCTGTGGAATAAAACAATATGCTTTTCCTCTCCCTACTGGGCCTAATTCCCCAGTAACCTTATTGAAAATGTGCATGGGCTACAAAACTAAAGATTAACTGTCCAGGGACCTGCTTCCTGGAGCTTATTTGAAGATTAAATCAAATGGCAGGCAATATATATTTGGTAATACGGCTTTGTTGCAGTCTTTCCCGTGTAGTGGTAAGTGTAATAGAAGGAGATGACACTTTATAGCTGTTTAAAAAAAAAAAAGATTTTTCCAAATGTGAAATAGTTTTGTTCTCATGCTGAAATCGAAATGAATAATTTATTTCTTCATAACCAAAAGCATCTCTACTTTTTGAACACATAATAAAGAATCTCTAATTACAAATTACCCATAATTACAAATTGTTCAGCCTCTTAAAAGATCATTATTATTCATTATCTATTTATTTCATAACAAATGCCACTAAAGGTGTGAATGATGAGTTTAAAATGCCAACTGAGATATTGCAACATTTTAATTAAATAGAAAGCAGTTCAAATATATATTTAAAAACAGCTTTTAGACTACACATTAGTAAATGGATTTCTACTTAACAAATCAGGAAAGATGGATGAAGATGTTCTGCTTTTAAAAATACTGTATTAGCATGCCTGTGCAGAGACACTAAAGTGTGATTTGTCCTCATAGCAGACATCTGAAGAACAAGTGACATTCTTACACAAAATCCATATTGGTGATGTATTTAATTACAGAGCTGATTGAAATTGACAGCTTTAGTGACCTGCGTTTGCACTTGTGGTGATTGATGTATGCTTCAACTCTGGTTACTTTTAAACCAATTCACATATTGCTCAATACTATAATATCATCCTGTCAAATTGCAAACTACGTTTTTACAAGTGTAGAGACTGGAGAAAGTGCATGTTTAATTTAAGTAAGATAGAGACGAATTATTTAAAAACACCAATATAGCTGTTAAAGAGGGACCACTGTTATTTGTAAGCAAAGTGAAAGTTTAATACACTTACTCAGTCATTTATTAGTTCCTGAGGTCGTCTTTACTCTTAGAAAATATATTTCTGACTGCTATTCATGGTAAAGAAAGTGGTCTCAGAACCTGAGGATATTGTCTCTAAAGCCTTGATTTCTTAGATATGTCAGCCTTTTGAAAAAAGTAAGTAAAATTTGTGTCTTGAGGCAAGGAGGAACTTTAATGACCTTGCAAACCAAATCCTGTTTTTTCTGCTTGTATTTTTTGTTACACAGACTAGATAGCTGCTATCCAGAGAGGTAACTTGATTGCAGAGGAGCACAAAGTTGCTTTTATGCCATTAAATTGAGGCTAAAATGCACGTCTTTTCATTCCCAGTTCAAGGTACTTTTATACTACAAAGAATTCTGTCCTCTAGACATTTTACTCCTTGCTTCACTTTTTGGGTGTGGGCATATTAAGATTTCAGCTTTTATTACCAAGTGATCTACTTGGTTTAGGCATTTCCAACTTTTTAAAAATAATAGCAAGAACCACTGATTGAAACTTGCTATATACCACAGTCCGAAATAGATCCTTACAAAATTATTTCTAACAACATATATGCAAAATATATGATATTGCCAATTTATTGATGTGCGGCAAGACAAAAAGATTCAGCAAATTTTTCAGATGGCCTCATGCACAAGGTAGATGAAATCTCCAAATATGTTGAGTTCAAAGCCCACAACCCTTTTCAACTATATAACACTGTTTTCTGATACCAAAAAAAAAAAAATCTAAAATAGACTTCTTTATTGTCAAAGTGATAAAGAACTTACCTCTGAAGGGAAGTTTTAACATATCTACTTGTTAAAAATAGAGATCTACAAAATTTGTATGGTTCATACATTCATCTTTCTAAAAAAAGATAGCTGTGTAGAATGATCTTTCAATCTACTTCCCAGATATAGAAATCTATGCCAGAATTAAATTTGTCAGTTCAGTGAAGAATACTAGTTTTGACATTGTAAGCTTCACTGGCAATTTTTAAAATATACTAATAAAATGGCTTAAATCATCCTAAGTACTTGGGGAAATACAGTTCCATCCCCAGTATATCTCAATTTCCTTAAGCTACGATGAGTTGTGGAGGGGAAAGCATAAATGCCCCTCCTGTCCTTACCACTTCAGAATTTCTGCCCCTTATTTTAATTTTTCATATAGCAACTCATCTTCTACAGGAATGCTCCAGTTCATTCCACTTAGAGAGAGACCCACATTTTCTTTTTCATTCCCTAAAATATCATGAGATTATATTACTCTATGTCATAAAAAAACTGCAGAAGGCAATAAATACAAATATATATTAAATATTCTGTATATTCTAACCATCCCTATGCCACATTTGACTACAAAAATGTCTTTCAGATATCACAAAGTATTATATGGAAATATTATGTACACTTCTTTTGATATTTAGTTTATTTCTACTTTTAGTCATAAGTAAGCCGGAAATCATTATTCCTTTACGTAAACAACCTTTCCAAAATAATATTTAATTACATTTTCTTTATAACAATTATGATGGCCTTCAATATATTTTTTTAAAATTTATATTGAAGCTTTATTTTTTTAGTGCAGTTTTAGGTTTACAGCAGAATCGTAGGGAGGATACAGAGAATTCCCATAAACCCTTTGCCCCACAAATGCAAAGCTTCCCCCATTATTCCCCACCAGAGTGGCATATTTGTTAAAATAGAAGAACACATGGACACATCATAATCACCCAGAGTCTATTGTTTATAGGAAGGTTCATTCTTGGCGTTATGCATTCCATGGTTTTAGACAAATGTGTAATTATATGTATCCTTCATTATTGTATCATACACAGTATTACCACTTCCCGAAAAATTTTCTTTGCACCACTTATTCATCCCTTTCCCTCGCCCCAGTGTCTGTCAACTACTGGTCTTTTTTATTGTCTCCATAGTTTTGCCCTTTCCAGAATGTCATAGTTAGAATCATACAGCATGCGGCCTTTTCAGATGGATTTCTTTCTTTTAGTAATTTCATTTAAGATCCCTCCATGTCTTTTTCATGGCTTGATAATTCATGTCTCTTTAGTGCTGAATAATATTCTGCTTTGTGGAGGTATCACAGTTTGTTTGGTCATTCATCTACTGAAAAACATCTTGGTTGTTTCCAAATTTGGACAATTATGAATAAAGTCCTTTTAATTTTTTGTGTTCAGGTTTTTGTGCAGCCATAACTTTTCAACTCCTTTGGGTAAACACCAAAAAGCATGATTGCTGAATTATATGCAAGCATATGTTTAGTTTTATGAAAAATCACGAAATTGTGTCCTAAAGAGCTGTGCCATTTTTCTTTTTCACCAGGAATGAATGTGAGTTCCTGTCGCTTCACATCTTTGCCAGCATTTGGTGTTGTCAGTGCTCTAGATTTTGGCCATTCAAATAGGTATGTAGTGGTATCTCATTGTTTTTATTTGTATTTGCCTGATGATGTATGATATGGACCATCTTTTCATATGCTTAGTTGCTATCTTATATCTTGTTCGATGAGGTGTCTGTTAA
Source organism: Pteropus vampyrus (assembly GCF_000151845.1). Taxonomy (NCBI): domain Eukaryota; kingdom Metazoa; phylum Chordata; class Mammalia; order Chiroptera; family Pteropodidae; genus Pteropus; species Pteropus vampyrus. The sequence goes on along the minus strand of NW_011888997.1, from coordinate 2,155,206 downwards.
GCTGTTAAGGTCTTTGCTCTAGTTTTTTCCGTTGCATTATGTGTTTTCTTATTGTTGAGCTTCAAGAGTTCTCTGTGCATTTCGGATAACAGTCCTTTATCAGATGTACTTTTGTAAATATTTCTCCCAATCTGTTGCTTATCTTTTCATTCTCTTGACATTTTCTTTCACAGAGCAAAAATTTTTAATTTTAATGAAGTTCAGCTTATTGGTTATTTATTTCATGAATCATGATTTTGGTGTTGTATCTAAAAAGTCATTGTCATACCCAGGTCATTTAGGTTTTCCGCTCTATCATCTTCTAGAAATTTTATAGTTTTGTATAGTTTTAAATTTAGGTCTGTGATTCATTTTGAGTTCATTTTTATGAAGAGTGTAAGGACTGTCTTACTGTTAGCTGCTATTTATCTAGCTCACCTGAATTTATCTCCTTTTTTGTTTTCTGTAGGATTAAGTATTTTTAATTATTTCTTTTTTTCTGTTGCTTTTCTAGTTATCTATTATGTTACCATGTTTTAAGATTATTCTGGATTTAAAATCTTTATCTTCTTAATGTTTAATACAATTATGTTTTTACTAGTTTTAATAAAATTCATAGAACTGAGATAACTTTAACTTTGCTTATTCTCACTTTCAAATTATTTTCTAGTGTTTCATGTATTTTTAATTCTCTCTATATTTTATTTCATGCAGTTAACTTAATTATTTTCCTGTACTGCCAATATTCATCAAAATTTACCCATGTGGTTATCATTTCTGCTGCTCTTCAGTTTTTGCAGCATCTACTGAATTTTTAACAGGATCCTTTTATGACTTTTATACTTGTCTTTGACTTTCAAAAATTATACTTTGATATGATAAGGTATGTTTTTGTTATCTTGCTTGGAAACTATTGAAATTTTTGAATTTGTGGCTTGTTATCTTTTATCAAATAACAGTTCGTAAACATTGGAACACAAACAGAGGGCAGTAATCCCTGAAAGAAAGAATAATATGAGATAAATCCCTGTCACTGTCCTTCATTATAGCCTAGAGATATTACAAGCTATGCTGTACAGAGAGAAACCCTTAGCAAAACCAGTCATCTCCCTTAGTTGAACAGATTTGGAGTTCAGGGTGGGAGTCCTTTCTGCTTTATCTTATAGGGCTAAATAGAATCTAAGAAAAACTTGTGCAAGGAGAAAGCTCCGGGGATATAAAGTATTTCTCCCTTGAACCTTAAGCTGAGTAGTTATCAGCACATACATGTGAAAAAACAGCTGAGCTCAGGGAAAGAGTCACAAAAAGGAACAAGTAGGGTCTGACACATTTAATTGAGGTTTTCTATTATGTGACGCCAGTTTACATGAGAGAGCATCACTCAGATGGTCAGTTTCTGACTGTCCGGCTAAGGGCAACTGTAAACTAGAATAATAATGCACTCGCAACCAGGTCAACTAAGGTACACTAGTTTGTTTAAAAATTATAGATTTACTGTACATGACTTGTAATATACTATAATTTGTATTTATAAAGAGATGGTCTATATTTTGTAATTATTGTACCGTATTTGAACTGCAGCAATATCCATGGGTCCTAATAATTTTTATTTTTTAGTTTTTTAAATTTTTTTAGCAGTTGTCTACCTGATTTATTAACACTGGTTTGACAAAATTAGTGGGAAAGATAATATGCCTAAAGGAAGCAAACTCAACCTTCTTATACATAATACAAATGTTTCTCTCATTATTACATTCTTTACAGTGGCACAAATACCTCTAAAATTTTTCCCTGGACCTTCTTAAAGTCATAAAAGAACATAAAGCCATAAAAGTATTAGAGAAAAAAAATAATTAAAAAAATCTTCCTGGGGTGGGAAAGGCTTTCTAAAGTATGAAATAAAATTGATATATTAACTATACAAATATTTTAAACACTATAAATAAAGTAAAAAAATGACAACTGGAAAAAATTATTTTTAAGACATGAAATGGCCAATTTCCTTAATCTTCCCAAATATTTTAAAAACAAAATTCAAAATTTAGAAAAACAATTTTCAATTAAATGTGTTAAACCCTACACTTTTTGAATTTAAATAATTCCCATAGTCCATACAAGGCCAGGAATTATTTATGTTCTCGTAGGCAGAGTGGAAAAAGCTGCTAATACTCAGTGCCTCCAGTGAAGGCCTCAGAAGTATCTGGCCTTAGGATGGGGAATGGTGGAAACTGTCATAGACTAACAGTTGTCCTGGACCCTCCTAATAAAATGTAAGATCGAACCTCTCAAATAAATTAACTTTGTCCAAGAAAAAGTCCTAAAATAGTTAAAGATTTTTTTAATTTAAAGTAGATTTAAAGAAATCCAATATTCAAACTCATAATAGGCACAATGCCTGATATCTAATCAAAAATTAGCAAAGAAATAGGAAAATATAGCTCATAATGTGGAAGAAAGTCAGTCAATGGAAACACATCTGGAAATATCACATATGACGGAATTCATAAACAAGTACAGAAATCCTCCACTTTCTGAAAGTTTGTATCGCTTCACTTTCATGAAAGACTTACAATAGTACCTGCTTTCCTTAACCAAAAGAATTTCAAAGAGGATTTTCACTTTCAGTAAAAAAGCTGTTACCTTACTAATGTAGTTCTTTTATAAAAGCAAAATGGCTTTATCCAAACTTTCAGAAAGCAAGGATACTCTCAGCTTTACACCATCTCAACTTATGAAAGTTTCCGTAGGAACGGTCTGCCTTCAGATAGCCGGGAAACCTGTGTGCTAAAATGGCTCTTATAAGTGTAATTATAAATTCATAACATATAAAGCGTGGTATTTTATAATTATTCCATATTTTCAGAAAGGTAGAGGAAATCACGAGCCTCCTTTGCTTTCATTGAAAGAATTAACTTTCTTTTTGTCTTCTAAATTTTGTATAAGTGCTTCTTATTAAATAATTAAAATTAGAATCCAGCTGAAGAAGATCCAAGAAAATATAGTTCCCAGGAAGACTATTATGTACAGGAGAGGGCATTAAAAGTGGCAGAGATGAGACTGAGTACTAACCTATAATAGTTAACACACCATTTTAGTCAAGGTCTCAATAATTTCTACAAATGATTGCCTAGCTTTTACTCTTATTCTTATCCTTCCCCAAGTCTACAAATCCATTCTCCACATAGCAACAGGAGTGATATTCTTGATACATTTAATGGGATCATTTCAGACCCCCTCTTCAAACCATTCAATGATTTCTCTTTGCATTTAGCGTAGATTCTCTTTTTAAATTGAGATATAATTGACATACAGTGTTATGTAAGTTTAAGGTATGCAATGTGTTGATTTTGTACATTTATATATTGAGATATGATTACCACTGTAGTATTAAATAATACCTCCATTATGTCACATAATTAGCATAGAGTCTCGATTTCTACCATCTTCTTACAAATGGCCATTGATCACGAAACTCTGCAGAATTTGGGTCCATCTTTATCTCCAATGTTATCTATTTTAACTATGCTTCAGCCATATTAGTCTCTCATTTCCTCTAATATCAAATACTATCCCATGTCAGGACATTTGTACATGTTAACGTTTGTATCTGTTCCCTTTACATAGAATATTCTTTCTCTATAAAGTTCACATGACATTCTACTTCTCATCATTTAGGCTCTATATTATCTTTTCAGAGTGATTTCCTGTCCACCCTCTGTAATATATCATTTTCCGTATTGCTAACAACATATGTTTTATCTCATCACTTTTTTTCTTTAAAGATCTTACACAAATATGTAACAATTATACTTCTTTTTGGTAATTTCTTGTCTACCCACAATACAATGTAAGCTCCTTGAAAACAAAGAGAACATTTATCTTTTTATTGTTGAAACCTCAGTGCTAGTCACAGTACCCAGCACCAACTAAGTACTGAATAAACATTTTTAGATGCACAAATAAATCATTAGTCATTTTCTCTAACAATCTTTAAAATATAAACACACTCATATTCCACTCGTAGAATTGTGGTGAAAATTAGGTAAATACCAGATATAAAATAAAAGGCAATATAACGCAGCTAATAAAAATTACTGATAAGAATAATAATATAAATTCAGAATGTAGTGGGAAGTCATTGGCTACTTTTGAGCAAAAGTACAATTTAATCTATACTTTAGAACTTAAATTTGGCTTCAACTTAAGAAATATAGAAATAATAGAAAGGAAGTAAACTCTTAGAAGTTATTCTAGTAACAAGTATAAGAAACAATGAATATCTCAGTTAGAATGGTGCAATGTGACTAGTACAGAGTATATGACTATGAAATAAAATGGTAGGATTTGCTTTGATTGCCAACTAATTAGCTATGAAAAATAAGAAATAAAAATATCTTGAGAAATTAAGATGTGAGAAACTTAGAGAATTATAGTATTGTTAAAAGCAACAGAAAAATTATATGGCAAAGTAGATGTTTTTGGAGGGGAGTGAAGGGGGACATAAGGTAATTATGAGTTCAGTTTTGTACAGCAAATTTCAATGATAAGAAATAAGGAATAGCAATTTGGAACTTAGAAATGAAATTTGCCTAAAGGTAAAGATATTGTAGTCAACAGAATAAAAAAAGAAAACCTATCTGTAGGTTTCAACATTTGAACATGTTTCAGAGGTACAGAAGAAAAGAATATTCCTCAATGAGGTCTGAGCAAAAGAGAGCAATGAAAAAAATAATATTATCATGTAAGTAGGAAGACAGGGTTTCAAAAAGTAGAATGTCAACTGGCACAGAGATGTTGAGTATCTTAAGAACCGAAAAAAACCTTTGTTCTTGACAGTTGGGAATTTTTGGTGTGAGATAAAAATTAAGTTTTGATAACACAGTTTTCATATTTCAAGTATTAAAATTAACAGAAAGTATTTTTTTGGTTGTTTTCTTAGATCAAGAAAACTGCTTTTCTTCATGACTGTCAACACAACACACCATGATAGGATTCTGTTATTGAAATGTTCCCCGATCCCCAATTCACATGTTAAAGCACTAACCCCCACTACCTCAGAATGTAGTCTTTCTTGGAAATAGGATCACTGCAGATGTATTAGTTAAGATAAAGTCATATTGAGATAGGATGGGTTCCTAATTGTCCTTGTAAAATGGACACAGACATATACACAAGGACAATGCCATGAGAATACGAAGCCAGAGATCAGGGTGATGTTTCTATAATAAGCCAATAAACATCAAAGATTGCTGGCAAATCACCAGAAGGTAGGGGTGGGGCATAGAATTGATTCTTCCGCATAGTTAGTAGAAGGAACCAACTTAGCCAACATTGTCATCTTGGACTTCCAGCCTCCAGAACTATGAGACAATAAATATCTGCTGTTTAATTCACCCAGTTTGTCATACTTTCTTATGACAACTGTAGCAAAATAATACCAATCCCAATGCATTGGGAGTTGTACTGACAATTGATACTAAAAATTAGGTAGAAAAAGTTAATTTTTTGTTCTTCAAGTCTATTTCTGTCCCCTTAATCCCCTATAATTTTCTTACAAACTTCTGTGACACACCATCTATCTTAGCAAATAGTGTTACTTACTACTTGAAAGAGAAAAGAGATTAAAACCAACTTCCACAATGTTCTGATAGGTTTATAAAAATATATTTATACAAGCTCATGTTTATCACCTTCTTCGCAAATTTGAATAGAATGAAAAAGAAGAGCCTCTTGTGTTTAAGTCTTACTCTACTTATCTCTGAGTTCTTTTGATTTTGTTTTTTCTTGTTTTCTTCATTTTATGCCTTTCTACTTCCTTGGTAACCCTCCAGTATTGATCAGATTATTCCTGTATAATCAATTTATCCAGCTCCTCCATTTTTTTCTTCATTTTGAAATATAGTCACGATTTCCTAATTTAAGCTACTAGTTATTTTGTTCATGTATATGTCTATAGTTACTATACTATCTACGAGTTTCCCTGTAGGTATTCAAATTCTTAGAGGAAAAAAATGTCACTATTTTCTGTCTATTGAACCCAGTACCTTCTAATGTCTGCCATTGTCATTCAATTGAAGATGCTTTGTTTATGATAAAAACAATCTGAATATTAATTTCATTAGGTAATTTTCAACTTTTTAAAAATCATTTTATTGAAATTTTAGCTTGAATCACTTGTGACTTTCTTTCCACTTCTTTTACTAGTCTTTCTTTTCTTACTAACTTGCCTTTCATCATCTAGTCATAGATATTGCTGTCTCTTAGAATTCTTCCTAGGCTATCTCATCCACTTCTAAATTTTCAACTACTTGCTTATACACAGATAAAATGGCTTTATTTGCTGAGCTGCATGCCTGTAGAACATATGCATTAGTATATCTCAAGGGAAAACTCAGTATATCCCAAATTGAAACCGTTATCCAACTCAAAGAAACTTTTTACCTTCTTAATTTTTCTATCTTGGTTAATTGTACTCTTAAGTTAATTTTTCAGTCTTTGATTCTTCTCACTGTAGTACTCCCCACATCTTACTGGTTACCAAATTTTACATATATCTCTTTTAATAACTATTAAATTTCTTGCCTGATCTCTAATACAAAGGTTTCAATTATGTCCTGTGCTATCTCTCACTTGAACATTTGCAATATCATTGTCTCCATTTTAACTATTTCCTATCTCTGCCCTAAGCCTTGTATATAACTGCCTCCTTCTGTCTTCTCAATATTTCTGCATATTCCAAACTCTTACTTAAATATGCACTTTTTCCCCCTCTCTTTATCAATTCAGAACTTTTAGAGTTCTTATTTGGGCCAAGCCTAGAGCAAGGAGCTGTGAAACAAATACAATTTATTCACAGCTAGTGTCAAAGAACTTATAATCTAGTAAGAAACAGAAGCAACATAGAGAGATTCATAAACAAATAATGTAAAAATATGGATCCCTGAGTCATAGTACCTGTGTTAAAAGCCCAGAAATGTAGGTTGCTAGGTATAACTTCTAGTAAGTGACTTGAACCTCTTAAGACATTGTTTCCTTTTTGTCTAAAATAAGGTTAATAAAACCCCTACCCCATGAAATCCAGTGAGGAATTCTGTGGCTTGATATAATTTCTGCCCTGTAATGAATGAACAAAAAGTGTTATATATTAATTTTACTAATATTAATAAAATAATCACATGTTATTATATCATTAGATAATATAATAACATGCTAATTATATTATCTAATGATATAATCACATGTTATTATATCATTAGATAATATAATAACATGCTAATTATAAGTAAAAAATTAATAATATTAATAAAACAATTAGTAATTATTAAATTTTTATAGAAATTACACATATAATTTCAGGGGTATGATAGAGATGACTAGTTGCTCATTAAATTTTCATCTTCTTCCATAGTGTGCAGTTGTCACTGGAAGATGGATGCCCAAATAGGACCTACATCTCCTATTCTCCTTTGCTCCCAGGTGTAGTTATAGGAATAATTCTTACTAATGGAGTAAGAAAGTGATAGTGTCACTTATGGATCAGGGTTTTTAAGAAATGGGTGACATTCTCTACTCTCTCTTTTCTCATCCTCTGGTTTCAAAGAACTACAAGATCCTATAGGACAATAAAGCTACACAGAGGAAAGAGGTACATAATGGAAGGAGTAATGCCAGCTAGTCAAGAACATCTGTATTTGAGAGAGAACATTAGTATATCTGTCACTAAAATCTTAGGGTTTGTTTGCCATAGTAGCTAGTATTACCCTAGATATACCTGCTAGGAAATTTATAGAGGAGTAGATAACTTTGTGAAGAGAAAAGTTTATAAAAGCTTCTTGTGTGATATAATCCATTATCTTCAATGTACAGGAAATATATGAACAAAAATATCACTCGAGGATATTTTTGGCAGAAAAATTAGTGTTTATTAAAAATTAAATAATATTTGACTTCAGAGAATCATAATAGCCTTTTCAGATTAGAATGAGATATTAAGGTAAAAAGTGGCAAGAGGTAAGCCTGGACATAAAAGTGGAAGCCAGATCATACAGGACCTTGAATTATGAGCTAATGGGTTGACAGAAATAGAGAGGAAAATAGAAAAAAATTTAGAAAAAGAATATTTTATGAAAAAGAATAACTTTTAGAAAAACAATGTCTTTAGAGAAAAATAACTGGACAGTATACACAGAGCTCCAGATTTGGGGAATAATAATTTCTTCTCAAATCAGCACCTGTGGTATACCGAACCCTTAGCATTGAGACATACTGGTCAACCACAGCACAGTGAACTGGTTGAATCAACTATTCCGGCAATTATTAGACTATTTAATCAAGCACCAGCTCTAATGTAGACTATTGGGACTAACCATATTTATCTTCCCTATATTCATGAGTCATCTAACTTCTACTCCAGTAGCACCTCCATAACAACCTCTACATCCAATGCAGACTCAAGGTTCTTTGAGTATTCCATCCAGGTATTTGCCTTTTGTAGGGGAATCTTACCTTTCCGAAGGACCTTAATTAAAGTTCACTGTGGTAGAGGAGGTATGGAATAGGAAAGGAATTGTTATAAAACCCAATTAACACATTTTCCAAATAAATAAAGTTTTATTGTAGGTAAATATAGTTTTATTGTGGATAAATCAGTGTTAAAGAAATTTCTGTGGATCAGCTCAGAGAGAAATTTGTTCTTTATATGTATAAACCAAAAACATATTGACACAATTGAATCTATTTTCAGGTTATAAAGTTCTCAGCTCTGTCAGCCATATTGATTGTGGATGAGTGAGTTCTAAGTGAATTTTTCTCAGCCAGTGTTTCTACATGTAGTTTTTTTGTTTGTTTGTTTGTTTGTTTGTTTGTTTGTTTTTTATTCCATATAAGCAGTTACATGACTGAGGTTCAAGACATTCAATTTTGAGCAAGCAGATATGAAAAGTGTACTCCTCATGAAATGATGGCCTTAATTGTCACCTGCTGTGACAGTCGTAATGGCTGGAATCTGTGCTTATCTTCCTCACTAGTTCATAAACAGAACTGTGCTTCATTAATCTTTATGTCTCCAGTACCTTACTCTTTGACATAATAAGCAGTATATAATTGGTTATTAAATAAAGGAATGATTAAATGAGTGAATACTGAGTATTTGATTGGTAGTTTCAATAAATAAATCCCATTCATAATATAGGTATTAGCATGTAAACAATCCTGACCCAAACTGCAGGTTAAAATTATATCATAGATCTTCATGATAAAAAGGATAGTAGTGATTAGCATTCCCAATCACCCATCCTACTTTTTAAGCTAAAAAAGTCTGAGTTCAACATGAATACTAACCATTCCAAAATCTCCTACTGTCTTTTTTTATGTTTTTAAAATTTCCCTGACACCAGAAAAACAACAGTTGAATGATGACCAGATGGCAGAAGAGCTGTGGTAATTTGGCTGGAAGTAAGATGAGCATTGAAGCATAATGAGCAAATTAGAGATTTAAATCTTTTCTATGAGCAGATCAACCTAATGGGGTGGACAAGATCACCCAATGGCTTTTTATTAAGTTTATTTATTTCCTTTAAAAAAGTTACTGATTCATTGGTATGATGATTTGGGGGAGATATGACTGATGGATTAAATGGAAATATTTTTCAGGTATTATCTTCTTAGAGCTACCAAGGGTGAATCCTTCCTAATCTTAGTGTATGAGGGCAGGAATGATATCATTGAGATGCGTGGATAAAACCTTGGAAACAATCTTGTACTCTCTATTCAGGAAAGTAAAAGAGGATGAAAATCCCCCAATTGTTCCTTACCTTGTCATCTTTTTAAGGATTATGGGATCAGGGGAGTTTTCATGTCTTGAGACATAATTCTGGTCTTAAAAAATTCTGAAAAGACTCTCTGATGTTAGAAATAATTGCCACAATCAGGTTTTAGAAGAATTGATGGGAAATCTGTCAGCACCTGAGGCTTTTCTTAGGTTTATGGCTTGGATTTGGGGTCTCTCGGTTTTAATGATATTGCATTGTCCACCTGATTGTCTTAATAGAGGTAGTGAATTGAAAGCAAGGCCCGTCAGTGTTCCATGTGGTATAGCATAGAAAAAATATGTTGACTAGCTTCCAAAACATTTTGAAAATATAAATGCTTTTAGTTCATCTTTCTGAATTATTGGAGTAGTTTAGCATCTATTTTACTTGCATCTTTAGCAGTTTGCTAGCCCATATGCAACTCATGAGAAATCTATATTACATAAATTAATCAATATTTGAGATATTATAAATGGGGATTCTATGTAGGCTCTGATATTAATATAGATAGATGAGGTAATGTATATTCCCAGTTCCATGTGCAATGATGGAGTTGACAATTTCATTTTCAATTAAATGAACAATAGAATAATTAGACTGATAGGTCTATTTATTTAATTTCTATTCCAAAAACATGACATAATTGAACATCTCGAAAACTAGAACCTAATTCTGCTTTGTTAAGTTCTATCAGCAGTTGTTATTACTTTATTATTAATAAAGTCAGGATTATAACAATATACTACTTAACAATAACAAATGGCTTGTCTATATACATGCAACTATCAAAATATTCTTTAGTGTATCTACTTTATATGTATCCACTCAAATATATTGCAGCTAATGTTTTTTTTTTTTTTTTTTTTTTTTAATTTAGGCCTAAGACATTGACTTAAGATTTGGAATGTATACTTTCTTAAAATATGAAAATATTGATCAAATTTACTGAGATATGAATTTGTTAAGAGAAGATGCTGTGTTAGATCATTTCCTTCTTGTGTCCCAGCACCTGTTTTTATACTGGAAAATTTCCCTTCTTTTAATTACATAGATTTAGTGAAATGATTACAGCATCTACCTGATACAATACCCAACTTGGACTGCTGAGAATAGCATAACACTCCATATTGGCTAACCATGAGATATCTAACAATATCAAACAATGCTAACAATACATAAGAAATCCTTTATGCAATTTGCTATAAGGATGGTGAGAGAGAGGACTCTACCTCTGGAATATGAGACATGTATCCTATAATTTCCAAGATTCATCTTCATAACTCATGAGCAGAATGTGTCTGAAAATAAAGTCAAATACAGAAAAGCAGTTTAAGAGGTGAAAGTGAACTTGGGAAAGCAATCAAGAGAGAGGAGTGGCAGTGGGGTGGGGAATGGCTGATGTTATTTTATCATTTGGACCCCTGGATCAGCAATTCATAAAGTCAGTGCCATCCCTTTGACTTCCCAATTGTGTTAACCAACAAATTCCATTTTTGCTTAAGCTTGATGAGTAGGATTTCTGCCACTAGCAACCAAAACAGCTCTGACTAATATACTCACTTAATGATGGAATATAGAAAATAATGATTAATTAGTTAAAGATAACTGCAAACTATATACTTTTTATCTGGATGGCCATAAAGTAGGAAAATTATGACTTACTGATGGTTATAAGTATTTTATTGAAGCTGGTTAACAGTGGAATTATATTTTTCTAAACTCATTTGAAAGAGATAGATTCTGAGGAGTTGCAGTCAAAACAGCTTTGACTTTTAGTTCTAAAGATATTTTACTTTTGAAGGAAAGATAGAACAAGAAAGAAGTAGTACAATGGCTATAAAATTCATTTTTTTTTATTTTTGCTGCTACCTAGATAAAGTTTAAAAAGGGTAATGTAGCAGCCTAGAAATATTTTAGAGTTTAATTTGGTGGTAGATGTTGAAAATATATTGCACTATTACTGATGGCTCTTGATCATTTATGTACATCCTTTGAAGCATTTTGAAATAACTGTAGTAATGAATATTGAGTAAGATTTTGGATTTATCTGAAAGATTGAGACTATCAGGCAGCCATCAATAATCTATATATACTTTTTGATTTGTGTAAGAAGCAGGTACCTTTATTCACCTATTTATTCAACAAATATTTACTGAGTAGTACTCTGTGTCAAGCACTGGGGATAACAAGAGCGTTCCCTTTCTTCAAAAATTTTACAGTAAAGAAGACATGTAAACTGGATAACAATTTAATATTGCATAATATAGGCTATAATGGGAGGAATAATGGAGAATGTAAAACACATATTACTAGCATCTAACCCTGATTTAGAGATTTATGGAAGGCTTTCTGAAGAGATGGCTGCCAAAATGGATTCCAAAAAGACAAGTGGACATTAGATAGGAATAAAGTCAAGGGAGTTAAACAGAGAGATGAAACAACATGTACAAAATATAGATATCAAACCTTATGCATTATACAAAAGTTAATTCAAAATTAATCAGAGGCTTAAATGTAAATTGTAAAGCTATATAACTTTTGTAAATATACATGAGACAGTCTTCAGGCAAAGAATTCTTAGACTTGATAGCAAAAGCAAAATGGATAGTTTAGACTTCATCAAAATTAAAAATCTTCGGCAAAAGATCCTGTTAAGGATATAAAAATACAAAGGTATAGACTAGAATAAATGTTGTAAACCACATATTTAATTAAAGACTAATATCTAGAGTATGTAAAGAGGTCTCAATATCAACAGTAAAATAATAAAAACTCTAATTAGGAAATGGACAAAAGACATGAAGAAATATATCACTGTAGAGGATATAAGGGTGTCAAATGAGCACATGAAAAGATATTCAGGATATTAACTATTAGGTGAATGAAAATTAAAATTACAGTGTTATCACTGCATACCTTTAGAGGGCTAAAATAAAAAATAGTGACAATATAAAATGCTGTCAAGGATATAGAGAAACTAGATTACTCATATGTTGCTGATTGAAATGTAAGATGAGACAGACACTGCAAAACAGTTTAGTAATTTCTTAATAAATTAAACATTTAACAACCACACAATCTAGAAATTGTGCATCTAGGAATTTATCCTTGAGAAACGAAGACTTATGTTTACACAGAAATACGTATATGAAATTTTACAACAGCTCTATTGCTACTAGCCCATTCAAATGACGTTCAACTGGTGAATATTTAAACAAATTTGGTACATCTATATCAGAGAATACTATTCATCAAAAAGGAACAACTTAGATAAATTTTCAGAAAATAGTATTAATGAAAAAAAATCCAAAAGTTAAATAGTCTTTGATTCTATTTATATAACAATCCTTAAGTGATAAAATTATAGAACTTGAGAAGAGTAGGGTAGTTGTTACAGGTTAAGGAGGCTATATAGGGGCAATATGAGAGATCTTTGTACTGATGAAAATGTTCTGTATCTTGACTATCAGTGTCAATATACCAATTGTGATATTGTACTATAGTTTTGCAAGGTATTGCCATCGGAGGAAATTGGATAAAAGGTACATAGGATTTCTTTGTGTTATTTCCTATAAATGCTTACGGATCCATGATTATCTTAAAATAGCAAAAACAAATTTAAAATATTGTTATAGTTTGATGTATAATAATGTCAACTTGGGCAAAGTGACTGTTTGAACCTGAGTGAGTTATTGAATCTCTCCATGAATCCATCATCTCTTGTATTACCAGGTATGGGGAGGTTTTCCATTCTCATATTTCTTTCACAGATATAAGGAGAATGGATCTGTGAGATATTTATGAATATTTGTAATTTATTGAATTGTAGAATTTCTATACTGAAATTTTAAATATGTTGTAAACATTCGAATTCAATTATATTTTTAATACAATGACCACAAGTTACAAGATGCCATAAAAATTAGATTTTGTTTTGTTTTGTTTTGTTTTGGCTAATCAGTTGTTTTGAAGTGGAAAAAAAAAGAAAAAATCTAAAAGAATGTTATATGGTTAGACAGCATGGTATTAGTGCAATTTGTGTCAAGAAGTACAAGTGAAAGTAAAAAACTTCAAATTTAAATAATGAAACACAAAATGCATGTTCTAAGTTGTCAACTGACAACTTTTCAGGTAGATGACATATGCACTGTAGGTATAAAATCATATTTTATTTTTAGAGAATTGCAGGCTGCCTTCTGGTTGAGAAGTTGAAAATCATTTTTTTATTATTTTATATAACTTTCTATTTGTGGTCAGGCCAGGGTAGCTTAAATAAAAGTAGGCTAAAGCTAAGAACTACAGAGAGGCCACAAACATAATAATAACTACTCATTGTATATAAAGAAATTAATTCCAGTGACTATCAGTAGATAGGTTTTAAAAATATATGGTACTTATATTGGACAGATGTCAGGATCAGTTATCACATTATTCTTATATTTGAGAGTTTTGTGTTGCTGAATAAGGAATGGTTTAATAAGAATTGACCTGGGGAACAGTATCAACAAGGTGAAGAAGCAAGAGGAAAATCTGATGTTCTTTCTTCAGATTTTTATTTCTCAGAAATTAATACGATAGGTAGCGTTGTTTGGCATGATTTGAGGGGGAAAA
>NW_011888997.1:2137426-2139212 GCF_000151845.1 Pteropus vampyrus | reverse complement strand
AAAGTATAAATATTGTACTGTGATTTTCTTCCTTCTCAAAAAAATAACTAGTATTGTTCTAAAAACATACAGAAGCATTTAAAGTATGGAAGTGGACAGATAAATTAGGAGGCTCTTGGTGATAATACATTGCAGGTAAAGATAGTGACAGGGAAGGGAAAGAAAAATGGATTTATTTCAGAAATAGTTAAGAAACACCAGGTCTTGATGTTTAATTGGACATATGCTGCAAGTCAACATGACTTAGTTGTCTGACTTGAGAAATGTGAGAGTGATGTTTCCATTTATTGCCATTAAACCAAAAATAAAATAAATAAATAAATAAAATAAAACTATGAGGACAAATGGGGGAATGTTTTTATCCTTTAGCAAGTTGGATGTCAAAACTTTCCAGTTAACTATTGATATACAAGATTCAGTTCATGAACTGTAAGTAAGAGCTCAGCATGCTTGTCTTGGTCTCTTGTCTTGGCCAGAACAGCCTTATTGATGGAAAGTAACTGCTGCTAACGTTGTTGTCGCTGCAAAGAGACACAATAGTTACTGCTCCCAAACGCTTGTGGTGTTTAGTGGTTGAGCTGACAGTACCTTGCCTCACCCCTGACCAATATAAATTTTTTCCTCCTTTCCTGTGTCCTTCCTGTTGCCACTGAGGTACAAGACACTGTAGGAGTCATTTGGCACACAAATATACAACTCAGAAATGCAGAATTGTGATGTTCTTTGGAGTCAAACTTTGGACCATTTGAAAACAAAAAGAGGTAGATAAATTGTTCTCTCCTCTAAGTTTTTTGTTTGTTTGTTTGTTAGAAATACAGTGCAATTGTAATCTCTTTAAATGTATCTTGTGAGGCTAAGAAATCAGGTTGTCACAAAGCTGTGGATGATATCATAACTGACTTCCTTGTACTGGCTGACTTTTCCCCCCGATATCATACTACTTTCCCCCACATTCCTAATTCCCTGGGATTGACAGTTGACATGCAACCAATGATGGAACAAACTTATTATTTAAAATCTTCATCAATTGGGATGATAAAATGCATTACTTTTACATGCCAAAGACTGCAGTACAATTTACTGTCTTACCCCTATGACTCTATGAACTCTCTTCCTCTCTATCAAAATATGGTCCACAGGGATCTTTGATTGTCTTAAATTCCACAGAATGTCATGCTGATCTACTTTATTTATAGCATAATGTTAATTATATCTGGTGAACAGGCCATATCTTACATGACCTAATAAGATAGATGTCCAAAAGGAGAAATGTTTATACACTAAAATTAAAAGTTGGAGTAGACCATTACAACAGTATAGCTCCTCTCCAGAGTGCTATGAAAGACAATTGTGAAGAGAAATTCACAAAATAGATGGAACTATGAGTCATACTTTTAGTCATTTACTTCATTTGGAGGGATAGGTAACCATAGGTGTGAATATACATCTGGGCTGTGGTGAAAGGTTTGATTGGTTAAAAATATCCCCAATATGAAGATGATCAAGGAAAACAGAACATGGAAGAAACATCTGAGATCCTAAAAATTGGGATGAGAACATAAGGGCAGATTCTGATAAAGCTGAAGACATTAAACACACTTTAATTTCACCAAGTCGTCTTCACTAATAGAAGTAGTCATCCCATCCGTGTCTGAGGAGTTTAATTTCTCCTTACCGAAATGAGTTGCCTTGCTTCCTTACAAAGCACTGCTGATTGTTTTCAGGAGCTACGCCTAGGTCTTTTTCTTGTTTCTCAAACAAGTGTCACTAACTTTAAATTTTATAT
>NW_011888997.1:2131246-2132937 GCF_000151845.1 Pteropus vampyrus | reverse complement strand
AATGCTTTAGCTGCTTCTCAGAAGTTTTGATATGTTGTGTCTTAATTTTCACTCATCACTAAATATTTTATGATTTCCATTTAGATTTCTTCTTTGATCCAATGATCATTTATGAATGTGCTGTTTAATTTTTACATATTTTTGCTTCCCATCTTTTCCCTGTTATTGACTTCAAATTTTATGTGTTCAGTAAATATCTTTGTATTTTTATCTACTTTTAAATGTATTGAGAATGTTTTAGGACATAGTGTATAGTGTATCCTGAAGAAAGTTCTAGATATAATTGAGAATTTATAGTCTGCTGCTGTTAAATGAAATATTCCATTGTTTTTTCTTAGATCTAACTAATATAAAATGTTATCCAGGAGTTCTATTTGCTTGGTGATCTCTTGATTATTCTATCCATTACCGAAAGTGAAATATTAAAGTCCCTTACTATTATTGTTGAATCATCTATTTCTCCTCATATTTTGGTCATTTTTGCTTCATGTATTTTGGTATACTCTTTTTGGTGCATATATGTTTTTAATTGTTATATCTCCCTGATTGATTAACTCTTTTATCATTATAAAATATCTCTCTTTATCTCTAGTAACATTTTTTTAAAGTCTATTTCTGTCTGATATTAGTATAGCCACTCGTTTTCCTGTGGTTGCCGTTTGCATGATATATCTTTTTCCATGGTTTTACTTTTATTCTGTTTGTGTCTTTACACAAATTGTGTCTATAATATATTTTTCCTATAGATAGCATATCGTTGGATTGTGTTTTTTTATCCAAACTGAGAATCTATGCCTTTTAATTGAATTTGGACTCTTCAATCTATTCACACTTAATGTTATTGTTGATATACTTAAATTCAATTCTGCTTTTTTACTTTTCTGTATTCTATAACTTTTTTATTCATTTATCCCTTCTTTATATTATTCTTTGACATCGAGTGAATACTTTCTAATGTAGTATTTTAAGTTCATTAATGATGTCATAGTTAATGATGAAAGACTAAATGATTTCCCTCTAAGATCAGGAACAAGATAAGGATGTATACTTTTTATTTAAATTGTTTATTGGGGTAACATTGGTTAATACAATCATATAAGTTTCAAGTGTACATTATCATTTGACATCCGTATATTCTATTGTGTGTTCACCACTCAAAGTTCAGTTTCCTTCAGCTACCATATATTTGATCTCTTTTACCCACTTCGCCTCCCCCTCCACTCCTATATTTGACCCTCTTTACCCCGTCTACCCCTCCCTTCCTCTCCCAACCCACTAGTAACCACTACTCTATAGTCCTCTGGTAACCACTAGTCTATAGTCCATGTCCGTGAGTCTCTGTTTGTTTGTCTTGCTCATTTGTTGCTTTTAGATTTACATCTCACATATAAGTGATATCATGTGAATTTCAACTTTTTCTGTCTGGCTTATTTTGCTTAGCATTATCTTGAGTTTCATTCCTGTTGTCGCAAATAGCAGTATTTTATCTCTTCTTATGGCCGAGTAATATTCCTTTGTATATATGTACCATATGATCCAGCAATCCCTCTACTGGATATTTACCCTAAAGGATGTATACTTTTGCCACTTATACTTTGCATTCTACTGGAGGTTCTAGATAGGACAACTAGGCAAGAAAAAGGAGTAAAAGGAATCTAGATTGGAAAGGAAGACATAAAACTTTCTCTATT
>NW_011888997.1:2111532-2130931 GCF_000151845.1 Pteropus vampyrus | reverse complement strand
TACTTTCCAAAATGATCTAAAGATTTAACATAATCTTTGGCATGATCTCTGTTAACATATTTGAGGAAATTGACAAGTTGATTCTAAAATTTATTTGAAATCCCAAGGAACCCAGAATAGCTAAAACAATACTGAGAAAGAAAAATGAAGTTGGAGTACTCACCTTATCCAATTTTAAAACTTACTACAAAGCAATACTAATCATAACAATGTGGGACTGGAACAAGAATAAAAAGATAGATCATACGAATAGAATTGAGAATCCAGAAATAAACCAGTACATCTGTGGCCAACTGATTTTCAACAAGAGCACCAAAACAAATCAATAGAAAAGAATAGTCTCTTCAACAAATGGTGGTGGGCTAGCCAACTAGATAGTCACATGGACCCTTACCTTGTACCATAAACAAAAATTAACTCTAAATGGGCTAATGACTTAAGTATAAGAGTAAACACCATAAAACTCTTAGAAGGAAACAAAAGGATAATTCTTTATAAAATTGGATTTGATAATGTTTCTTAGCTATGACACCAAAAGCACAATAAAAAAATAATATATAAATTGCACATAATAATTGAAAACTTTTGTACATCAAAGTATATTATCGAGAAAGTTAAAAGAAAATTTACATATTGAAAGAAAATTTACAAATTATATATCTGATGAATGACTAGTGTCCAGAACATATAAATAACTCTTACAACTCAATAATAAAAAGACAAACAGCCCCATTAAAAGATGGTCAAAGGACAGGTACAGACATTTTTTTCATAAAAGATATTTATGTCTAACAGATGTATGGAAAGATATTCAACATCACTAGTGGTTAGGGAAATGAAAAGCAAACCTACAATGAAGTACCACTTCACACCCATAAGATAGCTATAATTTAAAAAAGAAGAAAAGAAAGAGAAAAATTTTGTCAAAGCTGTCAAGAAATTGGAACTCACATACATTCGTAATAGATCTGTTTAGACTTTTTATGTGTCCATGATTCGATCTTGGAAGGTTTATATTTCTAAGAATTATTCATTTCTTCAAGTTTATCCAGTTCGTTGACATAACTGCCAATAGTAGTTTCTTATGATTCTTTTTAATTCTGTGACATTAATTGTACTGTCTCCTCTTTCATTTTTAAAATATTTGAGTCTATCCATTTTTATTCTTAGTCTAGCTGAAGGTTTGTCAATTTTTATTATCTTCGCCCCAAAAAGCCAACTGTTAATTTCATTAATTTTTTTCTATTGTTTTTCTATTTTTTTCTTTCATTTATTTCTACTCTAATTTTTGTCATTTCCTTCTTTCTACTAACTTTAGGCTTAGTATGTTCTTTTTCTAATTCCCTGTAGTGTAAAGCTAAGTTGTTTAAGATCTTTTTCTTTTCCTCTTTTAATTTATCACTATGAACTTCTCTGAGTACTGCTTTTGCTGCAACTGCAACTTTTTGTTTGTGTTGTTTTCTTATGTCTTGAGGTATTTTCTAATTTCCTTTTTGATTTCTTTGACTCAATAATTATTCAAGAATATATTGTTTGATTTCTACATGTTTCTGAATATTCCGTTTTTTTCTACTATTAATTTCTAGTTTCATTCTATTATGTCCAGGCTTACCTGGACAAATCATACTTTGTATGATTTCAATCTTCTTAAATTTTCTAATACTTATTTTATAACCTAACACGATCTATTCTGGAGGAAAGTCCATGTCTACTTGAGAAGAATGTGTATTCCACTGCTGTTGGCTTTTATGTCTGTGGGTTCATCTGGTCTATAGTGTTATTCAAGCCCCTGTTTTGTTTGTTTGTTTGTTTGTTTTTTGATCTTCTATCTGGATGTTACGATCCTGGACAAAGTGAGATATTGAAGTCTCCTACTACTATCATTTCGCTGCTATTTCTCCCTTTAGTTCTGTCAATATTTGCTTTATATATTTATTCTGTGATGTTGAATGCATATATATTTGTATTTTTATATCTTTTTGATAGATTGACCCTTTAATCATTATATGATGTCCTTATTTATCTTTTGTGACAGTTTTTAACTTAAAGTTTACTTTGATATGTTTAGCTACCCTGTTTTTTGCTGGTTACCATTTGCATGAAATATCTTTCCATCCCTCCATCTTTCAGCCTGTGTGTGCTTAAATCTAAAATACATTTCTTGTAGAGAGAATACAAGTGGGTCTTGTATGTTTAAAGTAATTATTGATAGGAAATTATTTACTATTGGCATTTTCTGTTAGTCTGATAGTTCTTTTGATTTTTTTTTTTCTCTTGCAGTCTTTCTTTTTGCTTTGTTGACTATTTTGTATTGATGTGATTTAATTATTTTTTAATGTAATTTTGACAAATGGTTTTAAAGTCTCCAAATGTGATAGTGGATGTCCATATTTATGTTCATAGTTCTGTCATTTTTTTGGTCACTATCATTTATTTTGACACTATCATTAAGTTCTTTTTCAATTATGTAACAGTCCTTACTCTTCATGACAATCCTTCTTCTTTAAGTCTGATTTGTCTGAAATTTGTATGAAAGCTATTCTAGCTTTATTTTGATTAGTGTTGGCATATTGTATTGTTTTTCATCCTTTATTTTAACCTATATGTTTCTTTAAATTTTAAGAGGATTTTCTGTTGACAACGTATAGTTGGGTGTTCTTTTTGAATCCACTTTGAAAATCTTTCTTTTAAATGGTATTTGTAGAGCATTCATATTTAAAGTGATTTTTTTATATTGTTGGATTAATATCTAACATGTTTATAACTTTTTCTTGTTCTTTATATTTATTCTTTATTACTTTCCTCCCTCATTTTCTGTTTTCTCTTGTGGTAAACCAGCATTTTACATATTTTCTTTTTATTTCTTCTCTTCAAATATTAATTCAATATTTTAGTGTTTCATCTAGTGTTTATAATATATATCTTAAACTTATCAAAGTCTACCTCCAAATTATAGTTTCATGTGTAGTGTGTGTGCCTTATAATGAAGTATGCCCAATACCTTCATCCTATCTCTTGTGATATTGCTCTCATTATTTCATGTATTCTTATACTATAGCCACCTAATATATTGCTACTATTATTTCTTTATTCTTTCTCTGAAACTCTTATATTCTTTATGTGGATCCAAATTTATAATCTCTTTTTCTTTTGCACAGAATAATTTTTTTAAACTTTTTTTGCAGGATATCTGCTAGTGATGAATTTTCATTTTTCGTTTTTCTGAGAAAGTTTTTCTCCTTCACTGTTGAAGAATAATATTATATATAGAATTCTAAGTTGATTTTTCTCCTAACACTATAAATATTTTACTCTTCTCCTTGCTTGCATTGTTTGTGATAATCATTCCACTGTAATTCTTATCTTTGTTCCTATATAGGTAATGCATTTTTTTCTTCTGACTTCTTTTAAGGTTTTCTCTGTAACTTTAGTCTGCTATAGTTTAAATATGATATGCTTAGGTATATATATTTTGGTATTCTGCTTGGTGTAGTGTAAGTTCTTTGGATAGGTTGTTTGATGTCTGTCATTAATTTAGCAAAATCTTGCCATTAGTACTTGAAATTTTTTCTCCTTCCTTCTCTTCCCCTTTTTGTATTTCACTTATGTATATATTACACCTTTTGAAGTAGATACTTTGTTTTGCTTTTGGATTTTCTTTTCATTCTTTCTTAATTCTGTTTGCATTTTAGTTGAGAACATTTCTGTCGACATATCTTCGAGCTCTGTGATTCTTTTCTTATTCCTCTCAAGTGCACTACTGAGTCTATATATCTCATTTTAAAATTCTGTTACAGTGTTTTGATTTCTAGTGATTCCTTTTGATTCTTTTTAGAGCTTCCATCTCTCTGTTTATATTACCCATCTGCTCCTGCATAATCTCTTCTTTTTAATTATAGCTCTTAATGTATTAACCATAGGTATTTTTAATATCCTGTATGGTACTTTTAGCATTTGTGTCATACCTGAATCTAGTTTTAATGCTCATATTAATCCTTCAGACTGTGTTTTCCAATGCCTTTTGACATGCCTTGTAATTTTTTGTTAAAAGGCAGAAATGTTATTTTGGATAATAGGAACTGAGGCAAATGGGATAGTATATGAGGATTCATGTTAAAATATGTGTTGATCTGTGTGTAATATTTGCTGTAACTATATGCACTAGAGGCTTACAAATCTTCTGCTTTTCTTGTTTTTGTCACTTCTCTTGATTTGAGCATCTATAAATTCCCCTCCTTGGAGACAGAGTCTGTGTCTAGCAGGCCTTTCAGCAATAATCCATTACTATTATCCTGGAGCCTTGTTTTGTTAAGATTTTGGGGAGAGAGAGAGAGAGAGCAGTCCATAATCCTAACAATTAAATTACATCAATTAGTGGGTCTGTGCTTTTAGGATGTGACCTCATAATTCCCAAGTGAGATTGCTTCCTTCTCTCTTGCCTTCCTACTCCCTTCACTGGCTGCATTTTTTCCCAATTTAATTCCTAACCTCTGTTGACTATGCCACTTGCCCTTCACCTCTCACTCTCCAACATACACTTTTGGTGAGATAAGAGGGATAAAGAGGGTTGGGGTACATATGATGACTTACCCATAGCTGGGATAGTGTTCTGGCTATGTCTTTTCTCTTGGAGATTAGACTTTTGTTATGAAAAATGCTTTGGGCATATTTCATAATATCTATTCTTCTCCTGCCCCTGCCAGAACTGTGAATGGTCTTCACCACAAGAACATGATTGGGTTCCTAAAAGCAAAGCCCTGGAAACCGTGTCCCCCCATTCTTCCTGCCGAAGATCATACTTCTCCTTTCTCCTTTCTAGACTTTCTCACTCTCAAACTAGTCTCTACCCAGACTCCATCAGTTCTTCATAATTGCCATTTAAATATTCTTACCAGTTTATGGTTTAGTAGCTTCTATTCTACATAAACAAATACGGCTGTGTCTTTCAGAATGAGCCTGTTTCTGCTGATTTTATGGTGGTATTTTACCCTGAAATTTCTCTTCTCTGATGTATACAAGAAAAATCATTGATTTTCAGTGTGTCTATCTTTTTCTTGTCATAAGGACTGGAGCGATGACTTCCAAGCTCTTTATGTGTTCTTCAAAGACAAATAATTAGTATTTTATGAAAGTCTAGAAAGGAGTTCTGTCATAACTACTCAACTCTGCTGTTTCAGTGCAAAAACAGCCATAGATAATATATAAACAAATGAGTACGAGTGTATTCCAGTATCATTTTATTTACAAAAACAAATTTTCTTCATGTGCTGTACTAATAGTTTACTGACCTCCATTTTAGAACTATACCCAGACTTTACAGCAGGCTCTAAAGAATGAAGTTCAAAATAAGACCTGTAAGAAGGTGTGATATACATTAAAACTTTTGCATGATTTAGCCAATTTATATAGGCAGAATACTTGGAAATAGGTGTGGAAATAGATTTTATGATTGTGGGAGTAAGATAAAGTTGGATCAGGCCAGATTTTCTGATTTAGCCCTCTAAAGCTGAGATTCTGGATTCAGTGCTTCAGCTTGATGGGCTAAGAATGTCTCTAACTGTTTGCTTGTCAACTGACTGAAATATGAATACAACCATAGTCTACAGTATATGGAATTGAAATGCCCAATAGTCCTTTGTGTATTATAGAGGAAGGAATTAACAGATTTAGGAAGTTTGGAATTCTGAAGAGGATTTATCAATTAAGATTTAATCACCTATCTTGTGAGGAGCAGACCATTTACCATTACTGATATATGTATATATATCTACATACATACATACATACATACATACATACATATATACATACATATTTATAAGGAGAGCTCCAGTTCACATAGCCTCTTCAGTATAAGAGAGGTCAGGTACCTTTGAGTACAATTCTTGCAATTCTTCAAAAATTTATAATGTTAGTCATCCTTCTAACCATTTCTAATGGGACCTGTAATGTGCTCTTGGATTAGCGAAGGAAAAATAATCAGAATTCTCAAGAATTACTGGACGCCAATTCTGTAGACTCAAAGCATCACTGTGGTCTATCAGAGAAGGGGATTATGTAATTAATGAAGATTTTTTTTATAGTTGTTGTTGTTGTTGTTGTTGTTGTAGATTTTTTTTATCAATGAAATTTTGCTTCATGTGGATCTCACAGTGGGCTCAGTTTTTGTGCATTTTTGCGCTCATCTATTTTCCTAGGAAGGTAGTAAGGGCTGGAAGAGTTTATTATTCCTCAGGGAAGTGGTGCCTTCCACAGTGGATTTGAACAACATCATCGGATCATTGTATTTGAGCTATGATGGCCTGGCCTGTGAGCAGTATACTATTTGAGGGAAAGTATGGAAAGTGTGTCATACTCTCTAACATGTCCTTTCATCTTGTCTGGCCATTACTCATCAACATGAGTACTTATATGAAACTTGTAAGTGGGTCTATCCGAGTGGTCATAAATGGCACATAGAAAAAATGAATTTAGGTTTATGAAATGCAGTTATATTACTCATATGAGCCAACCCAATAAAAAACAATGTGAATAAAATAATTTCAATTTTCATCAAAGCTGTTTTATGGACTTACAATTGTACTAGCACTTACTTTTCTACTACTATAAATATGTCAAGGAGTAGCACAAGCACTTTTCTGATATTGCTAAGATATCAGACAAATTCATTTTAAAATGATAATCTCTACATCAATCATAGCATAATCAGAAGTGTATGAATCTGTCTAGACTGATAGATATAAATATATTTGTCAGTGCTTAAAAACATTTTTCACGGCTGAGTATATTATTTAATTCAAAGTTAAAAAGCTTATACTAAGGTTCAAATGATTTTAGTGGATTATGTGTCATTATGTGAACATCTTTGTCAGCAATTACTGGGTATAAAAATATAAAAACAAGTGCAATTTGTCTAAAATAGACATGTTTCTTTTGAAAGGTAATATGAATGTTTCTTTAGTTATCCTCTTTCATGAAGAACTAGAAATTAGATTCAGCCAGAAGAGTGTCAAAAATTTACTTTCACTTTTCCTAAACTGTAGTTTAATTGAGCTTTAATATCAAATAAACAGTCTTTACCTTTAACATTAATGCACCCAAAAGACAGTTTCTATTCATTTTGTATGATTAAAACTATATTAGGAATATAAATGTATTAATTTATAGATACAGATACTAATTGCTTGAATATTGAGTTCAAAACCAGGCATTAATATGTGTGGAATAATTGGTTCTTGCTGTAGAAGGAAACCATAATAAAGAACTTGAAAGTGTTGTCATATTTCACATAACTAGTAAAATCTCAGAATATTTAAAAAATATTCTGAAAGAAAATGTCTTGGGGCTTTCTTAATGAGAATGAATGTGGTTTGAAAAGATCAAATAATATTCACATATGTCAAATACAGGTTTTAATAACAGTTAGAGATAATGAATAAAATTAAAGTAGGTCAATTTAAGTCATTTATTTTCCAAAAGGAGTTACATGTCATAATCACTATTTAAGATATAATTAAAAACTAAAAAAGAAATTTACCAAAGTAAGCTCAATTACTAAATATGAAAAAGTCAACATGAACTATTTTATCATCTTTTAATTTTCATGTTCATCTGTTGTATTAAAATATCAGCATTTTGTAGTTAATGGTAATGTAAATATGTTAATGTAATTATAATCAAGATAATAAATATCCCAGTCATGGAAATAGTGCCTTTGCTTTGGCACTAATGTTTTAACAGTCTGCTTTTATTGTGGCTGGGAAACAAATCAGATGCTTTCTAACATAGATCTTTTTAAAAATTGGATATACATATCTCTGAGAACAAACGACTCCAAAAAAACTAAAAACATTCCTTGGATTCATCAAAAATAATTCTAAATATAAGTCATAATCTTCACATATACAAAATTAAAAGACACAAGGCTATAATCCTTGCTGTAGCAAAACTTATTCTTTGTAAATAAGACTCTAGTACTAAACCTATCAGATCATGACTTCGAAGAGACTGGCCTTGTTAGAGAGTGCAATCTGCTTAATAAAAGACCATCATAAATTCGATATAAATTACTAATTTCCTTTAAAAATCAAACTGTTTTTCAGAGAATTACTGTTTCTTCAGAAAATTTTATTTAACTTCTGAAATCCAATAACTATATTTTCTGGAATATTTTTCTATGAACGTCATTAAAAGGGCCAATTTTAAAGAAATTCTAGATGATCAATTTGCATTCTAGAAGTTATAATAATAATTTCTTAATTTTTGAATGACATGGAAGAAGTATAAACCCAGAGCAGTAGAGGTGTTGATAGTTTGAGTCAAGAAGGTAGGTGTATAATCCTGACTTTCTCATAACCATAGAGAAGAAAATAATTTTCTTGAAAATCTACATTATTAGTAGATTTCAAGAAATAATTTATTTCTAATATTTAAATAACTATTATTACAATTTCTGTCTTACTGTGTGGCATTGACCAAAATACTATTTAATGAAATCTGCTTCAAGTCGAAGAATAGAAAGATCTTCATAAATTTTACTCTACCAAATCAGAATTTATGATTAACTAGAATTTATTTGGACAAATTGAATTGTATAAACATGATTTTGAGTGAAACATGGTTTTGAGAATAAAAGAAACAAATATATTGCACAAAATGAATGTGAAAATCAATATTTACTTTCCCCTGGAAAGTTCTTTCAGCAAGTTTACCTGGTGAATTATCACCCATTTCTCAAGGCTCAGCTTATTTGTGAAAGCAATTATTGATTTTAATTGTTTTATAATTTCAGGTTCTTTGGTGCTTCAAAGCATGAACTGTCCTGGTTTGTTGATTATAGAGTCTTGTAACACTACCTTAGTTGCACTTGATTATCTCTTAGGTTTCCTAATTCTCACACAGAGTACAATCTTTCATAGGGCGTATTACTTCAGCATATCATTAAAGTTTTTCATTTCATATTGATATGTGTTCATTTTATCCTCAGAGTTTGACTGCATTGCCAAGTTCTGGAAGATGGTTCTCTAGCTTTCTATAGAAACACTACTGGGGCCTATAGTTGTACCTCTCTGAGGTTAACTAGTTAGCTAAAACATTTTTGGTGTCTGTAATGTGGATGCTTTCCTCCCCTTAACATAGCCCAGATTTTATTTAATTGCATAGCCATACGCATGATGAGAAAGGAATGTCTTTGAAAAGCACATCTGCTTTTAAATTTTAAAAAAATGTCTCAGCCTTGGTATTTTTCTCCTAGAATTTCCTATCTCTAGGGTAGAATATTACCAATTTTAGAAGAGAACCTAAAGAAAGAGCTTGCATATGCATATGGTATTCAGCGTGACATTAGCAGGTGCAACATTGCTTTAAAGACTGCAGTTAGGCATTTTTAAAACGAACATGAAAATGCTTAGGGAACTCCAATTTATTTGATTTAAACTAAAGGATAATTTCCACTTGGATTATTTTTCTATATTCAAAACACTTTGTAATGGTATCTTTTTCTTTTCATTAATGATACCAAAATGGACCTTTAATATCATTGTCTGTATAAAGACACAACATCAGTTTATATCAATTTAGAAGAATATAAGACTGAAGTATTGAAAAAATTTCTGGAAGCCTGCTTACAACCTACTTGTTATGGCTGAAATTCAAATCCTCTATATTGTCTTCATAAAAATGTTGGCATAATAGATCTGAAAAAAAATAAAACAAAAAACAAACAGGAAATACTTTTGTTTTCTGCCTAGCTAAAGTTTTAAAATATCAGTTAAAAGCCCAATTTTGATTTTCTTACTGTGCTCGTCTTGATTCATTTTTTTAATCATTATATACTTAATAATTATTATTTGTCAGTAATCACTCTAGAAATCATTGGAAGTTCCAAGATTGATCAAATATTATTCCCAGCTTACTTTTAGAATGTTAAAAAGCTTAAAATTTCACATGAAAAATATACAGTAGTATCCCATATCTGTGTCTTCACATTCTGTGGTTCCTGTTACCCTAGTTAACCATGATCCTAAAACATTCAATGTAAAATTTCAGAAATTCTTAAGTTTTAAATTGAGTATGATTCTGAATTATATGATGAAATCTCCCACTTGCTCCTTCATTCCTGGGACATCATCGCTTTGTCTAGCATCTCTGCACTATATATACTACTAACAGCCCCCTTCATCCTTTAGTAGCCATCTGGAGTATCAGATTGTTGTGGTATCATAGTGCTTGTGTTCAAGTAACTCTTATTTTACTTGATAGCCCCAAAGCACAAGTGTAGTGATATTGGCAATTCATAAATGCCAAAGAGAAGCCATAAAGTATTTCCTTTAGTGAAAAGGTGAGTACAATACAATAAGATATTTTGAGAGGGAGACCACATTCACATGACTTTTATTATGGTATATTATTATAATTATACTATTATTAGTTATTGGCAATATCTTACTGTGCATAATTTATAAATTAAACTTTATCATAGGTAGGTATATGTAGGAAAAAACATAGTATAAGTTTGGTACTATCCATAGTTTTAAGCATTCACTAGGCATCTTGGAACATATTCCCTATCGACGGGGAGGGCGGCTACAGTATAGTTACAAATATGAACTAGAAAGCAATGGGTGTTAAAGAGCAATATAAAGTATTGTGTGAGCTGAATAGGAAAATAGGCATCCTTTACTTTAAAACTTTAACATAACTGTTATGATATGACTTATCCATTTGAATAGAAAGTGATATCTATTTTGTTTGCTAATTATATCGTATATATTAACCTTAAATTTCAACCAGAAGGCAAATGATGAGAATCAGTATCATATCTGGGCCAATGATTCTTCTGTATATCTCCAGGGCATATTATTTTGTGATTATTACATTGGTTAGACTATGTGCTATTGCTTTACTTATTTAATTCTCCAAAATAAATCTAGAGGTAGGTACTAATATGTCACACTTACTGATCAGAAAGATGAGTTAGGCAGTACAGTGCTAGAGCTCTCATGCAGGTTGAATATGTATTACATCTAAGCTTTATCACTTACTTCTATAAAATGTGGCAGGTACTTAAACTTTCTCTAACTTAGATCTTTCATTTGTAAATGGGAAATAATATATTTACTTATCTCATATTTGGGAAGAGGATTAATTAATATATTGAAAGTGTCTAAAAGAGAACTGGCACATGCAAAGCCTGGTGTAAGGATTTGCTGTTATTACAATAGCACAGATAGTGTAAAATGAGAACGTCAACCCAGATATACCAGATATTTCAATTATTTTGTGAGAAATAGAATTTTTATTGAAGTATATAAAGGCAGATTATACAACCCCCATCTTTCACCAGACAAATCAAGAAACAATTTTGCCAAATACTTTTCTACACTTATTAAAATAATTTTGTAATTTTTTCTCCTCTTAATAGGTTGATTCATCTTGATTGGCTTCTGATGTTAAGTAAATCTTAAATCTCTGAGAACCTGAGATTTAGCCCAATTTAATGAAAATATAGTATTTTTTACATTGCTATATTCAATTTTTTAGTGCCTGTCAATCTGTTGCTCCATGAAAATGATTTTTTATTTGTTATCTGGTTGATTTCTACATCTTCTGTTGACTCTGTTTTTCTGCAGTTTCTTTATGTTTAGGTGAGAATTTATTCCTTTCCCCCTCCTCCCTTCTATTTGTCTCTCTTCCTCACTGCCTCCCTCTCTGTCTCCTTCCCTCTCTCTTCTCTCCCTTTCTCTTTCATCTTGATTGGGATTCAGTGAAATTCTTTAGCGTGTTGATTGGTGTCTTTCCCAAATTCTGAAGGGCTATCACAGCAGTAAATATGAATTTACTTCTAATTCATCTTAACATAAGAGTCCTTTGGAGTCCTAACTTCGTGGAGGAAGATTTTTCTATTATTCTCCCTTGACTTTGTTTTCAATCTTTTGTATTTCTGGTCATCATTAAACTTAAGATCTTATTATATTGATTGCAAATGCTTTCAAGGCAAAAGAAGTTAGCTTCAGTGTTCTGCGTATCTTTCTAAATTTTTGGCTTCAATGTCGGTTTAATAATTTCTTACTATTATACATGCTCTAAATAATTTCCAGAATATTTACAATATTTTACCTACCACTTTTAGTTGATTAATTTTTATTAAGAGAACTTAGTGTTCCATATTACCTTAAACAGAAGTGACATTTAAGCTAGTATTCTTAATTACTGTGCAATGTGTAATTAGAATATCTATTGCTTACCAAAAATAAGTTCCAATTAACTATTTTAAAGTACTTATTATGTGCCAGGCACTTTTTTAAATATGTAGGATAAATTAATGAACAGAAAAATATCTCTATGCTCATGGAATTTATGTTTTAGCTTATTTTCCATTTTTTATTTTTTAAACACCTAAAGTAGGTAGGTATACTAATCTTCAGAGAATCACAATAACTGTTAAGTAATATCTTGCAAATTGCAAATGAAAAATAGCTTTTCCTTCCTATTCTATTTTTTTTTTCAATTTTGTTTGAATATTAGGAAACAATCACACGAGTGTCCCAAGCTGCTCAGTCATAGTATAATTAAATTTAATTTAGCTTGATGTATGCTTTTTACTTTTAGGTACCTAAATCATTGGATTAAATTTTCTTTCTTTTAAAATCTGATATTTTCCTAAATCAAAGCTTTTTGGAACATGCACAAGAATATCTTTTTGTTCTGTCTCTTCCCTGGAGGTCTGCCAGTATATTTGCTATTGAGTTATAATTACATCTTTTAATTGCTTATTTATTTTTATTTTCTCTGCATCTATTTCTGCTTTTTAATAGTCCTTTTCTCTGTCTTGTTTCTATTTTTTTCTTTCTTTGCCAACAACATTTTAAAACTGTTATTTGTTGTTGCTATTTGGTCAGGCCAGTACTTTCTATTTGTCCTTGTTTCTTTTTCACTACAATTGATTTTTAACCACCCAAAGATAAACTGTGACTTCCAACTGCTCTGTGGCTCTAGTTGTTGCAATTCCTTCTTTGAAATGGCTGAGTGAGCAGAAGATGACTCAAATCATGAGCTGGAAGCAAATGATTTCTTCTCTCATGAATCTTTGACTCAGCGTTTGGCAAATTCTAGAGATGTTGAGGTATTTCCAATTGTCTCATTCTTCTGCTTTCCCTAGATTGTTCCAGCATTTATGATCAATCAGAACGTCATGGAAAGGCTCATCTTTTTTCACTACTCACTGATATAAAACAAGTTGAAAAATCTGATAGTATGTTTTGTGTGATAGTTGCAATGCCAAGGTAGGAGAAAAATATCACTAAAGATAATTTTAATTTATCTTCTAACTTAAAGATTATCAGAGGACTTACCATTTACAACAAATATTTTTAAATAATTAATAGAGTTGAATGATGAAAAACAGTTGACATAAAGTAATACAGTACAGAGAAAATAGAGGCTTTAGGAAGCATCATGCTTTTCCTAGCATTTATGTCAATAAAACTTTAAAGGAAGTCTCAGTTTTATTTTTACATGATTGTATAATTTTAGGCAACTGATTTAAACTATAAGCCAAGGCCTGATCATATACGGAATAAACTAAATACCTTCTATGATCCCATAAAGTATCTTTGCATATATATTTTATACATAGAAAAATTTAGTCACTTTCTTTGCAGATGCAATCCTATAAATTTATTACCTGCATACGTTTGTATATCCACCATCATAATCAGGACATAAAACAGTTTGATCTCTCCTCCCCACAAAAATTCCTCATTCTACCTCTCTACAGATATAGCCTCTGCAACCCTCAAGCCCTGGCAATCACTGATCTGTTCTCTATCCCTATCGATTTGTCTTTTTGAGAATGTCACATAAATCGAGTCACACAGTATGTAACCTTTTAAGATTGTAGTCTCTCACACAGCATAATACCCCTGAGATTCATCTAAGTTGTTCTGTGTGCCAATAGTATGTTCATTTTTATTTTTTGAGTAGCATTTTATCATCTGGATATACCACAGTTTGTAAATTCACCTGCTAAAGGGTACTTGAGTTGGTTCAGTTTGGGGTGATTATGAATGGAATTTTTTATAAACATTTGGGTGGAGGATTTTTTTAAAAATAAATTTTTAATTCCCTAGGGTAGGTCACTAGGAGAAAGATGCTGGGTCATACGATATGTGCATATTTTTTATAAGAAACTGCCAAATCAATTTCTAGAGTGCCTTTATTACTTTGCATTGACACCAGCAATGTGAGAGTGTTCCAGTTGCTATGAATTCTCATCAGCATTTGTTACTGTCAGAATTTCTAAAATCATCTTTTCTAATAGGTATGTAGTAGTATCTTATCATGGTTTTAACTCTATTTCCCTAATGGCTGATGAAGTTGAGCATATTTTTGTCATCTGTATATCCTCTTCAGTAAAAGGTTGGTTCATATCTTTTTCCCATTTTCTAATTATTTTATTTTTATGATTATTTTTTAGAGTTTTTTACGCGTTAAGGATAGAGACCTTTGTTAGACATGAGACTTGCAAGTATTTTATTCCAGTTGATAGCATGTTTTATTACTTATTTAATTAACTACTTTTAGAGCAGTTTTAGGCTCAGAGGAAAGTGGAGAAGAAGTTACAGAGACTTCCCACATACCCCTTGCCTCTACACATGCATAGCCTTGATTACTATCAATATCCCCATCAGTAGAATACATTTGTTTCAATTGATGAACCTACACTGACACATCATAATCACCCAGAGTCCATATTTTACATTAGGATTCACTCTCAATGTTATATATTCTGTGGGTTGGACAAACATGTAATGGCATGTACCCATCATTTTGGTATCCTACAGAATATCTTCACTACCCTAAAATTCCTTTGTGTCCTGCCAATTTATCTTTCTGCCCACCCCAAACCCTGCAAACCAATGAATTTTCTGAACTTTTTACTGTCTAAAGTTTTGCCTTTTCTAGAAATTCATATAGTTGGAATCATACAGTATGCAATCTTTTCAAATCAGCTTCTTTCTACTTAGTAATATGCATTTAAGATCCCTCCATGTCTTTTCAATTTTTTGGTGCTGAATAATATTCTGTTGCCCAGATTTATCACAATTTATTTATCCATTCATCTACTGAAGGATGTCTTCATTGCTTCCAAGTGTTAGCAATTATGAATAAATCTGCTACAAACATCTGTGTGCAGGTTTTTGTGTGAGCATAAGATTTTAACTCTTTTGTAGTTTTAAACGAAACCAGAGAAATGCCTTCTAAAGAGGCAGTACCATTTCGCATTTCCACCAGTTATGAATGAGAGTTTCTGTTGCTCCACGTCCTCGTCAGCATTTGGTTTACAGTGTTCTGAGTCTGGGCCATGCAAATCAGTATGTAGTTGTATCTTATTGTTTTGTTTCCATTTGTATTTGCCTCATCATATGTGCAGAACATCTTTTCACATGATTATTTTCCATTTGCATGTCTTCTTCAGCCCAGGGTGTTAAATCTTTGGCCCATTCTTTCATCAGGTTATTTATTTTTAATTATCGCTGAGCTTAAAAAGTTCTTGGCATATTTTGAATAACGGTTTTTTTGTTTTTTTGTTTTTTTTATCATATGTGTCTTTGGCAAATATTTTCTCTCAGCCTGTAATGTGTTTTCTAATTCTCTTGACTTTTCATCGAGCAGAAGTTTTAATTTTAATGAAGTCCAGTTTATCAATCGTTTCTTTTACTGATCATGACTTTGATGTCATTTCTAAAAGTCATCACCATACACCAAGTCATCTAGGTGTTCTGTTTATCTTCTAAGAGTTTTAAAGTTTTGCAGTTTACATTCAGGTCTATGGTCCATTTTGAGTTAATTTTATGAAAGACGTATGTTCCATGTCTAGAATAATTTTTTTGTGTTTGGATGTTCAGTTATTCCAGGACCATTTGTTGAAAGAATCTTTGCTCCATTGAATTGCCTTTGTTACTTTATCAAAGATCAGGTGATTGTATTTATGTGAGTTTATTTCTGGATTCTTTATTCTGTTCCATTGATCTGTCCTGCCACCAATACCATACTATCTTGATTATTATAGCTTTCATCAGTACCCTGACTTTGTTCTTCTCTTTCAGTGTTATGCTGGCTATTGTGGATCTTTTGTCTCTCCGTATAAGCTTTAGAATAAGTCTGTTATTATACACAAAGTAACTTGTTAGTTTTTTTTTATTGGGATTGCATTGAATCTATATACAGTAATGTGATGCATAATATTTTGATCAACAACAGACCCCATATATGACCATGGTCTCATAAGATTATAATGAAGCTGAAAATTGCTATTACTTAATGATACCATAGCAGTCATATGTTGTATTGCAGTGCATTATTCATATGTTTGTGGCAAGGATGGTATAAACAAACCTACTGTGCTGGCAGTTATATAAAAGTATACATAATTGTATGATAATGAATGACTGTTACTGGTGTATGCATATACTGTACTATACTTTTTATCATTATTTCTGAGTGTACTCTTTCTGCTTATAAAAAACATTTGTTGTAAAATAGTATGCCTTATCAGAGACTTCTGATAGTACTGCTACATTTCCATATAATGTGTACTATTTAAAGCTTTAACAGATATACTGTCTTTGTTTCTTTTTGTCTATCTACATAACAATCTCTTGGTTACCCCAAATAACAATTTGATATGGGAAATACACTACTCTTTTCTGGTCAACAATTTAGCCTGTGCAGAATAAGACAATGAGTAAGAGTTAACCATTGAATGGGAGGCAGTTATTCTGAAAAGAAGAAATATTAATTGTAAATGTCTGGAAGCAGTAAAGACAATGTCTTGCATCTTCAATGGATAGCACATAAACTCTGAAGCATAGAGTATAATGAAGAGAAGAGCAGAAATGCAAATGGAGAAATAAGTAGCATATTGAAGTGTTTGGACAGGACACTGTCAAGCTTTTGCCTTACCTTGAGAAGTTATATGACTAGATTTATATTGTGGAAGGAAGAAAGAGGATCATATGGACAATGCTAGGAATGTGAGAAAGAGCATGGCACTTCTGAAAACTACAAAAATTGTTAATTATATCTAGATTCTCTGAGTGCTTGTAATATAGACGGAAGATGAGGCTGCAGCACAATGTAAAGTCCACCTGGTGATGGGTTTCTACATATAATGCTAATGAATTTGTAACTACTAGAAAATTCTAAGCAAGAGAAAGCTTTCTGAACATTTTGAGCCATATTCACTATTTATGTACAGTTATTTCTTTATTGGTAATAAGCCTTCAGTTAGTGTCTGTTAGAATCTGATAGAATGAATCTGATTAATGTTCTTTTTTATGAATTATACTCATTGAAGAAATTCTGTGTAAATATATTCACTTTTTTTTTACAAGATTATGTTAACCATAATGCAGATTTGAATACAGCTTTCTAATTTATAGTCTTTTAAAGGAATCATTTAACTTAACATCAGCAAGGAAATTGATAGGATGAATTCTTTAACACCATTTTACAGATGTAAAAACTATGTCATTTTAAATAATATGCTCATTATTACAAATTACTATATGATACTATTAAATTCAAATTATGACCCCTGGATCATTTTTATGAGAGCCTTCTACTTTTTAAACATACTTTGATATTTTGGGTTCGATGATTTAATAAAAAAAAAAGCATCTGGACTTATTTTCAACAAAGAAAAAGATTAGTTAAAAGCATCTGGACTTATTTTCAACAAAGAAAAAGATTAGTTAATCTGGTAGAATCAAATAACATCTAGTTATTCTGAGGGATTTATATGACTCAGAATATTTTTATGAACTTTGACCTTGAGCTATAGTTCTATTCAAATAGAAATATATGAAGGAATGCAAACACAGTATTACTCATTAACTACAAATGAATTTACTTTAGTGCTCAACAACTCAAGCACATAAAAGATTTTATTTTCTTATTTGTGTTAAAATTTATATATCTAAATGTACTCTATGAAACTAAAATTCTTGGATATTAAAAAGTCTTTCATAGTACACTTACATAGAAAATGTATACCCTTTTTTACATTTCTTTGTGAGAATTATGTGTGTGTGTGTGTGTGATTTTCATATTTCAAGCATTGTTGGTTTTTTTCTTATTTACTTTAATTCAATTCCTATTTTTTAAAAAATTAATTCCATCACTCCTATTGCTTTTTCATGCTTTTGAGAATGAATTTATTTTTTTTTTTTTTTGTGGGGAACATTTCTGCCTAAGATTGACTGATTTCAACAAGTGTATTTAAAACTGTATTTTGTTCTAAATATTATATAGTTTTTCTACTAATACTACTGCAGAAATTTTATTTGCTATTTATTGGAGAATCTGTATATGTGCTCTTTTGGAGTGTACATGAAATGGGCATCTCAGGAATCTATGCTTCCCAAATAGTGAGTTTACAGTGTGTATTCTTGTACTGCCACTATCTAGAGCTTTTTACCAGAATGTGATTGTAGCATCCAGTTCAGAATACCACTTCATTCCAGGTTTTTTATTTTATTTACTACTCTGTACTGATTTCTTAATAAGCAGACAAAAAAGTTTTTCATGACTCTATTACCATTAGTCACAAAATTTGAATCTCTTAGTTTAGAATTTAGGTCTATACTACAAATTTAGAAACTAGGCCTTCAAAAATCAGCAACAAGGAATTAAATCAGATTCACTATATTTTTATCAGTGATAAGAACAAATCCATTGAGTTGTAAGTTCATATCCATTGTTCTAATACAACTTGTTCACTATGCATATTTTTCTTGGAAGGGAATCTGTCTTTCTGCAACTTGTCTGCTGTGAGTGCTGTCAGATACAGGCTAATTGGTGAAGTCTGGCAATGATCTCCCCAAATTATGTCTTGTCAATATATAGATTACTATTAATAAAAATTATATTTTCTACAATACTAATTTATTTTCTATAAAAATGTCAGATGAAAAAGTACAAGGCAAAATATGAATAAAAATACTGATTTTTTTTTCTCATGTTCTCTGGGACACATTTATCTCTATCTTGAAGACGATTGACCTATAATATTACAAGAGTATGGGTTATCCTAGTTTTTAGAGTACTACTATGACATTCTATATGATTTAGGTCTATCTTATATACCTCCTTCTTCATCCTGTTTTCAACCTGTCCCTTTTCTCCTCTATCTATATATACATACAAACACGTAATCTGATTTTCTAGTTCCAATACCTATTTCCAGACAAGTCTCCTTAGTTGAAATCCCTCAGATGAGGAATGATTATAACCAAGAATAACTACCTTGGGAGAAATGCATTATATTAGCTCAGATCTAAATCACAGATTCATCTCAGCAATGGTGCAGATTAACAAAAGTTAGATATTTACATAT
>NW_011888997.1:2077804-2110417 GCF_000151845.1 Pteropus vampyrus | reverse complement strand
GTGATATGGCTTTGAGATGACCATATCAGTACTACCAGCATAGCTTAGAGGCAAATAAAGAATAAACTCCCTAAACTAAAAATGTAGAAGCTATGAGGGATGCAATGTATATAATGGATGTCTCGTGGCACTCAGCCCTATAGATCAGTGGGAACGAGAAGAAGCAACGAAAGCACACCAGAACCAGAAAAAATGTTTTCTTCCAGCAGTGTTAATTCTCTGCACAGTACTCACAAAATAAAACATAGCCTTAGCTGCCAAAGAAAAATATTTAGAGTCCAGTTTTATTTGTGCAAAACAGTCAATGAAATGACATTTTGAACCTTAGAGGCAATAAATTGACAACTTGCACATTTGTTTTAGTTTTGTTCATGACTATGTCTACACTTCCCTTTTCTCACCCGTGTAGACTGAAGATGCTTTTCTTTTCTCTCATCTTCAGCACCTAACAGTGTTTTCTATAAAGTGGAAAGGTATTAGATATTTATTATGAAATAAAATTATATATGACTCAACATAGCACTATTAGTATAGTGGTTAAAATTCAGATCTGGAGCCAAACTATGAACAAACAAATCCTCAGCCATATTCTAGTTATATGACTGTGAGATAGTAACCTAAACTAAATCCTATCTGCTTTTTCTCATCTATAATTTGAGGAAAATAATTCCACCCACTTTATAGTCTTGTTGAGTGGATTAAATAAGCCTACATCATGATGCTTAGTAATCACTAGTTAATATTATTATTTCTAACTTCTCTTTGATTTTTCCACATATCTAACATGATTTTTCCACATATCTAACATGAGTTCCCATGCATTTAACAGTACTTAATAAATACTGTTGAATAAATGAGTGAATGAAGGCCAATGGAATTTTTTAAATCATAGACTTAAGGAATGAATAAGAAGAGTAAAGGAATTTTTCTGGCTTTGGAAAATGCAATTTTCTTTCTATTATCTAATTAGTACTCTATCGTAACTCTTATGTTGTCCACACTAACTCCCAAATTGTCTGTGGACGACACTATATTGTCTCACAGGTTTTACTTGGATTGAAAAACTTTGTCTACCCTGAGATCACACATAGCAATGATAAGAGAGAACACATGTTGCTTTTTCTTATTCTTATTTTTGGAGAGTGGTCAGGGGCGGGGGGTAGAGCAGCAGGTAGTGAGAGGATATGAATAAGAGAAATTTTTTTACCAAATATCTTGGATTTTGTAGTTAGGGTCAAGTTGTCTGTGATACAAAATAGGTACAAAATATTCCTTCATACACAAAGAGTTACTTCCTAGTTGATTCTCTTAATTTTTAGTTTCTCAGTTCTCTACATGTGTTCCATTAAGTAACTACTTGCATTTGGTGTATTTTACTTTTAATTATAAGTTGTTACTCAGAGATATTTCTTTTTTTCCTTTTGTTCAGTCATATAATCTCATTTTTTCTTTGTAAATAGAATATAAATAAAAACAGTCAGATTAATAGTCTTTAAGTATCGCTTCCCTTGTAGCACAATCACATTTAAAGAATTACAGGTGTCTCTTATCCTCCATTTTATCTTTTATCCCATATTCATTAATATACTTTTACTGCCCATCTTTACTACCTATCTCTGTTTCTTCATTTTTATGTCACCTATATCTGTACTGCACTTCACTCTCTCTATATAGGTAACTCTTATATATCTGTAGTGGGTTGAATAGTGGTCCAAAAACAGGTATGTCCAAGTTCTAAACTCTAGAATTTGTTTATGTGATGATGACTTGGAGAAAGGGTCTTTGCGGATGTAATTAAAGATCTTGAGATGAGATCATCTTGGTTTTAGGGTGGGTGCTAAATCCAATGACAGATATCCTTAGAGTAGAAGAGCAGAGAGAGATCGGAAAGATGAACGGGGAAGGCGAAGTGAAGATGGAGGCAGTGATTGCACCGATTGCCTGCAGCCACCAAAAGTTGTCAGGGCATTGAACAGATTCTCCCTCAGGTCCTCTTGAAGGAGCCAACCCTGCCAGCACCTTGATTTCAGACTTTTGATCTCTGGATCTATGAGGATACATTTCTGTTGTTTTAAGCCACCAAGTTTGTGATAATTTGTAACAGCATCCTTGGGAAACTAATACATCAACCTTCAAAATTATTTTATATTTATTAAAAAAAAAAAAAAAAGCCCAGGATCTAGAGCTATACCACCTGAATTTGATTTTCAGTTCTAACACTTACTAGATGTTTTGCCTTGGGCAAGTTACTTACATTTCTGAACTTTATTTTCTGTAAAATAGGAACAACAAATATTAACTATACATTAGATTTAGGAATATTAAGTTAATATATTTACCAACATATAATAAAACTATACTATATATTTGTTAAGAAGATAAATAGATGGCTAGATAAAAAAATGTGTTCCATAAAGTTGGATTTAATTGCACAGTCTTCATTGGCCTCCCAGTGAATTTCTAATACACTCTTTATCTCTTACTTATGTTGTATTTGAGTAAAGGTAAAGTGTAAGATTCACACATAAAAGTACTCAAATCATAAATGTTCAACACAATTTATTTTCTCAATGAAAACAAACCCATGTATCCAGCACCTTAATATTCACTACTTCTCACCAAAGGAAACCACTCTTCTGACTTATAATACCATAGATTAATTTTACCTGTTTTCAAAATTTATATGAATGGAACCATACAGTATGTACTATTTTGTGTCTTGCTTCTTTTGCTCAATATTAAATTTATGAGATTCATTTGTTTTGTTTATTCTCACTGAAGTATAATAATAGTTCTACTGTAAATACTCATTGACATGCATTTTGGTAAGCACAAGTACACAATTCTGTGAGGCATATAACTAGAATTTCAGTGTCACAACTTATGGTACATTTGGCTTAAATAAACACTGTATTTTCTCAAAGTAGTTGAACAAATTTATGCTTCACCAGCTATCTATGAAGCTTGCAATTGTTTACATGCTCTCCAACACTTGGTATCATCTACTTTTCATTTTAGCCATTGTAATGCATGTTTAATTTAAATTTAAATCTATATTTTCTTGCTGAATAATGATGCCCGCATTTTCTTTTGTGACTTCCATGTTTGCTTTTTGCCCTCTTTTCCATTGGGTTTTGTGATTATTTTCTTTTATGGCTTTTAGATTTTTTTATATCTTCTGCATGAGCCCTTTTTCAGATATGAACATGACACAGATTGACACAGACATGTTCTCTCGGATTGTGCTTTGCATTTGCACTCTCTTATGGTATCTTTTGATGAACAAAAGTTCTTCATTTTAATATAATCCAATTTATCATTTTTCCTCTTTTGGAATAAGCACTCTGTGCATTGTTTATGAAATATTTACATGTCTTATTTAAATAAGAGAAAAATCTTAAAGATTTACTCTAGAAATTTTAATATTTTATGAATTCACATTTAGCTATAAAAATTATATGGAGTACTTTTTCTTCACAATTTCAGAGAGGAGTCAATATTCACTTTTTTTTAATGGATAGACATGAACCTGTTATTGACAAGATCATTCTTTTAAAGTTACAGTGCATTGCCAATTTAGACAAAATCAAGACAATTCATTTCCACAATTAGTAAGGTTAAGAAAGATGTGGCAATGTTTTAAAACTTCTGTTTTTCTGACTATATCATCAGCACAGATCAAGGGCTGAAAGTGGTCAGAGGAGGAATGGTGGTTTACTACTTACTGCTTAGTACATTAGTATATTTTAAATTGTTTATTTTTCAGAATAAACAAATACTTTTCTACTATGAAACCACATTTTATTATTCTACCTGATGAAGCTGACTTAGAACAATTTACATAACCCAATAACTGAAAAAATTTTTCATTCTTTAACCATGTTTATCATTAGTTTTCTTTCTTAGTTGCTTGGCATCTACTAAGTTTGTTAAGTATTTATAATACTTGTATATTCACAGAGCCTAGCACATGCTAAATACTAAAGAAATATATTTTGAATGCATAAATAAGTAATTTCATTTTTCAGATACTATGCATATAAAAGGAAAGAAAACTATGTCAGAATCAAAAGATGGGATGAAAGAAATATTTCTTAATTTTCTAAGATACATGTGCTACTTTATTTTATTGCAAATTTATATGTTTCTGTGTATGCAAGTATGTTATGTTCGTATATATCCTCTTATGCAGTCCCTTCATATTTATTGATTGATAAGGATACCTTTTTAAAAAAGTTAGCATTTCTACAGGTAAGGGATATATTTTAATGGGTCTGTGTAACACCATAAAATGTCACTTTTTTTGAAAGACAATCCTATAAGAAGAGTTGACAATTCTAAGTTCTATATAACCATCCTCTGGGATATTTCCTCCTAGCAAAACTGTTAAACTTGATAAGATGTGAGAACATGCCTAACATACAGCAAAGCTGTTAACCAAAATTTAAACTGGTACTTCAAAAATATCAGTGAAAAACCTAGTAAGGGTATAATCCAGCAGAAATTATTCATTCATTCATTCAAGCACAGTGTTAGGATCTGAGAGTAAAACAATGATAAATTATTCTGATGTGCTACCTATTCACATACCTCACTCTTGCAAGAAAAGGAAACCAATTTAGATTTCTAAGTGAAAAGTAAGAGGTGGGTAAATTCTGAGGTCAGGGATGCTAGGGAGATGTATATTTAGTTGAGGTTTCTACCTTCTCTAATTTCTTTCCTTTAGCTCAAGTTGAGAGTTGAGCTTATTCTTACTTATGGTAAATGCTTACAAATACTAATAAAGTACATCTAGAAGCCTTTTTTCAGCTTATTGAATATGCATTGCCAAAACTCAGGTACCATATAGAATAAAATATAATATACTTGATATATGGCCCTTCATACTCAAGGTATCCCAAAGCACTTTACAGAGCAATGACTTAGATAATGTAGTGCAGCGATTGTGTTGGCAAACTTGACTGTCATTACTAACTCAGCAATAGATCACACTATAGCCTTGAACATTATAACCTGTTTGAGTGAAAGAAGCAAAGTTAGCTAAAATTTAGAGAATTATACCCTGATAGATTTTTAAAATGACTTCCTGCATTGTTATTTTTCTCCTAAGTCTGATGTTTTGTTTAAACGAAAGGCTATTCATTTTCAAAGATTTTATCCATAAGATGGCACCAGTATTAGTGTAACAGTTTTTATTAGATTATATATTCAAGGAAGAATAACCTGATAATTGGGAAATTAGAATCCAGTTCAAGTTTTATGGATTTAAATTTATTTTTGTAACAAAATTTTCCTGTGTTCCACAGAAAAAGCTGGAGGAAAAAAATTGGGGGGAGTGGATCAAGTATTGAAAAAATATATATGTATTATAATAATTTATTTAATATGACAAATATCTGTCGTGCACAGTTCTAGGAATTTCATGTTTTACTTTCGATCCTCATAACAACCCTATGAGATATATATAATTACCTTCATCTTGCAGGTGAAGAAACAAGTGCAGAGAGATTAGGGAACTCAAGGTCACACTGTTAAAGAGCAGACAAGTAGTATTTAAACCCAGTGCTTTCTCCCTCCAAAGTAGGTAAAAATAACGAATGTGTTATGTTTCATTCAAAACTGAAATTGAAAAGTAGTTTGCAGCAATGTAAATGTATCTAGGCTAAGACTATACCTTAAATATAAAGCATAAAACACTAATGAAGATGATGCTACTGTAACAACTGAAACTATCTTGAAGATTCAAAAATAATTTCAGCTACTTTCAGTTTTCAAAAATAGTTTTTGTGCCTATCCAACATCTCAACCTGGGTGTTAACCAATGTGAAGCCAATGGCAAAGTCTAGTTGTTCTCTCTCATATAGTTATCTAACTTTGTATAGCATTTGGTCATGAAAATAAAATTATATACTTAAATATTTTTGTTGCCTATTAGAGATAAAATTCTAAACTAG
The DNA here is from genome assembly GCF_000151845.1 of Pteropus vampyrus. Taxonomy (NCBI): domain Eukaryota; kingdom Metazoa; phylum Chordata; class Mammalia; order Chiroptera; family Pteropodidae; genus Pteropus; species Pteropus vampyrus. The sequence continues at coordinate 2,104,463 of NW_011888997.1, read as the reverse complement.
AAATTGTAGAATTACAAATATGAACTAAATATAGATAATGTTCTAAAGAAACTTACATTCTAGTTTATTTGTGCATAAATTTCAAAATGTAGGAATTAATAAAAATGAAAGAACAAAGGAAAATGTACTGAAAATGCAAAGCACAGAAGGCTTCCAGCAGGGAGATCAGGAAAGACTAATATTAGACAAGTTTCCAAGTACAATTGTTTAAATAATATGCATTATTCTATCTTCTCTCCAAAATGTTGTCCTGTACTCTGCTTCATATATTAACTAATAATATCATCACATATTCAGTCATACACACGAAATCTTCATTTTACCTTTGACTTTTTTTCTTAATTATATGGTCCATCCAACATGGAATGCTGTCAGTTTTAGCTGGTAAATATGTATTTCTTTTCCACCAGCTTTACCTTCTTTCCCCCATTCCCACAATACTTCAGACTTCCTTTATCTCACTATCCATGTCTAGATTTCAATCTTCTCTTCGCACAGTAGCCAAAGTTAATTTCATAATGCAAATGTCACTGTGTCATCCCTATGCTTAAATTCTCATCTAAATCCTCAGTTTAAAGTTCAATTTTTTTTTAATCTTACTGAATTAACAAATGTATTAATTTTCTACCTCTCCTTAAGATTGTCATTTAATTAGTTAAAATTGTGATACATCTGTCAGTATTGCTTAGCAGAATTTTAAAATGAAGAGAATTTGTCATTACCCCCCTCAAGATCCATCTGATTCTCTAGAACATAATCTCACTTGCATAGTGTGGTAGATAGAACAGTGACCCTGACAAAGATGTCCATGTCCTAATCCCCAGGACATGTGAATGGCTGCCTTACACAGGAAAAGGACTTTACATATGTGATTAAATTAAGGATCTTGAGAGGGATAGATTATCTGGGATTATCGATTGGCCCACTCTAATCTCAAAGTTTTTTATAAAAGGGAGCCAATGACATCAAAAACAATAATAGGAGATGTGACATGATGGAAGCAAGCAGGTGAGATCCATGAGCCAAGGAATTCAGGTGACCTTAAGAACCAGAGAAAAGGCAAGAAAGCAGTTTCTCCAATCAGAGCCTCTAGAAAATAACAGCAGTTTCTCCTGTTACCTTGACCAGTGAGACTGATTTTGCACTTCTGACTTCCACAACTTTAAAAGAATGAATTTATGCTGTTTTAAGCTTAAATTTCTGATCATTTGTTACAGCAGCCATAGAAAACTAATACACAGAGTGACTGTCACATAATAATTAGATGAATGAAGGAGAACCCTAAGGGCAAATATGCCCGAAGGCATAACTGAAGAAACAATACAACAACAAAGTAAAAAGTGCACAGTCACAGGTTACTACCCCATTTTATGGAAGTGTTGGTTAGAAATAATTTTTTAAAACTATGTACAGGAAGAGAAGTACCTGAAGAATTGAAAAATAGAGTAGAAGCAGCATTTCTTAAAGCGTAGCATATTCTAGAAACACCTGAAAGCCTGGATCCCACTTTCAAATTTCTGATGCAGTAGTTCTGGGATGGGGCTTGAAAGTCCATTTTTAACAAGTTCCAAATGAAGCTGCTGTTGCTGGTCCATGGACCACACTTTGAGAACCGTTAGAATAGAGAAATAGCTGTTATATTTGATTCTTCTTGTTTGCATCATCAACTAATTTTAATAGCTGGGCTTTTGATATTTTCAAACATTTCCTATGTGGCTTTTATATTATACTCATTTTACAAATATTTAAAAATATTTTCATTTTCAACACAGCTTTCTTTCATATTACAAGTAAATGATATATACTTATTTTAAGTTGAAAATTATTGAAATATTTCATGAAATAATTATTTAAAAAAATAAATACACAAAACTCTACTAAAGATCCAAAAATCTTCAATCTAATTTCTTAAATATAGATGAATGGAGATATATGGAAGAATCACAGAAACACTTAATGAAAGATAATGTTGAATGAAAAAGTCAGACACCAAAAGTATATAATCTGCGATTTCATTTCTGTCATGTTCAAGAAACAGAGAGAAGTCGGTGATGGGCAGGTAATAGCTAGAAAGGAGCCTGAGGGTGGCAATGGGGCTGATGGTCATGTTCTATTAATTAATTTGATTGCATGTGCAAAATTCAAGCTGTACACATATTACCCATATATTTTATGCATGTATTTTATATTTTAATAAAAAATAATTATTAAAGAAGTGAATTGTTTTTCATATGTTTTCAACAGGGCATTTTAGTCATGATTGGGTCTTTTTATGCATATTTCAACTGGCAAAGTGATCTGAAATGGATATTGTTACATAACTATTTTCTGAGATTATTCTCTAGCACAAGTAGTTTTTAAAAGTGAAAAAGTATTGCTTTCCAACACTTTCTACAAGAACTTTTTATTAGATGTTTAATGTCTTTATCTACATTAATCTTATAAATGCATCATAAATGTGTACCTGAGAAGACTGAATTTATTTGAACTCATATAAAGAATTAAATATCTCTGTTAATATATGCAAGAAAAAAAGAAAACAGAAAAGTGCAAAAAAATCAAGAGTTTTTTTTAAAAAAATTTATAATAAGGTAAAATTGAGAGCTCATTATTATGTTTATCTTAGTTTTTAATTCATCTCTTTCCTTCTCTTGCCTATAATCTATTCCCAGAGCATTGTATCATAGTTAGCTGAATTATAAAGAGGTGAGATAATTGGTTATTCAGTCAGTGATTCTAGTGGATTAAAAACAAGAAAGGTTGGTAATGATCCAGCCAAAGTGAATAAAAAGAGAACAGGTAAGCACATATGGTACAACATCTGCTTTCACACTTAGAAAATATCTTCTCTAATCCCTGAAGCTTTCTTGGCTTTTCTTCTTAATTCTCTTTCCCTGCAGAAAGCACTATAAAAACATATCCTGACTATTTTTTTACATTTATTATAATTTTTCCAAATACTAAATCACTACAATTTCCATTTCGCAGTTTCTGATCCTATCACAAAAGCTTCTGAATACTGAAGCAAATAGATTTAGAATAGTTAAACATAATACTGAATCTGAATCTCAAAGAGAATCTTTCTTTAAGTGGCTTTAGTCTGTTTTGTTCTTTATCTTTTACGATACAGTGCATTTTTGATTTTATAAAAGCCTGTCAATACATTGTAGGAATGTTATACAAACAAGTGTATTATATATTTTACTTGTATTATTTTTCATTTCACCAAAGATAGCTGAATGCACCGAGGTGCCATTCTGAACACCATGGTGCTTTGCAAATACATTTTAATCTTTTCTTTCCTTTCCACATTTACTTTAACTTGCTATCCTCTTAAAAAGCTGAATAAGAAAAATTAGTTTTAAAATGCATTGTTTTGATTCCTGATAATTCAGAATTTTTGCTAACTCAGAAATTCAGACTGACCTATAAAAATTATTTTCCTGTTTGTTAAATAAATAAAATAGACGATAAGCAAGAACTTAGAAAGGATCTTCCGATTGCATAAATTTTACTATGTATTTAAAATAATTTTTCAACAATATTTACTTGTTCAGTACTCCAACATCAATAGATGACCTTTCACCATAATTTTACTACATCACTGCATAGCTATTCTACATTTTACTGAACACCTACTGTACCTCGAGTTTTCCTAACATCTGCCTCATTGATCCTCACAAGTATCCTTGATGGCATCATTCCAACTACACAGATTAGAAAGTAAGGCTTAAAACTGCTGAAAAGGTGAATCTGATGTAGGACTGGTAAAGGGGAGGTTGGCTCTTTATTCCAATAGCAGTCTCTTTGATTCCATGACACATGTACCTCTGAGTCGACATTAATATATCTCTATGTAACATTTGTGAATTTTAGTATCTTTTCTCCTATTTGAATTTATTAATAAAAAAATTCTGAATTCTATATGGAGTGAGGAATATTGGGTTTATTTTTAGAACCAATATCACAACCATCTCCTCAATTACAGCACTGGAAAAATATTGCCTATTAGGAAAGTCAGGAAAACACAATACAAGCCAATGATGGAGTTGTTTTTAGAAGATTTAAAATATTGCGATGAACTTTTTTTCTAATAATTAAGATATATTTGGAAGATGCACTAATTCTTTTCTGTCCTCAGTTTTACAATTAGAAAAACATCTCTTTAGTATTCTAAATACAGGTGATATTTTGAAAGAAGTTGGTTATGTTTTCTTATCTCTAAAGCAGAACGAAAATGATACGTTTAGTTTACTTCAACGTTGTTCCTAAAGGTTTTCATAGTTTTGCCTTGTTTTATGTATGGCCACACACAAGAGATAATAAATTCATAAAATAGATTTCTAACAGGTTTATGGTGAATTAACTTTTGAATTTCTGAATGGTTTTTATTTCTTATCTACTGATAATCAATCATTTCTTACTGCATAATAGTTTTTATACGATAAAGGTATAACCACTAACTTCCTTTTACTTGTATATTTAATTGGTTCCTTGTGACTGTGAATTATAATTAACAAGTGATCTGAGAATTATTCAACAAGTGTTCATGTTCTTATTAGCCCACCATTTGATATAGTCAGCATCTGCTTCAATATTATCCTCAGATTATTCTAATCTGACCTATTGTCTTCAGGTGAAGAGCCTCTGCCATTGGAATAACAGAGGAAGGTTATTCAGATAGAAACACAATGTAAGTGAATTTGGTATTATAATACCAGATGATATAACACTATTGTGCCATATTCCATACTCATACACACACAAAAATCAATGACTCCTCAAGCACATTTACTAAAGAGAAAATAAGTTGAAAAAGAGAAAGGAGATGGATGGAAATAATCAACTCTTCTCCTCCTGGCAGTCAGGAGTTCTACTAAACTGACTTCTTAGGAGAATATCATTTTCCTGCCTCTCTAGGACTAAAACTGCTACAGACCAGAAATCTATGGCTTTTCTCAGAACTGTCACTTTTGTGGTGGGAGAAATTTAGGAGACTTATCCAGGAGCCTGGAATACCATATAATATAAGCAACATTTTTTGCAACAGTGTTTCTATAAGTTCCTTCCTTCATGGCCACAAGCTTTGACCATGATCATTGCCTCCCTATGCCAAAAATGATGCAGTATTGCGGAGAGGAGGGGCAGAATCTCTCTTTGGCTTCAAGTGACTTTGTCTTTCCTCAAGCATTCTTGAGTGGCCTTAAAACAATTTCTTCCACTATGTGAATAGTATTGATCACTAAGCCATAGAATCAAATATTTTTCAATTACATAACATACACACAAACACACACACACACACACATACATAATAACCATAGATAAATGAGTGTCATGTTTTATGTGTATGTTTTATCTAATAACCATAAATATATGTTTATTATATTTATGTTTAATAATGTTTCTTATTTATATATAATAACCATAGATTTATGGTTATTTGATTTTTATAATATTTTATGTGGTTATTTGTTTGTAAATAAGTGTTTATTTGATATATGGTTATATGTTTATGTTCCATTTGTGTTAAGAACAAAATCCATTATGAAAAATTAAAAGACCTGCCAGTCTAAATAATTCCAAAGGTTGCATTTTATATTGGCTTTAGAAATTGCATTATCAGAGCACAATAGGGCCCAAAGTACATAAACTGGTTTATCCAGTCTCTTCTCATGAAAGTAGATCTAGCTATTATTAAATATAAAGCCATATCTCTAATTATTATAAAAGCTTATAATTTGCTTTTTACTTCACTGTGCATTGAGCTAATTATTTAAATACAAATTTATTATTTATGCAAATATGCCTGGTCGACAATGAAATAGGCCTTGTGTAGTGGAGTATTATGTTCATATGCTTGCTCTCAAAGACACTTAGCATCTTCTTCAGATTAACAAATAATATGGGTCTACTTCTGTGATTCGATGGTGAAGATGGATAGAGATGGGTTATTCATCAGTGCTAGCTTTAAAGTTCTGCCGAGCACAGACATGCATGTGTGTAACCCACATTCATTTTTTAAAGCAAGAGGCTTAAATGTAAGATAGATTAATTTCCTATTGATTTCTTATCTTTACTATTAATTTCATAAAAGAAAGAAAAGTAAAACTAGACTAGAATAGCAACATTAGTTTTATCTATGTCAACAACTTATACGTTGTTTATTTCCTGAATCTTAAACTGCTAAATCTCTTTTCCATTCTTGTTTTTTAAAATTCTCTCCATTCAAGTATACTTTATTGAAGACATTCTCACCCTTGCTACTTTCCTTGCCCCTTAATAACATCTGTCAGACTTGTCTCAGGACTTTGAATCTCTTGCTAGGTAAATACCCTAGTCACTGACTACCCTTTTACTTCTTAAATATTTATGTGTAAGGCTTCTTGAGTTTGTATGTCTATTGATATTCTTATGACCTAACTACTTGGACTCCTTCCCTATGAATGTTTTTTAATGCTAACAGAGAATGACACCCTTAAGTAAACCCATTCCCCAGGCATTTAATGCCACACAATTAAATTGCAATTAAAATTTACATGATATAAGAGGTAACTGTTGATGAAAGTTAGTTTGTGTTAAAACCGGCACCATAAGTGCAAAAATCTGTTGTAAGTTTTCTAATTTTTACTCTCACTTTCTTTTTGTTATAAAATTAAGTGTAAAAGAAAAAACTTGTATAGAAAAAGTAATCGATATAAGCCCTTTTTTCTTTTTTAAAAGCAACTAATTTCACACATTTAAAAATATATACATTTATTAAACTATGAAATGTAATAGACAAAGAGAAAGAGAAAACTTATGGTAATAATATTTATTGGTAAAAGTCGTACCCACTATTTTTCCAGTACATATTCAGTTAACATTGGCTGATAAGTATGATAAAGGATACTTATTCCAAATCTGTAACATCATTATACATTAATCATCTTACATACTACTGTGGTGTGTTATTTGCTGCTGGGAACACACAAAACAAATTATCATTTCCTTATGTTCATATATACATATATTATATAATCATTCCTGGATAAGAAGTTGAGTTTTTATTTTAAATTCTATGTCTATACTTTGACTTAAATAATTATCTCTTTTATAGAGATAAACCTAGACTGAATTTGTATGTAATGTTTTTCTTTCATTTATTTTCATATGTCCTGACAAGGGCTTCTCTTAGGATTAAAGGAGATGGCTAATAGCAGCCTGAAAGTAAAAAGATAGTGTGTCTTGTGAAATAAAAAATCAATGTGATATATCTACATTTGCTATTTTTAATAGAGCTATTTTCTTTCTTTCTTTTGCAATAAATGATACTTTTACAGTCCATTGGTGGGACAAAACTAGATCTTTGAAGACCTCTGTCATTAGTTCTGCTCTGATGACAACGTGGAGCATACTGACAACATCCTTGATACCCTTATTACATGTGTCATTAGAGGATGTTTGCCATATCTGCTTTAACACCACAGACATTTTAAGTAGGTTATTCCATCACTTTGCCATTTTGATTATGACAACAAAATGACACCATATTGAAATGGATTTTGGAAAGAAAGGCTAACTGTCCAAAGAGGTCCATGCTCATTCTAATTAAAATTGGCTTAGGTGGCACAACCTTCATAATTCAGAGTATGACTGTGAAGGATATGCATGTTGAAAACCTTCTTTGCTCATTAGTGCTATTTCTGTCAGACACTACTACCTGCTCTTTTCTTAATGAATGCTAAGCCATCTCTTTAGAAGATTGTGCTGCTACCCTGAACTGAAGGAACTGTCTTATTTCCTCCCAAGTTCGTCAGGAGTAAAATCGGGGAGTCACCTCTTTGACATTTCCCAACCTCTGTACTTATTTATCTCTTTGAGATCCTGCGCTCCAGAGATATCACTGTCTTAATTAAGAAGAAGGATGTGACCATGGTAAATTGACTGATTTCATTGATTAAGGACTAGCTGTACAAGTAACATTGATTTTAACAGTGGGTCTACATAAATGTAATTGTTCGAACATGGGGCTGCATAATTATGGTGATGTACGAGAATAGTTGGTTTGTCCTTTTCAACCTTCACTAACGTTCTTTTGCATGATAATGTACCTTGTGCAATTAGCAGAAATTTTAAATGTTACAAAATGTCTTTTGTGAGGACATGAAGTAATAATTATATTCTAATTTAATTCAACAACATCAGACAGTTTTTCTTACTTTTCATCTTTCTTCTCTTTGTACACATAAGATCATGTATATGGTTACATGAATATAGCTTTTTACCTTCTAATACCAACAATCAATCCACACAAATATATATAAGCAACCCATTTTGTGTTTCAAAATAAGTAAACTATATGTATTCTGAGGCAATAACATTTACTATTAAATTCACTTTTTAAATGGGTTCTCTATACCAGGGCTTAAATCCAAAGAAAGTACCTTTATCATCCTACATATTTATGAAAAATAAATATGTAAAGGTCAATGAGCTTATAGAAGATAAGATAGTTGTTAAATTCTTTATGTTAAATGGTTCTTTAATAAGGCAAACATATAAAATTAGAATATAAATAAAACAGCAAAATAATTGTTTTATTTACTATTATTATTTTAAAATGAGGTGACAAAAATAAACTTTTCCAAATTATCACTGTAAGGGCCTTATCTAACAGGAGCTGGATTTCCAAGTAGATGATACTAATTTATAGCCAGTCAAGTGCTTTGATGCTTAATGAACTGAAGAAAGAATTCTAACCTTATATATAGTGAAATTTAAAGAAATAAATAAAGATAAAGGAATCACAAATGTATCTAGATAAAAAAAAAATTTTGGTTAGTGAGTCAGGAGCATTGATTTTTTGTCATAAACCTGCCACTAATTAACTGTGTACTGTACATAACAAAAAGTAGTTTATAAAATAATTCATTGGCTCATTCTTCATATGGGTCTATCTGTTTAATCCACTGGTAGGCCAACTAAAAAATATTTCTTGAACTATTGGTGAAAATTCGAAGTCTCCAGGTTAACTATGCTCGTATGTCTGTTTGCTAGTTTGTTGATTGGTTGGTATTTGCAGCTTGAACTAGTATGGAAGGTTAATGACCAAACTCATAGCAGTACTATTATTCCCATACACTATTGGCATCCAAACTCTTTTTATGTAATCACGTGATCACTACTATATAAACCGAACTCCATTCCACTACATTCATATATATGTTATAGGCACAATATTTTTGAAATGCCATCCAACATGTGTTTTCTTATCAATAAAACTATTTCTCATCCCGCATCTCTCCTTCATTGAAGCTAAGCCTATCACTTTCCTCTTCTACCTCCTACTTCAGAAAAAGGAAGATGTAACCCTACCCAATCTTACCCAATAAATCCTACCTAATAGCTATGGGAAGTAGAAGGTTTATAGCCTTATGGAATATGGGAAGAACATGGGAGATAGAGGCTTTTAAAGCAAGCACTCTAACATACATTTCTCCCTTCTTTTCACTGGTCCAGAATCTCTGAGTATTGTGTAGTGTGAGTGTGTATATGTGATTTGATATGTGGTGATAAACATGAAAAGCAGAAAAGGGTTTTCATTTGGGTTCCTAATTTAGAATGCTAAAGGAAGACTGATCTGCACTTGGCCCCATGCTAAGTCAGGGTAGAGAGAACCAATATTTTTACTTTCCTTTCGCTCCCATGAGGAATAGAAGAGAATCCCAGGTAATGTGGAAGTTCCATAAGGAGAAATAAAATTTAACTAAATTAAAAGCTAGTGTACCTAACATGAGGCTACTGTAGCAAGGGGCAAAATGACCCTGCCACAAAGGCCACATATTGCCAGCCTAGACACAGTCTGGAAGAGGAAGGTTGCTGAAACTTAGAACTGATGCTTCTATAAAAGCCAAAGAAAGGCTAATAAAACAAGAAGTGCCAGTGTACTCAGATTCAAGAAAACAAGCTGCACATATATCAACTCATCTCAGAGGATAGCAATACAATTGTCCCAGAGATCAAACTAGAGATGACCCTCTACCACAAAGAAAACACAAGTCCAGAGAAAAGCTCAGGGGCAATACGGGGACTTAAGACTTTCTTCCCCTTTACGATGAGGCAACATAAAGCTCAAAGCATCTGAACACTTTCTTGAAGGCATTTATCTAAAAGAGACTACGTAAACTTGAAGAAAAGAGAAACAGAAGCTAAATTTAAAGGTATACTTTTGTCTCCAAACTCCATTAATAGTTAACCACAAGATGCATCTTGTTAAAACATGTCATTTATACAAAATAAAGAAGTCACATTTTCTTTAATGTGAGAAGTATATTCAAATTGTGCTCATAAATTTATTTTGTTTTACTAGTAGGTATGGTCATTTTCACTTGGCTGTGCTTTTATTTTTTTAATTATCTTTATTTTGAATTCAAAGTAGTCAAAAGAACTTCCCATTGAGTGGAGGGGTGGAGTGGGGAGGTAGATGCTACTTGCCAAGAGCCTACTATGTTCCAAGTTCTGTGCTGAGTACTTGAGATTCATGGCCTCATTTAATATTACCCATGACTAGATTAATACATCTTACTTCAGTGTTAATGATGAGGAAATGCATTACAAGATTTGTTGAGAATATGGGACTATAACCTTACCTAATGTTTACTTCTTTAATGGACACAATGCTCACGTGTGCATGTACACACATGCTCATGTGCACACACGCACACCCCTTTTTTTCTCAGTAAAGAAACAATTCAGTTATACTGGGAGAAACTCATAAAATCTGTTCAGAAACATTTTTCTTTTACACCTTAGAGACATATATTCACTTTTGCTAGGGCTGGGGTCAAAAAAGATCAGTGCAAAAGTTTATTCTTAATATATGAACAGTTTTTTGCTTGTCGGGCAGAAAAGACACACAGAGTAGGAGAAAGAAGTAAGACCTGAAATATCAAAGGAAGCTTGGAGGCCTGCTAATTGTTTGGAAAGATTGGATCATCTATACAAAATAACAGTGGTGAGATATGCAGTTGGTGATTTGTCAGAGACAAATTATGAGTAACTCATGCTTTATGAAAAAGACTTCAGATTTCATCCCCAAAGATGGTGGAAAGTGACTGACACAGTGGCTTTTAAGCAGGAGCATGACATAATCAAAACTGCAAAAAAATAAAAAAAATTCCTCCGCTATCAATGTAGAGTTTATAATATAGAGAGAGCAGACTAAGAAGCAAAAGCTCTAGTTCAGAGACTTCTGCAAAAACTAGAGAGAAACATTGTCTATATGAAATAGTACAGTGGCAGGTAAAAGAAGAGATGGAATATATTTGAGAAATAAGAGAAAATCTCATCAGGAGGGAACTCAACTTGCTTTTTCTACTAAATTCTGTGGGGATATGGTGAGTGATTACTGCAAGAAAAACTATGGAAATAGTTTGTAAGCCCTGATTTCCATGGTACTCCCTTGATTATGCTTGGACTCTCCTGAGACTGAGATTCTATGAATTTTTGTAGTCTTGGCTGTCATTTGAGCAATGGACCATAGAAAATAGGTCAAATAAAATCTTTAATTTCTTTATAAGATTAAATGTGTGTAAAGCCATAGTCAGGGCATTTGTTTTGTTTTGTTTTATTCTCTTATTTCTACAGATTAAAAAAAATGTCAATGCATGTTTTATAAATTTGAGGCATATATAATATATAAACATTATGCTTAGGCATATATACGTTAAAATATTTTATATTGCTAATTCTATTATTTTTTAAATTATTAAAAGAATATGTTTAGTTGACTTTATATTTAAATTCTTTGCAATTTATTTTGGACAGTTCTGTTTCTTAAACAATAATATTTATTAACAACTTCCTATGTATCAGGAATGATACTGCACATAGATTTTTCTCATTTAATCCTCACAGCTACACAGTGAGGTAAGTGCTGTTATAGGAAAATTAAGACTCATGAAGTTGCTCCTAGGTCACATCACTTATAAGTGTTAATAAGAACAATTAAAATCCAAACAATTAGATTCTGAGCCCTCTGGTACGGGTGGGCTAATTTCCCTGGCAGTGACTGGGATATAGTAGTTGTTCAACAGATATCTGTTGAATTAATAAGCAAACAGATTTTGTTCATCTATAAGTAGATGTCAAACTTATGTTCATAGACCTAGAATATCTTCCCTAAGAACAATGGATAGACATAAGACAACATCATCAGAGAACTCACATGAGTAGTTTTGTAAAGGAAGCAAAGTATGATTCCAAAAAGAAAATGCATATGGCAAGGGTAATACTGGAGGCACCAAATTTCATGAAAGTATTGTTTCAATAATACAATAGGAACTTCAAAAAATGGCAAAAAGGATGAAGAAAAAATGAAGTTTATACACATCAGAGAAAGAGAATTAACAGAAGTTAGTGAGTAATAGGATATTGTGGATTAAGAAGAGAAACGAGTCCATTTTTCACACAGTATTATGCAAAGGTATCTAAAATTCACAATTGCTTTCCTTTAGTGATATTTATGGGGTCATGACTCATGATTTTCATGATTCATAGAATTTGTTGCAATAATTTTGAAATTTACATATAAGGAGAGAAAATGTGATACTGAGAAACTACAGAGTGAGGAGAAGAAAAGGAGATATTGAAAAAGAAGATTTAGGACTTATATGTGTAACATTTGAATACTGATATCCTAATATTTTTCTTTTATGACCTATTTGAACACAACCAATAATGTGTTCTTTTCAAGTCAAGTAAACAAGTATTGCTTAAGAGTCTATTATTTTTATTCATCCATTAAAAAGGTGAATTTTAGGTGACAGGTGTTGTACCAAAAACTTAACCTATTTAGTTAATTATAATGAAATATACAAAATATATCTTCAATCATCAATAAATTTATATGAGCAGAAAAAAATCATGCAAACTCAAATTCTCTGTGAATCAAAAAGTGGAATGAAACGATATGGGTTATCGTTAAAAAAGACATGCCTCCAGAGGAAAGCAAAGTTTGGGTTGAATTTAGGTAGATATTGTGACTATTCTATACCGTGCCTTTTAGTCACTGCAAGGGATTACAAAAACAAGGAAAACTATGTCAACTTTAATATTACTTAGGGACTCTCTGAAGAACGTTTAAAACTCATTGTCAGAAAATCAGAAGAGAATATCTCAAAAAAGGAAATGGTATTTGTAAAAGAATCCTAATTGAAACCAACATGTTGGAAGTAGAAAGCCATACTGGGAAGTAGTGGAAGATGATCAGGGATAAATAAAATGGGACCATTTCATTGTGATATACTCTTGAGCATATCAGATTCTTGGAAAAACTCATCTCTATATAGTCCACACAATATGACATTGTTTGTTCTTTCTTTGAAATGAGACTTTGAAACAAAGTTGCTGTTATAAAAACATCAGTTCAAGTTCAAAAGTCTCAGAAAGCACTATGAAGCTTTATTTTAGTAATCCTTGAAGGAACAGACAGAAGCTTTACAGTGTATCAAATAGAAAGTCTTGGAACTTCTCTTTAGATATCCCTTCCTCTTCTCTGTCCCTCTTTATTCACTGACCCCTGCCCTCCTCCAGCTTCCCACACTGCACTTTGCTCATTCATTGGGGAGTAGGGGCATTATTAATACCTACCCCCTGATAAAAGCTTATACACCATTCACAGGTGCCTTCTTAATCTTTCCTTGGACTTCCAGAACCCCTGCTTCCATAATGAGCAACCCTTCTAGAATTCTGGTGAACAAAAATGTTCATCTTACTACATCATCCTCAGAGAAAAATATTTGCTCTTCCAACAAAACTATTTCATGATTCTAAGTGGAGAGAAAAAAAATAATTATACCAAGAAATTGCATGCACTCATAAATATATTGTTATTTGTTGCTGTTGTTTATGTATGTTTGTTTTACTCACACCCTGCTTTCTTCCCTACCAAGTTCTTCTGCATCGGGAGTTTATATTTTCTGTTGCCCTTGAGAATTCTATTGTCTTTATTAACCAGGTAAAGTCTATTAAAATTTGTTCTAGAAGACACTCATTGTTCTAGGAGTTAATGCCACTTCAGTTTCTTTTTACAAGTGTGTAGTTGACCCCATGATGTTCCTCCACAATGCAATTGCTACAAAGGCAAGGAAGACAACACGTTGGATGATTCAGCTATTGTCAACATGTTTGTCTCCTCCCCACCAATGCAAAACAATAGCAGCTGAGCACCTAGCCATCTGAGAGACATTATTTTTTCCCAGCCTTGCTGATGAAAGCAAATTAGAAGATGGAGTTTCCGCTCAAAGCCTTGAACAGTTTTAGTGTAGAAATCATGCTCCTCTTTACGTACTAAGACCTTGCTTGTTCTCTATGAACTTCAATAGAGGATGGTTTGGCTGTATCAAGTCCAGTTAGTGAAGTCCTTAAAATAATTAGGTCATACATTTTTTCAAATGTTTGTTTGAAAGTGTAATACTGATAAAATTTTTACACAATAAATCACTCAGCAAAAAATCTTCCAACAGATTTTCCTTATAGAATTATAATTAATAATGATTAATAAATGTGGAAGAAGTAAAGGAAGTAGAAAAATCACTGTTAGAATACCACAGCAATAATTGCTGCCTACAAGATCCACTAATGAACACTAACATTAGTAGGCAAAAATTTAAAGAGACAGATATTTGTAAAGTCTCAAAGTATTTCCTCCAAAATATTTATTAATTGCTCTGATGATTTTAACATAAAGTTAAATTTTTTTTCCCAAGAAGTGAAGCTTAATTCTTCTTTCCTTGAATGTGAGTTGGACTTAGGGATCACTCTATGCATCAAGTATGAAAGGGAAAAAAATAAACATACAGTGGAGAAATCTGTCCGACACTGTCTTAAGCATGAGATCACTATTAACAGCATCAGTCATGAGACATAATGCTAGCATGCAACCCAAATTCAATGTAATAAGAAAAAAATAACATCTCTGTGGGGTTTTTCCTGCAGCCCCATAACCTCATTTGAATCATGACAAAACATCAAGCAAAACCGTATTAAAGGACATTCTACAGAATAACTAACTAGTACTTTTAAAAAGTATAAAAGACATGAAAAAAATAATTTCCTCCACAAGTATCTGTCATAGGTTAGGGAAGACTGAGATATGGCAATTAAATATAATGTGGAACCTTGGATTGGATCCTGGACATTAATGTAAAATTTGGCCAAACTGAACAATGTCTGCATTTTAATTATTGTACCAATGTTACTTTCTTAGTTTTGATAATTCAAGATATTACCATTATCATGATAATGCAAGATATTATCATTAGATAAAGCTGGGTGGTAGATAGATATATGGAGACTTTCTATACTAACAATGCAAGTCTTCCAAAAATCTAAAAGTATTTCAAAATTAAAGTAAAAAGCAAAATTTAAATAAAAATATATGTGAAATTACTTGTTTCCCCAACTTTTTTTTTAAAAAAAGCTCAAAATGTCTTTTTCGTGTCTAAAATTTCATATCCATAGGAGCTATCAAAAAATAATTTCTTTTTTCTCTTCATTCACTTTTCCTCATCTCATGACAATGCTTTCGACCATCTTTCTCTGGTCTCATTTTTTTCAGAATCTGTCAAAAAAACAAAAACAAAACCAAACAAAACAATAACAACAAACACAAGCTGAATGGTTGACTTTCCCTGCCATGCAAAGTTCTCTGGGGCTGTTTAAACCTTGAGTCTTAAATTGAGTCTTGGCTAATTTGTTCACAAATACTGATAAGTAAGGTCTTCCTGTGCTGGGAGTGGGAATAGGATGGAGGTGAGATTAGAATTATGTTCTCCTGTTCACCGTCTAAGTTTAGGATCCTCCCTGAAGGAATTTGGAACTCATAAAGTCACAATATCTGGGCTGTAATCCTTGCTCTTTTGTGTGTGTGTGTGTGTGTGTGAGGCAACCCTTGGTTGACCTCACAGATGGCAAGGACCTTGTCAGTTTACAATCTCTTATTTTTTATTTTTTATGCTTACAGCACCTGGCCTTCCCAGGTGGTCTCCCATCCAAGTACTAAGCAGGCCCGAACCTGCTTAGCTTCCAAGATCAGACGGGATCAGGCTTGTTCAGGTGGCATGGTCGTAGACTCCTTGCTCTTTTTCTTATTGAGTCTGTAATCTCAGAATAATCATTTAACCTCTGTAGACTCAATCTTAAACTATAAAATTGTGATAATTGCCTCGCAGAACAATTGATGTCACATATTTGAACATCTCAAGTCTTCTACTTTTCCATCAGGACTCATCCTACCCAAACACTGATGATTTTATCTCTGAACCAGTTTCTAAACTGAATGATCTATACCTACACTAGCCATTATTTAATCCATTCCTCATCCTGTGACATAAGTAGTCTGTTCAAAACACAAATTTCATCATGCCATACTTCTAATTCAAACCCTCAAAGGCCTTCCGTGGCTTGTGAGGTAAATGCAAAATTCCTTAAATGGCCCGAAGACCCTATAAGCTCAAACCCCTCTGTACTTCTCAAGGCCTGTCACATATTATATTCCTTCATGCCATCTTAACTCCAGCCACTGCATTCTTCTTTCAACTTTTCATACTCAGCATGCAACCTGCCAGCATTTCTTAACACTGCTCTCTCTCTGCCTGGATTGTTCTTCTTTTCTTCCAGTTACCTCCGATTTTGACTCTTCCCTCCATACCTCAGCCCAGGTCATTTCCTCAAGAAAGACCCCTCTCTTCTCTTTTATCATAGTATAAACATTTATACTGCTCTGTGCATCTGTTCTTTAACATGCAATTCAGTAGAAATTGTACACATATTCGTGTGATTATTTGACTAATGTCTATAAATTATTCCATATGAAGTATATACCTAAGCTTTCTGAGAATAAGATCGTTTCTATTTTGGATTATTTAATGTTTACTAAACTGCTTGACACATGTCAGTGCTTAAAAAATATTTGTTAAATTAATTATTAATCAATATTTGCCATGTGTGGAATACTATGTAAATGTGCATATTATCACCATATCGTCAACCAAACAGTATCTTTGATATTTTAGAATTTAAGGATAACTCAAGTTTAGAATGAAAACTCTGAAATTGTTGGAAGAAGGTCAGTTTAGTAAAAAAGATTAAAAATAAATTACAGTCAGTTCCCATTATTCTTGGAATTTGTGCTTTATACAGCTGCTGCAAACACTGATTTAGCAACTATTGAGTCATTGCTCCTAGAAGAGATAGAGGGTTAGGTTCCTGAGAGCCTCTGGTGACAGCATTTTCATCAACTGATCAATATGTAATCTTGTTTTATGTGTGTATTTTGTTTAAAGAAACTATATTTAATTTATATTGTTTATTCATTAACATTGAACTCATGGCCAACAGTAGTATAACTCATGCCTGAATCAAGCCTATCTATTGCACATATTTTCTGGGTAAGGTACATCACAGCCTACTTGCATTTAGGAACACTAGATAGCACTTTGCTTGGGGGCCATTTTAAATCCTAAATCACTACCCCCACCCAAAAAAACCCCACAAAAATGTGGCACTAAATAAACTGCAAAAGGGATACTTGTTTACAGCATGAGAGCTGAGCTTAGCTGAAATAAGAAGGCAGAATGTTACTTTGTGCAAACTCAGTTGGGACCATGACCTCCAGGCAACTCAAATTTCTCACTGCTCTTATGCATGTTTGTGAGTTACTATGCTGCTCCTATTGATTTTGGCTTTACAAATACATTTTAGCAAGTAGATAAATTCATAAACATGGAATCAGGGAAAAGTGAAGATAACCTGTCTATTGCTTCAAGTTGATTTAACATAATTTTTCTTAAGTTTCCTCCTAAAAATTTGAACTTGCCATGTAAACAGAAATTTTAAAAACTTTCTTTATCAGAAATAACCCAACTAATCAACTAATCTGAAAAACAATCTACTTTTTGAAATATGACTATTTCTGTTGAATTTCTACCTTTCATAACACAGAAACAAATAAAAGTATTGTCCTTAGAAAGTAAAATACATGAACAAAAGTATTATATTACCGCATATTCATAAAGTACACAATAATTTCTTAGGTACATCTGAAACATTTCTTTATAAAGTTTTTTATTTCATCTTTAGATTAGTTCCAAACATTAGATATTAAAAGAGTGACATATTTCCATATACACTTGCCTCTGCTAGAGTTGAACTCTGTGTCATTGATGCAGATATCAAGGATGGCTTCAGCAAAGGCACATCCACCAGCAACTCTGGGAGTAAAGGAGGAGATAGCGAAAAAACGCTTTCTTATTCTTAAACTGAAGTTGTGACAGATACTAACTAAAAAAAATGACTAAAAGTTTTGTAATTTTATATGCATACAAATAGTTTATATGTAATGTACATTTTATTATACATATATGCCTTATATGTGATATACGTAATACATATATTGTGCAATTTAAATGCTAATTCACTTAATTTAATACCATTATTCTATAATACTTTTTATGGTTTATAGTAGAATAGTCAATTTTTAAGACAAGAAACAACTACAAAATTTCCTCATGCAATTAAAAACATGACAGTTCAACACTTTTTTTTTCTAAAAAATGTACCTTTTCAACAGAGATTTCTGCAACAATAGTGGAGATAAAGAAACAAACAAAAAAAATTAGCAGGTTAACATACAGTTCTATTAAGAAATGCAACTTTGCATCAAAACTAAAATACATCATTTTTTTTTTTGCAAAAAGCAATAATAACATTGTTTATTAGAGTGTGTTTGAGCGAGAACTGTGTGTATAACACTTGAAAAAAAAGACATTATAGCAGAAGTTATTATCACATATTTGGCATTTGAGAGCATCAGATCATAAATGCATGGGCAATAATACAATTGAAAGCATTAATTGTTTTACATTGTGCTTATGTTTACATTGCACTGATAGTACAGCTAATGACCTTACACAATTGGACGTCATCATGAGTTTGCCCAGAGAGGAGTAGAAACACTTTAAACATCCAAGCTAAGGTTGAATAATGTGTACTTTTACACTTTTAGTCTTTATTCTATTTGCACTACCTTTTCCTGACCTATACAATTTCTCTGGATCTTAGTGACTGTGGAAAGGAATTGATTTTACCAGGACTTCTAATACCAGGAGTCTTCTATTCATTTAAGTCAGTGTTTTATTTTACCTTCTTGGGGTGAGAGTTGGTGATTAGAGAAAAAATGAAGTTGAGAGAATAGGCGAAATTGTTTTGCATTTGTCTGTTGCTGTTGGAACTTCTAGGAATGATCTATGTCTTCTTACATTTGCGTCTATCCTCCCCCACTGTGTACGTGCATGTGTGTGTATGTAGCAAGGAATCTCTATCTTTAATTCCATATTCCTTGCCATTTAAAATGATGAAAAAAAGTGAGAAATTTCTTTTTTTGAGAATTTTTTATACTGGTATCTGTTAGAATTCTTTTGTCATAAATTAAAGCTGAGATAAGTTCTAACTACAGTGTTTAGCAGACTGCGTATGCTGAATAAATGTTAATGAGGCAAATAATAATTTGAAGACAGCTAGTGAAATCTGTAACTACACATCTTCTCTGGCAGAGCATATCTAGCAAGGTGACTTTTCACACACTCAGATCCACCTGCCTCATCTGATATTAAAGAATAGCTGTCTAAATGAGAAGCCGAGTCTGCAAGTCAAAGCACTACATTTATATTGACTTTTTGATGTTTGTGAGTAGCTATGTTTTTATGTCTGCACTGTACACAGTACTACATGAAGATATACCAAAAAATTTTCACTTTTGCTCATTTAGATCATAGCTGAAACAGATA
Organism: Pteropus vampyrus; assembly: GCF_000151845.1. Classification (NCBI taxonomy): domain Eukaryota; kingdom Metazoa; phylum Chordata; class Mammalia; order Chiroptera; family Pteropodidae; genus Pteropus; species Pteropus vampyrus. The sequence goes on along the minus strand of NW_011888997.1, from coordinate 2,084,634 downwards.
TACAGGCAGTCTATTAAACATACTTAAAGTGATAAAAAATAACGGTATAGGAGTCACAGATCTGGAAAATTATAGAAGTCAAAACTCAATGAAATATATAAGTCAAAATCATGAACAAACTTACTTTTATAACAGAATTTTAAAAAAAAAAAAAAGTTGTAAAATATAGATGTCACTGTGTGATGAGACAACCAAAGTGAATTTCAGACTTGTACACTTTATTCATGCAAAAAGTCAACAAGTAATGTTTTAGATGTGTTTGTGTCTAGTTAAATGCCTATTGATTAAAGATATTTCAGATCTCTGGCTGCAAATCAAATGTGATGAATATAATCAGTAATGGCTATGAGGATTGAATAGATAGGATCTCATCTGCTTACATGGGCAGAATCTTAGTCGTAAATTGAATTAGTTTCTTCTAGTGTGGAAACATTTTATTTTTGTTAAAATCAATATAATCCTAAGACTTGCATTTAAAATCTAACCCCATTATTCATATTGGATATTTGAAGATCATAGGAAAAAAACCATAAAAACATATGGAGAAAAAAAGCATTGCATAAGGCAAAAGAAAACAAAGAAACAGAGGTTAGGAGGGATTACATGGTGTGTGGTATCTGTGGAAGTGATTCAGAGACATTCTCAGTTTCTCAACTTGTATAGTTAATTGAGATGAACATAGTTAGAACTTCCCAAATAATTCATTGCTCTTCTCAAAGATACTGAGGGAATGACTCCCTTTCTCTAAGTCATCATTTTTAATTTAATAATTATCTCATGTTCCTCTACTATCCCTCTCATCATTCCACTCAAGAAGTCATTGAATGTTCAGAATCAAAATACGAGGTGTCTAAATCTAGGATGTTGTCTTCACAGTGGAAAGTAGGAGTATAAAGTATACTGGTAACTGTCTTATTATCAAGTTATTTTTGTTACACATTAAAAAACAAGAAACAAAACAAAAGAAAAAAAATCTCTTGCCAACACTGACAGTTGATTCACCATAGTACAAGTCACCAAAGATTGTTGTAATGCTCTCTGTAGTAAATAACATGATAACTAAATGTTATTTACTACAAAACATATATATTCAGACATATATAACATGTTTATTGTATGTATGTTTGTTGTATATATTGATACATACAACATATATTTCATAATAATATACTTTCATACCTGATCCTTCCTCTAGTTCATGAGTTTCCTGAGGACTTTGCCACTCCTTCTCAAACTCTAGCTCAGCATCTCATGCACAGAAGGTGCTCAGTAAATATTTGTTGAATGAATGAAAGTGATCAATGAAGTTCACATTTAAATTTACTATACATTTATTTAAAAAAAAAAACTTTGTCCATTAGTCTGTACTTTTCATTCAATTTAAGAACAAGAAATCAAAAATAGATCTTACAATGCCTTTTTCCAGCTATTTCATTAATATCAGCTTTAAAAAAAATGCTCTTATATTTTCTTAGGCCTAACATTCTAAATTTTTATGCAATTTGGAAATTTGTTATTCAACTATGAAATCTTTTGAGTGCATTATTATTGAAAAGGCTATCAAATATTTACTGCATCTATAAATAAGAAAGTTGAATCTTCTTTATTCTTAACTGGTAATGAGCAAAATCACTGAACTAACAAAAAAAAACTTGAAAATTCAAATGTAGATATAAGATTGCGTGTCATGATTACAGAATATTTATTAGAAATTAAAAAGTCATATTAGATAAAATCACAATTGCCCATATTTTATTATTCCACTGCTACATAACTCTGTGATTAGTGATGCTTGTCTCTCATTACTCTAAAAAAATATAGCAATGAGATTTGATTATAATAATACCTTAAGAAAATAAGGTTTCAAAACCTTTTAAAAATGAATAATCTGTTAGATTTTTCCAAAAAAGATTCAGTGATTCTTTGCTCCTAACTCAACTAATTTCATGTTGAGTGCCTTATACTGCACATATAGAACTAAAAACGTGCAAAATTGTTCAATTCTAGCAATAAAATTTTCAATTTTTAATGGGCTCTAAAGCCGTTTTTTACTTATGTAGATTAGGAAAAGCTTGAAAATATATAACTTTGAAGTTTTCTCACTTGGAAGCTAATACCTATCTGAATTTTTTGAAAAACAGTATTTAACTTAATACAATTATGACCTTTTTCTAGTAATTTGCAATATGTATTATTCCTTTAGGGGAATATCATCATGCATCCTGGTAAGATGAGATTTTCTATGTAAATGCTACCCTTTTAAGGTCAAAAGCTGTATTCAGTTAATGATGGCAAACTAAAAATGATCAGGTGTTTAATATAAGCAACAATGAAATCCAGAGGTTTGTGATAATCTTCTAATTTATTTTAAAGCAGTTATAGCTATTTTAATATATCTATATGTATGTATACTTATAAATATAGCTATATAGATATATACATACAAATACATTAGTTTCTATAGAGCAGGGTACAATTATGTTATTATTTATAATTTCAATTTGACCCTTAATCTATATTAACAAAATTATCATGACCCTTTTAAAAGTTATTAGCATTATACATTTAATATTTTCCTTCAAGCATTAGGCATGTATCTCTTTTAACATCATTAAGCGTCTAAAGTTCACATTGAACCATACACCAATATGACATAAATAATCTCTGTAAAAATCACCCTCTAGGTACTCTATTAGAAAGTTATCTTTGGCTTTTCCTCCCGCTCTCTCTTCCCACCCTACTCTCTCCACCATTTACCCAGACCTCATCAGCCATGGTAAGATGTTCTCCAACATCTACAAGATCCTAGAGATTGTGGACAGGCAGCGCCTGGCAGTGAATGGAGGGGGAGATGGTCAATAGGACAGAGGGTAACATTGATGACTTGCTACTGGTGGAAATGCCTCCTCTGAAGGCCCTGAGGGCAAAGATATGGAAAGCAGAACAATCAGTGGTGTTTATATTGTCATGAACCATCATTTGCAGGAAACCCACTTCACAAAAGAAGCCTGCAAGAAATACATCAAAGATTACATGAAGTCAATCAAAGTGAAACTTGAAGAACAGAGACCAGAAAGGATAAAACCTTTTGTTGCAAAGACTGCAAAACAAATCAGGCACATCTTTGCTAATTTCAAAAAAAAATACCAGTTCTTTATTGATGAGAATATTAATCCAGCTGGTGTGGCTGTCCTGCTGGAATACCATGAGGCTGGTGTGACCCTATATATGTTCTTTTTTTTTTTAAGGATGGTTTAGAAATGGAAAAAATGTTAACAAATTTAGCCATTTGGATCTATCACCTGTTAGGATTATAACTCATACACACCAAGACTAGAACAAATGGGACTGATGTTATCTTGAAAAAAATTTTAAAAAGCTCTTCATTTATTTTACCCTTGATTTATTTGGAGATAAGGCATTGTTTTTTAAGAAAAACGTGTCATATAGATTATCTAAAAATAAAATGCATTTAAACTCATTTGAGAGAATACCTCTTAGTTTAATACATATTTAAATCCATCTTGTGTAGTATTCCTGGAGAAGCTAGAGCCTAGCTGTAGACTATAACTATAAAGCATAAGACTGTCTTCAGATAACTTCTACGGTAAAAACTACTTCTGGGACTGGAATATAAAAACAAAGATCAAACGTCTTAATCCTGAGTTGAAATAAAGGGAAAGACCATGCTCACAGCAGAGCCAACATTTGAAGTGGATTCCTTAGACATCTTATTACCAACAAACAGAAGTAGTTAACCCTGGAAGAGAATACCAAAAGAATAAAAAGAGACTAATGCAGTTGGAAACAAGGTATTGTCTGAGCTTCTTTATCATATATCAAGTCAGGACCAAGTTCTAGAGAAATCTAGAGGTCTCTTGGAATTATGTAGTAAGCTTTTGTCAAATTGCCTGGAGAAAGTTAACAAACTGGCTCATCCTACCACCTTTTTTTTTTTTTTTTTTAATGTCTTTAAGGTGGTATTTCCATTTTTAAATGGTTGGGGAAAATTTCAAAATAGATTATGGGATATGAAACATGAAATCTAATTTTGTGTCCAGCTTTATTGGGACACTGCCATATTCATTTGTTTATGGATTGACTGGCTCCGATACTGCAAGAGCAGAGACGAGCGTGACAGATCTTTATGGCCTACGATCCTAAAATAATGTGCAGCCCTTTACAAAGAAGGAAAGAAAATCTTCTTTAAAAGAAAGATTTTGTTTTTTAAATAATTCTCTTTGCTTATAATCAAGGAATTTAGGGCATCCTTTATTCAGAATATTCCTCTTCTGTTGTTACCTTAGTTTAACAAGGTGGTGCGGTCTAAACAAAATAATAGCCTGCATATTATATTTACTCTGGGTAAAATCAGCTTTTCTAGGTGAAAAAAAAAAATAAGAGTAAAAAGCACATAGAGGGAAAAATAGAACTTGTTCAGAACAAGTTTAAGAACAGCAGTTCCCTATAAAGCTGTCAAATATCACTTTATTCTGTAATTTCACGTAATTTTGACCCCTGTCACATGTTAATACAGCATGAAGAATAATGAATAAAAAATCAGGCTTAATAATAAATTAAAGATATAACATAACATTGTTTTTTGCCACATTCCTTTGAAATATCTTAATATTGGGGTTAGCAGAATGTAGACAATTTCAATATGTGATATGTCTGTCCATATCTTGCTATTTAGTGCTGTGATTAAGAGACATTTGATTTTTAATTACACCATAGATGGCATGTTGAGTTTTGAGTGGGGGATAACTGAGATAACTCTGGACGTTAACTGTGATGTGGACCGTAATTTGTCTGCTAGGAAATCTTTTGACAGAGACTTTTAGCAGAAAGACATACTAGAGTTAAGGGAGGGGCAAGAGCTTAGTTGATAATCTCTACTATTTTAATGACTTATCTGGTTAAAATGCTTGCAATGCAAATAAGGTAAGTACAATTTGTTTAGTCCTGTGTTAACAGATCAATGCCGTGATATATTTCATTCTCTGTTCTTTCTTGTCTTCCCATTTTTCATCCTCTCACCAAATATGTACATACATACATAAAATTACTAACAATGATGGGTATTGCTAATTTCTTCATTTTCATTTCACTTTATAAAAGTTATCCTTTGCCACACAATAGTATTTTATAGAGAGGAATAAAGTAACTTCTGTTTTAGGGAAATAAAGATAGAATTCTCTATTAGAAAGCACTTGAGCGGGGGTAGTTCCCCCTTTCTTTTCTCTGTAATTTTTCTCAGCCTGTAATACTCCACATGATCTCCTCTTCTAATCATTAAAAAAGTGGAATTATTAAATTAGTGAGAATGACAAATGTTCTAGAATTATTCTTTAGAAAATGATAGTCACTTCAGTCTACCAAATTAACCTGCAATCGGATAAAGTTTATCGAGAATATAGGATGATGGCTTCTGATTTTTATTGGTCTGACAGTACTGGGCAAATTACTAAATAGTATTGGAAACTCGGAGCTAGGTGAGACTGAGGTTGCTAGATTGTACAAACTACATTCACCTAAGCCACTCAAAACAAATAAAAACCTATGGCTTGTAGAACTTTTTTTTTTTTTTTTTTAATGGAACTGATTGTAACAAGAACATTCTTCTTTCAAGCCTTCATGTTGTAAGGGTGATCTGTTGGGGATAGGTGGGATGGGAGTAAGCAGCCATTAAAAAGTGTGGCTATTACTTTTGTGAGTCACTGATTTCTCTAACACTTCTCAAGAAATGAATTTTTCACCCGAAGCTGACTGATACCATGTTGTAATGCACTGAAAAGATCCATCACCCTTTCAGTACCTTTTGCCATAGCCTGCAAAGAGATGCAGTGATTCTCTTGCCCACGAGCCACTGCCAAGCCAAACACTCTAGGCTGCAATGTAGATACAGGATACTCTAAGAAGCCTCAAAAAGTCTCAAAAGGGCCTCACAGTATCACAATATAGAAGAGCTAAAAATTTACATGCAAATTTAAACTTTTCCCTTGGGCTGCGGAAAGGGAGATGCAGACTTTTGCAAGGAGGGTCTCCTCTGTATATTTGCTTAGAACCTGACATATATCTTTCTCCCTGGTTTCTCCAAACTCTTTTTAGTCTGTCTCAAGCATATCCGTTGGGATCAGGGTGGGGGAACCACATCAACCTGTGTTTAAAAATTTTAATTTCCTCACAGGACATTTTTTACCCCTTGATTCCTTCCTGGGTTTTAAAATTTTCAGTTCTTCAAGATACAGTGAACATCTTTTCATGTTCTCCTTAGGAACTCTAGCTTAGTACAAAGAAAACATAAGGGTTAGCTAATTCCTGTTCAGTCCCTCACAAGTAAGTGTGAGTACCTGTGAAAATAAACCCATTCTTCCTCACAATAAGCACACATTTCCCTTGGAGAAAAAACATTATAATCTTCTAAGAAGTGAATTATTGTCTCCTCTTACTTTTTGTCAGCTTTAAGCCTCCTTCTCATTATTAGGGAGAGAAGTATTTGGCTCTCTTTTGCCCTTTCTGGGACTTGCTGCATTATTAGCAAGCAATGTTTGTCACTGTGATACCTAGGAACAAAGTTACCTGCTCTGATTAATTTGATTTTTAAAAATATTCTTTTAAAAGTGGAATACTAGAATTTTTTTAAAAATCATTTCTACCAGTAGCCATTGAGTAGTGTTAAGAGCCCAGGCACAGAGTCAAACTGGCTGAATTTGAACCCAGTGGCACTATTTACTCCATTGCTTTGCATAATCTATTTAATCTCTACAGGTTCATTTTCTTCTTTTGCTAAAAATATGATTTCACCTATATGAACAATTTAAAAGGTT
>NW_011888997.1:2077408-2077745 GCF_000151845.1 Pteropus vampyrus | reverse complement strand
AATATAAATGTGTACTGAAAGAAATTTGTAAATATTTTAGTTATATTTACCCTGACACATATGTCTCTTTTCAACTTCAAATACACTTTAAAAAATTAATTCACAGGTAATATCATTTTCTCTAAATGTTTTAGCATAACAGTTTTAACTCTCAGACAGATTAAGACCAAAACAGCCTAAGAAGTCTCTGGATACTTAAATAATAACAGTTTTGTTTCTCTTGCCCATTTATCTTAATAAACATCTTCTCTTTCTTCCATTAATGGACTCATCCAATTCTTCCCTAAACACCTCTTTCTTCTTCAATTAGTTTTATTAAAAAGCAACACATATAAAT
>NW_011888997.1:2077022-2077358 GCF_000151845.1 Pteropus vampyrus | reverse complement strand
AGGTCATTGTGGAATTGTTTCTTATTTTTTCTGAGCTATGCTTTGTTTATCTCTATGTAACTTGAAGAAAAGAAAAAGGTAAATTATATTTTATGATTCTTCTTAGCACTATGAAACATGCAAAATAATTGAAATATAATATCTAAAATATTAAAAGAAAATTTATATCCCTACTGAACTCTTTCAAAGATGTACTAATGGGACATTTTTTGCATACCACAAAACAAAAAAACTTTTTTCCATTCTTTCAATCACACACAAGAATGCTCACTTTATCATCCTCAAAAGTTTTTATCATCCTCAGAAGTTTTTCATCTCTTTTCCCATATTCCCCTC
>NW_011888997.1:2068602-2075777 GCF_000151845.1 Pteropus vampyrus | reverse complement strand
ATCTTCTCTTTCTTCCATTAATGGACTCATCCAATTCTTCCCTAAACACCTCTTTCTTCTTCAATTAGTTTTATTAAAAAGCAACACATATAAATTTTTTGGCTGTCAGATATTAAAAGAATGAAAATAAATCTTTAAATTCCTATGACATATACTTGACTTGTTTGGGGATATCACAAATAATTGTTACCCCAGTTTCCTTTCTTTGAAAAACCAGATAAGATAAACCACATGTCTAAGATACAAATTCTCATATTTCTGTGAAAATGCAGCTGTAGATGTCATCATGAGTAGGGACTTTAACAGTGTCATAAAAATTCAGTGTCCCTATAAATTTATGCTGTTGAAAATGTCGACATTTATGGCAACTTCTACAAGGACATATTTTAAAATGACACTGAAACTTGATGCATCAACTTTTATTTAGTTAAAAAGTAAGATTATAGAACAAAAACATTTACTCTAATTTTTGAAACTGTCAACATAGATGATTAATTTTTTAAATTTAAAAATTATATCATGGTTTGATGGGTACTTAAAAATCAGCTCACTTAAAAAGCATAAAAGCATGTTCATGTATTATTCAAATTAACAGTTAATTGCTGCATATAATTAATATTCATATATAATGAATACAGACATTTAATACCTGATAAAATTATTAATATGCAAACATATGGTGATGCTTATTTAAAAATTATAGATAATCATAGATTTATATCAGTAATCTATTTTCACTCATTTCATATCCTAAAGCAAGCACAATTACTATTTTGATTAATAAAAAAGAATAAAATCTTTATAGTAGGTTTGTCCAAATCTACAAATTCATGCTGAAGGATATTTTCTTTTTTAACAATAGAAGTTCTTTTGCAATGAGGAATAGTAACTTCATTTGATGGTCTATTTTTGGCAACTTTAAAAGAATCAAAGGAACTTCATATTCAAAGCTAATATCTAAATCAGAAAAGCTGCTATGGACATTCTAGATATATTTTGACAGTGCTGGTTGTGAGTGTGAAACTTTGGCAAAGATTTAGAAAGTTTGATCAGAATATCTCTCTTTTTTTTTTTTTTCCGTATGGCTGGGCAATTTGACACCTACCAGGAGGCTCAGCCTTATCCTGGCAAAAATTCTGTCTTCAGAATTAGGGATTCAGAGACTCCAGTCCAACACTAAGGAACAGGCTTGCTGGCTCTTGAGCTCAGACACCATGTTATAGTTCCTACACATGAGGTATTACTATGTGAGCACTTCCTGAGATCACCGTGCTTACATTCAACTGAGAAATTTTATTGTTTCAAAATTTCTGTCTTAAAAATGTGTAGTCGTGAAGTTTAAGTGATGATTCTTAATAGATAAGGATGCCTCAACCAGAAACCAATATAATACTATTAATTTTACTGATATATTTTTCCATGATTTACTATGTATCCTCATATTTGAACATGTTCAGAAGTAATCTGTCAAATAAGTAAATACCTTGCCTATCTGAAAGGGATAGAGTTTCAAGTTGAAGGACAATTTCTAAGAGCTTATAGAATCGTTCAGACTTCCAGCAACTAATTGCTATCTCTCTATATAGTAAAAAGAAATCATGAACTCTAACTTCTAGAGAAGATTGAAGAGATATAATTTTCTTTATTTCTGTTACTAAGTGTAACTAAAAACCTTGGACATTATATATAAAACAGAAATCAAAAAACTCTGAAAGGTGGAGTGAAGAAAACAGGTGGACCAAGGGACTTTAGGATACAAGGAACAACGTGATAGTGAGTTCTCTATCAAAATAGTCTAGGCTTGGGTTTTATAAAGTTGCCAACTTGGAACTGTTAGAGGTGTAGAAAATATAAAGCTCCAATGAAATCCTGCTTTCCCTAACTAAAGGATTAGGAAAGAGGCAGCCTAGCAAGACAGAAAACTTTTAAACTATAATTGCCCTCTTCTTGCCACAGAAAGAAACTGTGGCCCCATTCCCACCCATGACAGCAAAAGCCAAATGGGAACCCCAAACTTCCACTCTTGTGAGGCTGTTAACAGCATCCCAAACCCCATCCAGGTGATGTCAGAGAAGGCCTAGTTGGGAGCCAAGATTTTTGTCCTCACTAGGTTGTTATGCAGTCCCCTCCTTTCTGAATGGTATAGGGCAGCAGTCCCCAGTTTTTTTGGCATCAGAGACCAGGGCTCCTATGAGAATCTAATGCCTGATGATCTGAGGTGGAGCAGAGGCAGTGATTCTAGTGCTGAGGAGAGGCTGCAAATACAGATGAAGCTTCACTCACTCACCCGCTACTCACCTCCTGTTGTGCAGTCCGGTTCTCTACAGGTCACAGACTGATACAAATCCACAGCCCAGGGATTGGGGACTTCTGGTATAGGGGATATTGAGTGAGAAATCTGAACTCTCACCTAAACTTAAAAATAATGAGCCATCCCCACTGCTCTGTCTTGTTTGTGTTGTTTCAGAAAAGACCTAGTGAAGAGTTGAGAATTGAAAACACAACCTTGCACACAAATGTTTATAGCAGCACTGCTCACAATAGCAAAAGAAGTAGAAACACCCAAATGTCCATCAACTGATAAATGGACAAAATGTGGCATATTGATACAATAGATCATATTCAGCCATAAAAAGGAATTAAGTACTGATACATGCTGTAACACAGATAAATATTGAAAACAGCATACCATTGGAAGAAACAGACAAAATATTCACATATAGTGTGATTCCATTTATTCTAAATATCCAGAATAGGAAAATCAAAATTCATTGTTGGCAGTAGCTGTTGGGAGGGGAGGATGGTGAGTTACTCTTTACAGGATATGGAGTTTGCTTTTAAGGTGATAAAAATATTCTGGAACTATGTAGTTGTGATGGTTGCACAATATTTTGGATCTGCTAAATGGCACTGAATCATACACTTTAAATGCTTTAAATGATACATTTTACATTGTTTATTTTATCACAATAAAAATTAAATAATACACTTAAGCCTTAATATGTTGATAATCACATTAAATTTAAATGGTCTAAATAAACCAATTCATAGACAAATACTGAGAGTGGATCAAAATGTATGACCCAGCTACATGTTGTTTATAAGTAACTCAATTCAAATGTAATGATATGAGCAGTATGAAAGTTAAAAGATGGAAAAATATATATATAATGCTAACATTAATCGGATATTAGTATCATAAAATATACTTCAAGACAAAATTATCAGAAACAAGGGAGACAATATGATGAGATACCAGGACTATTTGCTGAACAGATTGTACTTTGTCATGGAATCACCTTGACAAATGTATGTCTATCATTATCCTACTCAACATACAATTGTAAAAATATATCACCTTATGTTTCCTTTCATTCACCTTTGTTGCACATTTAGGTTGTTTCCACTTTTTGGCTATGAGGAATAATGATGGGATGAATTTTCATGGGCAAATCTTAGAATGGATGTATATACATTTTCATTTCTCTTGTGTATATATGTAGGAGTGGAATTGCTGGGTAATGCGGCTACTATATCTAATCTTCTGAGCTACTGCCAGACTATTTTCCAAAGCAGCTGCACCATTTTATATCCCCACCAGCAATATATGAGGATTTTAATTTTCTATATCCTTGTCAACACTTGTTATTATTTGTGTTTTCCATTATAGTTAATCTAGTGGATAAAAAGAAGTATATCGTAGTGATGTTAATTTTCATTTCCCTAATGATCAATTGAACATTTTTTTCATATGCTTAATAGCCATTTGTGTGTCTTCTTTGGTTAAATAGTCATTTAAATAATTTGCTTATTTTTTAAAAAAAATATTGATTTGTGCACCTCTATTGTGGAGCATTAAGTGTTCCTTATATTTTCTACATAGAAGTCCTTTATTAGATATAGTGATCCTAAGACTATAAATTATTTTTTGCTTTCAAACATTGTCTTTTGAAGCATGTAGGTTTTTACTTTTGAGTAAACAGAGATCATTATTTTTTTGTTCTTTTATAAATCATGCTTTGGGTATTGTATCTAAGAATTCAGCTGACCCAACACCATGAAGATGTCCTAAGTTCTACTCTAAAAATTAAATAATTTTAGCTTTTACATTTAGGTCTATGTTCCATTATGAGCTAACTTTGTAGGTGCTATAAATTGAGTCTTATTTCACATTTTTGCATGTATACATTCAATTATACCAGAACTATTTGTTGAAAAGACTTTTGTTTCTCATGGAGTAATCTTGGCATCTTTATAAAATACCAACCAATCATAAATATAACGGTTTACTTTGAGGCTCTCAATTGTGTTCCATTGATCGATATGTCTATCATTATCTTAGTACTACATTATTTTGATTACTGTAGCTCTATACAGTATTTTGAAACCAAGAAGTATAGGCCTTCCAATTTTTTCTTCTTTTTGGAAATTGGGCTATTTCTGGTACATTGTGTTTCTAAATAAATTTTAGGATTAGTTTGTCAATTCCTATCAAAGGACCTGCTGGCATTTTGATAGGGATTACACTGAATCTATAAACCAATTTGAGGGGAATCGTTGTCTTATATTTCTTCTATTCTATAACATGTATTGTCTTTCTTTTTGCTTAAATCTTTTTAAATATCACTTAACAATATACTGTAGGTTTGGTTGTAAATACTGAACTTACTTTGTTTAGTTTACTACTTTGTTAAGTTTAATACTGTTTTCCTAAATATTTCATTCTTTTTAATTTTATTCTGAATGATATTACTTTGTTAATTTCATTTTTTGGTAGAGTCCATTGCTAGCATGTAGAAGTATAATTAATTTTTTATATATTGATCTTATATCCCAATACAGAGATGAACTAGTGTATTAGTTATATCAGTAAGAATAAAAGCAGATTTTATCCTTCCATTTCATTCTGGATGCCTTTTTTTTTTTTTTTTTTTGGTCTTCTTTTCAGATTATGCTAACTTGAACATCCAGTACAATGGTAAATAAAAGAGATGAGAGTGGAGATATTTCCTTTGTTCCTGATTTTAGAGGGAAAGATCACCATGGAGTGTGATATTAGCTGTAGTTTTTTTTTGCAAATAATCTTTACCAAACTGAAAAAATTCTTTCTAGTTTATTGATAGTTTTTATTATAAATGAGTGTTGGATTTTGTCAAATACTTTTTTCTGCATCTAATATAATAAAGTTATTAAGAATCTGAGAACTTTTCTGCATAGAAAAAAGATTTATCTGGTAGAGAACTTCAAAAAAATAGCTTGGCAATGCAGATGACTTTTCAAAATCAAAGCCATATATTTGCATGATTTGGTTAGGTATTAATTCTAAGTTTCCAGCCCTATCAGAGAAAGTGGAACATTTTTTAATCATTCTGATTACATTTATATTTGTATTAGGATTTCTGAAGTTGCTTAAAATCAAAACTAAAAAGCAGCCAGTTATTAAAAAAAAATGTCATATTCTTCTTCACCTGTGATAACAATGAGCAGAATCATCCCTTTTCATTACTTCCTGATCTTAAACAATTCCTTTCATCTCATTGAGGAACTTATTCATAGCATGATGATCTAAACATTTTTAGTTTATATTTAAAATTCTGAAATGTAACAGTATTAACTTATTTTCATGTATTTGTCCATATGGTTATGGTTTTATGTCAAATACTACTGAGTTTCTATGTATGATAATAACATTTTTATTTTTTTAAAAAATTTATTGGCATGACTATGAATAGATGTAAAGGAAAAAGTGAGTAAAGAAAGGTACATGTTGTAAGCAAAGCAGTGATGGACATGGCAAAATTTTTAAAAATGACATGACAAATGACCTAAGTTTAGGAAGCAATGTCTTAGTGTGAGAATAAATAAATCTTGGTGGTGGCCTCAGATTAATAAGTAATAATTTTAAATGATGCTGAGAGAAATACTAGTTTAAAAATGATCTAATGTAATTTGAATGAAGGTTGAATAGTATAAAAATAAAAGCTAACACATAGAGATATATACACAAAATGGAAGCATATGGCTCTTCAATTAATGATGTAACTTGAATACTTATTAATCCAAACATATAAAACCATGTCTCTGTATCCCCTCTTCAGACCTCAGTTACACATTGAATTAATCACATTCTTCATATTATGGCATGATATCTTCATCAGTTTGTCAAGACTTTTGCATTTTTAAACATTTTTCCTAATATCTTCAGTTTTAACAGAATCACTACCACTCCCCAAGTAACATTTACTCTAATATATTTTTAAATATATCCCTGGATGTATATAATTATGTGAAAGAAATAACTTTGTGTCTCATATATATGCACTTAGTTTATATTTACAAAAATTATGTTTGCTGTAAATCTTAATTCTGCTTAGCTTTTTTCAGATAATATTGAATTTTTAAGATTAATTGCTGCTTCTAAATGCTTTGTAGTAATTCATTTTTTCCTCAAAAAAATTGAAACATGCTTAAGTTCTTTGCACAAGTCATAGTCTTAACTTATCTCAGTTTAAAAACAGTATTTCCTTAAAACATTTTAGAAGAAGTAAAGTCAGATTTTTAATAATTTACAAGTATTGTTTCAATGCCATTTAACTAACTATGGATTGCTCAGAAAATTATGAGCCTTAAAATTATTAAGTTTAGGTACACATCTGATATGGATATTTGCCTGTTTTACTTAGCTAGGTAACATGTGAATGAATTTTTAATATACCGTTTTTATATAATTTACCAATGAAAATATACTTCTTAATTAAGTACTTTTGATGTCTATGTGGACATGGAAGACTTCTGGTGCTCAGAAGACTTCTTGGAAGTGGAGGAACATTTCTGAGTGTCTGCCCCATGCACTATTTTTTTTCTTTGAAGTAAATTAGTTTACAGAAACCACAGTGTCTTAATGCAAATTGTATTTGTGTTAAGAAATATTTAATGTACACAATTTAAAATGGTGTTTTAAAACAATTACAGTGATAACATGTGTAGGCAGTAAACTTTATTATTTTTTATAGTCTCTTCATTTAAATACACTTATTGTGTATTACTTGTTTGACAATTTAGCAAAGAGAGGCTATTTGCATTTTGTAGTATCACATAAACTGGAATTTCATTAACATTATTGTTTCATATAAACAAATTATTAACTGAGTTATTAAGATAGTGTATCTTTTTTT
>NW_011888997.1:2059894-2068552 GCF_000151845.1 Pteropus vampyrus | reverse complement strand
TTTTTCCTCAAAAAAATTGAAACATGCTTAAGTTCTTTGCACAAGTCATAGTCTTAACTTATCTCAGTTTAAAAACAGTATTTCCTTAAAACATTTTAGAAGAAGTAAAGTCAGATTTTTAATAATTTACAAGTATTGTTTCAATGCCATTTAACTAACTATGGATTGCTCAGAAAATTATGAGCCTTAAAATTATTAAGTTTAGGTACACATCTGATATGGATATTTGCCTGTTTTACTTAGCTAGGTAACATGTGAATGAATTTTTTAATATACCGTTTTTATATAATTTACCAATGAAAATATACTTCTTAATTAAGTACTTTTGATGTCTATGTGGACATGGAAGACTTCTGGTGCTCAGAAGACTTCTTGGAAGTGGAGGAACATTTCTGAGTGTCTGCCCCATGCACTATTTTTTTTCTTTGAAGTAAATTAGTTTACAGAAACCACAGTGTCTTAATGCAAATTGTATTTGTGTTAAGAAATATTTAATGTACACAATTTAAAATGGTGTTTTAAAACAATTACAGTGATAACATGTGTAGGCAGTAAACTTTATTATTTTTTATAGTCTCTTCATTTAAATACACTTATTGTGTATTACTTGTTTGACAATTTAGCAAAGAGAGGCTATTTGCATTTTGTAGTATCACATAAACTGGAATTTCATTAACATTATTGTTTCATATAAACAAATTATTAACTGAGTTATTAAGATAGTGTATCTTTTTTTTCTTAATAAATCACTGGGTTGTGAGTCTACACTTTAGAGTTCACAAACTTCAGCCTATTGAGGCTTGGTCTAGTGAACTGATTGTCTTATCAAATGTTCAAACTGGGAAAACCACCTAACATCTCTGTGTGCTAATTTTCACATCTAAAAAGTAGGGGATGCAATAATATGCTCTTCAGAGGCCTGCAAAGAGGTTATAACAATGTTTAACACATAATATGAGCACAGCAAACTAATTGTAAGTTTTTTTTTTAAATTATGAACAGTATATAGCCATGTACTTACAAATGTGCAAATGTTCTCATACTATGGTTATTTTTCTTTATCATTTTACACTGAATGGGAGAAAGTATGATCAATGAAAGACTAAAACCTTTCTTAGTTTTACTTTTACCTCGCACACATCTAAAAATTCTGTATTCATCTAATGTCTGCTATTTGAACTTTTAACCATTTAGGATTTTTAACTTTCAAGCATATATATAGAAAACACCATTACTTTTAAATTGTAAGCTATTTGTTCAATCGTTTTACAACATAAAGGCTTATGTTAACCTGAGTCAAATGATGAGTTTAAGAAGGATTTTAACTTGAAATTATCCCTGATTGAGGAATGATAATTATCCAAGTATTGCAATTATAACTAATGCCTTATCTTTGGAACTCCTATTTTTCATTAATATTTTATCCATTACTTTTAAACTAGATATTCCTCTCACAAAAATATTATTCCAGATTTAACAAGGGATGAAATTTGTAAAGAATTTTGATATACCAAATTTGATATAACAAATTACACTAATTTGTGTCCACAGAATCATGTGGGGCAGAAGTAAAAACCAACCACCTCTGCTGTGTCTGTTACATTCAAGAGGCTGTGACCATATGTGCTAATTGTGTATTATTGCCACAGAAACATTACCTGACACCAACATGAATGACAGTCTGCAACACTTATCTCAAAGAGGTATTCTCCTCATCAGAACTTGGTAGCTATATATAACAGCAGTTTCCAAGCAGAGATCTTTATATCTGTTAAAATTGAAATATTTTAACAGAATTTCTAATAAATGTATTTAAATGACCACCATTACTTCACCCCAGGTCTAGGACTTACCAGAATTGACCAGAAATTAAAAAAATCGTGTATGTTCTTTCTCTCTCTCTCTCTCTCTCTTTCTCTCTCTCTCCTCTCTCTCTCTCCTTTCTCTCTTTCTCCTTTCTCTTTCTTTAATGGGTCATAGGTTCTATATCTAGCAATAGAGGGCTACCCATTTCATATCAGCCTTCCCACTGAAAATCATAAAATATACCAAATTAAATATATATGTAAGTCACATGATATATACTTGCACTGTAATTTTATATATAGATATATAGATATAGATAGATATGTATTATATTGTGTATGGAACATATGTTATATACATTTGCACTTAGTATACTTAGTATACTCATATGTATATGTATATATATTTGAAACATATGTATGTATTTCAAGGCATCAGAGAGTTATCTGGGTTGCAATGACTTGCAGGCAAAGACACAATGCTAGAAGTAAGAGAAGCTCAGTAAGGAAAGCCAGACATTGACACTACTTTTCCTGTATTGGTTTTTGTTTATTTCAAAATTATAGTTGAATAATTGAGAAGTTTTTGAGAGTTTCATGAGGCTAAAAGTACAACATTTGGAGTCCAATATTCATCCTGGTAAATTCTATGGACCTCAGAATAGAATCCTAAAGGGTTACTTTGTAAGACGAAGGTAAACAGGGTATAGAGCTGTCTTTACAAGGACTGAAGCCACCTTTTATATCAGCTCAATATCTGACTAGATAAACATGATGTATCACCAACTTGACTTCACGCTAAAATCAAAAGTTGACTTTCTAGGAAGGAAGATAGTCTAATCCAGAGCTTTATATAATCCCTAAACATTTTCGTTCTCAATGGCCACCATTCAATAGAAAACAACCAGATATATACACAAAACTAGGAGTAAAATAAACAATATATCAAAAACTGAGATTATTGAAAATGTTTAAATAAAAATATGATTATTGTGTTTAAGATAATGTAGAAATTGGGCAGGTAATTCAAAACAATAAAAATAGAAACTTAATGAAATATACAATAACTGAAATTTAGAACTCAGTGAATGGGTTAATAGCCATTAAAGACAAATAAAGAAAGAACTAGTGATTAGAACAAAATGCTGGATTAAAGCATGAAATGGCAAGAGAATGTATGATAAAAAAAGTACAAAAGACATATTGTACATTATGAAGAGATCTAAAATCAAATGTAACTGATGTCTCAGAAGAAAAGAAAATGCAATGATATTTAAAAGAGACGAGTCAATATTTTTGCAAAATTATGAAATGTGTTAAGCACAGATTCAAGAAATTCTAAGCTGAAAAACACCACATGAAGGCACATCGCTCAAAACTTATATTTAAAAAATAACAAGGATGAGATAATTTTGAATGCAACCAAGGAAAAGAGAGTTTATTGGCTCTATATTAGTAACAATAATTATAGTTGAGTTCTGAAAAGAAACAAAGCTAAAGAACATCAGAATTTCATCTGGAAAATGCTGAACCCAGCAAAAATGTTCGTTACAATGAAGACAGAAATAAATGTATTTCCAGAGAAACAAATGTATTATATGGGATATTTTTTCCCCTAATCTGGCTAAAATTTGCTGGATATTAATAACTATAGATCGAAACCAAGAAAAATGTTTGTGCTGGTCAAAAAATATAAAATAATTATTCACTGGAAAATTGAAATAACAAAAGCTCTTTTATCCTTAAAATACCCTCATGGAATGGTGCTAGAGGACATATGCCATGGTTGAATCTCCTTTCAAGTCTTGTTTAATTCAGCATTAAATATTTTTCCTCTATATCCAGCTAGAGCCTGTTTCAGATTTAGAACCTCTCTACCTTGAGCTTCTTTTAAGAACCTGACCCCTTTATTGCATATACTGCTTTTCTAGCCAGTTTAAAATGTCTGAAAGGTCAGAGGGAAAAAAGAAGGAAAAATAGTAAGGGTAAAGGAAATACTTTTTTACTTGGATGACACTCTGTGAACTCTATCTGTTTCCCTGAACCTGGCAGAAGTTTAAATCTGACTCTTCCTTTCCAGCGGCTCTTTCATAGATTTTCTGAGATTTTGTGATCCTCTCCCCTGAAGATCCCTTCTTCAGGAAAACTAAGGAATCCTTTCTCATCCCTTAGAATTTCCTTCCAGTTTCTTCTAAGTCTTTCTACTCTGTTGGTCACCCTTTTAAATAGAATCCAAGATGCTGCTAGTCAATGCTCCCTCTCATGTGGCCCACAGCTGGTGTATGACAACTCTTGCATCCTCATATTTAACATATTCAGAGACCACACTACTATAACACTGTTGTAACAGTCTCCTGTTCCACTGCTATAAGAGTTAATCTCTTGTTTCTAGATTTCCCAGGCAGGAGTCAGACCCTAGTCTACTATGTGACCCAAATATAGGGTAGAATACTTCCTGGAAGCATCATATCCCATTAGCCTGGGTGAAGGTGTCTCACAGACGACCTTTCTTGAAAGTTATCCCCCTCACAAAAATATTCTAATCTCTCTATACGTACTCTGACCATTTTTGGTTGTTGTTTGTCTTAATATGGCTGTGGATTTCAAGAGTTTTGAAGTTTTCTGTGAAAATTGGCATATGTGTATTTCTACTCATTTTGGATCTTAACTCTCTGATGTTTTGCTGCCTATCAATTTTGATACCCTCTTTTCATTGGCTCTTTATATATGTTTTTTGAATGGTTGAATGAATATATTTTTTTTAATTTTGATGCAAGAATTTCTAAATACTTGCTTCCTATATTAAATACAGATAATTTAGTATATTTGAATTCTGACACCATGGAATATAATTAGTGTAATTTAATTTAAGCATGAGAAGATGCTCATTTTAAGACTCAGAAAAGGGAGATATATGGTTTTTAATTTCACTTACATTCAAAATAAATATTATTCCTACTTAAAAATAAGAGTCAAAGACTAGAGACTGGAAATAAGCTGGAAAGAAAAATAATGAAAATTTTGTCGGAGAATCTATACTTGAGAGACAAAGGAAAAAGGAGTTTGGTGAAGTTGGATAGTCCAGACATGTATCCCAACTTGTGATGCTTACCCAAAGTAAGGTTATTCTGAGTTTTGCCTGTCATTAAAGCCAAGTCTTTGTGAGATAGTCTCTCCAGTAAAGAGCAGCTTTAAGTACAGTAAACCTATTTTACACATCAGTGCATTAAAGAGCATACCTCTATAAAATATGATTGTCATGGTTGTCATCGTATCAGTGAAAAAAAAGGGGTGAGAGCATTAAAAGAAACTTTACTGAGCATATCACAGGGGGTGGAGGAAGGGGGAAAACTCTCATACAACTGAAGACATATCCTTTAACTACATATTCGAGTCTTACCTTGTGATCATTCCATGAATTTACCTTACATAATTCTTTTTACATCAATGAATTTGAAAAAAAACAAATGAAATTTACATGAAATCTCTGCAATTGTAAAGTGTATATACTGACATTCATAACTATAGGAAAGCTTTGTAATCTGAGGATTCTTGAGTGGCTGATAAAATAGAGATTTATACATTTACTGCTGCTCTTAAAAGCTAGAAATTGGATGTCCCTACCGTACATACTCACTGGAGTTTGCACTTTTAGAATATAATCCTCTTTTCTTCTGAATCCTCTACCCCAAGCCCAACATTTCTCTGAACAAATGAGAGGTATATAAAACATTTGACATTAAGAAGATTTCCTTGTAATTTTCAGGTCCTGTGCATTGTCTTCAGTGTGTATTATGAATTTATTTCAAATGGGTAAAGATACTTTGCATAATGAGGCAGAGCTTTTAAACAAGATGGTCTTGTGTATAAGGCATTGTCTATTTTTTGAAGCTTAGCTCTGTCCTAGTTACACAAAATGCAAGATTTAAAAGCATGTAAACCAATAATAGTTATTCAATCTAAGCTGTAAGGGTAACTTACTATGGGCACTGAAGGTTGAGATGGGATATTGTATTTGCATATATACAGTATATGGAAAACTATTCTACCATTTTATGGAGCAGCAATCATATTTAGTTTAATGTCTTTTAAGTCCCATAAAATGATATTAGGAAATTTTGCTATTTGGATGGTGAGCAATCAAAGCTGTGGTGTTAACTCATCATAACACTACTAGTTTGACTCTTCAGGCTTCATTAAATTGGGGATATAAATATGCCAGATCAACTAAATGAAATTAGAATGCTTCTATTTCAGGTTTAGAGTAGGCTGAATGAGCTTGGTACCCTTTTTATATTTGTGGCTAGGAACTCTGCTTGCCTACCCTGTGATTGCATGACCATCTCAACAAGAATCAAGATTAATGTATATCAGCAATTCTCAACTTTATACCATAACTCTCTTGAGGATCCAGTAAAATAGGCATGCTTCAAATCATTTCCTCCACCACTTTCCTCGTCCCTTTTCTCTTGTGCACCAAACACCAGTCCAAAATGTGTTTTGTGGTTATTCCAAGTAATAGTATTGCAGAGCTAAACTGTGGCAGCTTGGAAACAGTCTAGAAATTATAATAGTTTAATTCATCTAATTCTTATCATCTGTATTTTGCCAACTGAATATTTGGAGTTTGTAAGTTCTGTCTCTGCCACCTCTCTTGGAACTCACTAATTGGTTCTCAAAATGAGGAATAGTGACCTACAATGCAGTTAAAATATTTAAATAATTTAGCATACAGACCAGAAACAAAGTAAATTGTCTCTTATAATTTTTAAACAGGTTTAAAAAATACTTACTTAAATGTTGGGGAGAATGTTATAAAAATGGACAATATTTCTACTTGTATTCTGGGGTATATATATAATTTTCAGTCTAATTCTCTATATCTACCTATAATGGAAAAACAAGTTATTTAAAATAAGAATTTTTCTTATTTTTTAAAAAAAATTCTATATATATTTAGTGAATTGAGATTTTTGTCTCATTTTGTTCTAACTAGAGAAGTCCCTCAGAGGCAACCATATGACTTAACACATGATCCCTACATATTTAAAACTAAGGGTGTTAGGACTCTTCTTGCTTATTACAGGCATCTGTGGAATAATTTGAAGGAGAGAGTTCAGCATGAAAGGCAAATCCTTATTTATTGCTGACAATATGGAATGGAATACTTATAATCTCTACCCAAAATTGAAACCTACACAACATTAAAGAAAAAAGCAAACATATGTATTCTTAAGCTTATATAGTTTTGCATATATCATCTCACAGTAACATTTATTAGTATATTGTTATTGTGAATATATTCATTTAATTTTAAGTTAAAAATATTTTGGCAGTTCAGACAATATTTGTAAAGTTATTCAATAAAAAGTATGTTCTAAGTTCTAAATAATTAATTTTTAAATGTCTATTTGAAAGATAATTCATTTATAGATTGATGCTCTGTTGGAATACATTCAACAAATGAGCATTGTAATCCTAATTGATCTCAGTAAATTGTTTTACACTCTTAAAATATTTTCAATCATCTCTTAGTCCATTACCAAGCTGCATGCAAAAGATATCGACCAATACCATTGAATAATACCTACTTAGCAGATTTTTTTTATATATTTCTGGTTCCCTACAAATATTTTGAGCTTGTTTCAAAGTAACTATAATCCAGAAAAATAGACATCAGATGAGAAAAAACTGACAAAATGATTTGCTTCATAGAAAATTACCAATAATTAAAATTTGTGAATAAAAACATAGATTAGTTTAATTCATTTAAAACTTTAATAATTCCTAGATTATTTTAAATTGTGAGTCCAAAGTTTATTTTCAATTGCATAATTCAGATTAGGATAGCTAATTGCTGTTTCATCTTCTGAACTAAAATTTATTTTTATATAAATAATTGAAAGTTATATGCTATTACTGAGAAGTAAAAATAGGCAATTATATTACTGTAATTTAATACCAGATTGGACTTTTTACCAGATTATTTGTTTTATAGTTAAATATAACTAAAGAACATTGTCATCTCTTTCTTCAGTATATAGGGAGTTCAAAATCATATATTGGTAGAAAATTTATCTTACCCTTATTTGCTTACTAGGAACATTGTTAGAAGATTCTTTTCACAGCTCAGATCCATTATGTCCTGGAATGTCAATTGAAAGTTGTTTGCTTGGTTTCCAGTAGAGAGTTAGTTATTGTGTATCTGTCTGCACTATTCTCATTGTGAGTGACAATCATAGACTATTCTGCTGAATACCATCCCTGTCATTGTTGGCGTTTGCTACTTGACGACTTTCTCTTTTTTCACCTTACTCTTTACAAGTGGATAGAAAAATCAAGTAATTCATCAGAAGACATACAAAGTTAACTCAGTTTTCAAAACCCTGCCTGCTGTCATTTTCTATAGTTAAGATTTTTACCTGAAGCATTGACTGTCTCACCCTGACATCAGACTGCAGTAATTAATCATTAAATAGTGATTGAGGCGGTGGACCCCGGAAAATATCTCCATACACTACCATATGCTGGAGCCAGCTGCAAGCTAGTACTTAGAGAGAAGCAGCACAGAGGAGAACAGTGCCTGACAGTTCCCTGCTGTGAAGTCCAAGTACAGTGTGCTTCTAACTGAGGGCCAAAAACAGAACGCTTGCTTGTGTTGACCTTCATTACCTGACACTGTTTAAAAGATAAAATGTCAGTGTTAATGTACTGGAAGTTTAAACATTTAATCACATTTTAATGAGTAAGCCAGCATTTTTCACACTTTAACATTTATTATTTTTCTTAGTTCTTTTTTCCCTTAACAGCAAATCACTTTAGCAAAATATATCTGTTCTCAAAAAAAAAAAAA
>NW_011888997.1:2034953-2059204 GCF_000151845.1 Pteropus vampyrus | reverse complement strand
GATTTTAAACTGATTTTAACTTGAATTTGAAACTGATTTTAAAATCTATTCAAAATAAAAAATAACATTTCTTGCTTATTGATTATAAGGATAATTCTTGTTTGCAATAAGGATTGTATTTTATTTATTTTTATTTTATTTCTTCTGGAATAAAATGAAAATTTTGTTCTGCTTGCATCAAGCAAATTTTATATATTGTCTCTATTATTCATACATATGTAACCAACATTCATGAATTTTCTTTTGAGAAAAAGCCATCAGAGTTGATTGCCAAATTTACACATGGAGAAAGCTTTCTAAATAGGGTTTTTTGTTGTAATTTAGATAATATTAAAATAATAGAATTATAAATCAAGCTAGGCGAGGCTGTAAAAAAGTATATGATTGAGAACTTCTGTCTTTAGGTATTATTATTATTTTTCCCATTAAAGATGCAGCAACCCACATATCAGAATAGTTAAATAACAGTCCCCAAGATACTGCATAGAATATCTGAGTATAGAGTTGAAATATTTGAACATGACAAATTCCTTACAAATTTCAGATTATGGGAAGTTTTTTGCCAACTATTTTAGCTATTATCATGTAGACATCAAGCTTTGCTTATCTCAGATAAAAGTACATGCATAATAGATGAAGAATAAGTTTATTTGCACAAAAATGAATTTTTTAATAAGTTAAAAGATTACAAATTTCTTGGTTTACTCCTTTTTGTTTCATCTAGAAATTGTTGTTACTTTGTTTACTTGATACTATGCCAGAAACATTTATAGAATAAAAAATATAAACTAATATATTTTACAACTCTATGTACATGAGCAGCAGTGCCTCCCTCGTGAATGACATTACTTGGCTTTTAGTGGCACTTTTTATTAGTATCTGTATATGCAAGTGGTGCAGTATGCTTGCATTTGGGTGCATGATTCCTTTAAGAAAGAACTGAAGGATTTAGGTGAAAGGGATATTTGAGGTTGTCTTTTGAGTTGCTGCAATTTAGTGGTTTTCTTTCTATCATGAGAATTCAATTCAAGGAGGGTTCACAAATGGAAATTACTTGATAAAATTTGTGAACACAAGCTTTTTGACAGTTAAAGGTTCTTGTCATGATGACGTTTAGTATATATTTTCCTTTTTCTTAAGAATTCAAATATGTTAATTCCTTACGCACAATTTTAGATCTCCACTCTACTTGAGTTAGTGCTGGGTGTTTTCTACTTCTGCTTTTCAAAATAACAGCTGCTTATTTGAAGACTTAGTTCACTAGTTACTGATGTCTGTTTAGTGTAGAGCTTCTATGCCTTTCATTGTGGACAGGTGTATCCAGCTTTCTTGTGATTTTACTCCAAAATTGTATATTAATTCCTAATACCAAAGAATAAAAGAATAAATAAATAAAGCAGTATTTCTAAAGCCATAGATTTCCTATTTCATAATTGTCTTTAAGTTTTTTTCAGATTGATTCAGATTTATATTTCATTTTTATGCATTTAATTTTAGTTTGCTTTTTTGGTCGTATAACCTTGAAATATGAATATTTTCCTGACATAGCATATTGGAAAAAAAGCTTCAAAATTGATGGTAAGCACTAATCTATATTTTTCATGAGGAATTAATGCTTCTGTAATGATTAAGACTAGTAAATTCTTGATTTAAGACTGAAACATCTGTTTTATTTTGACATTCTAATAAAAATTTCCTTGAAGTTAGACTTATCAGAAACAATACTTTTTAAAAATCTGTTTTTAAAAAACTGTATATATGTGGATACATACTTTAAAAAAAAACCAAGAAAACAAAAAATCAAAACCCTCAGAAGATCTCTACCTTGATAATGCAGTTTGAATGAAATTAGGCAAATTTGGAGGGTCATTTATTAGTGTTATGAATGAGGCAATATAGGGGAAGGTAACATAGAATTGGCATCTTGTTTTTGTGTTAATATCTTTGGCAAACTCTTGAAATAATTATAGAAAATGTACCATTTACAAACTTTGACTAATACATATGGCCTCAAATGGGTTTATGCCACTACTGGGTATACACAAGCTCAAGCCCTATGTGTGGCATATATCCAAATAAATACCAATAATTTTTTTAAATCTAAATGGAATGAAATGAAGCTACTTGAGAAGTACTGTACATCTATCTAACTTAATTTCATGTGAAGAACAGTTTCTTAGAAAACATTATAAGTCTTTCACAGAATAAACGTGAAGCAATCAAAATCATTTTTAATTAAAGTTCTTTCTCAGTTCACTAAGAAATACTGTGAGAATGCCAAACCATATTAATGTACTCCATTATGACTTTGACTATATTTTACAACTTGAAAAATTTTCATTTTTATGGTGTCATCCGCCTGCTACTTAATAGAAAATGTTTTATTGACATTTATGTTCTTTACCTAATGATGTGTATTTAAATGATGGCTGCCATCTTCATTAGAAGTGACTCTTGAAAGAGTAATAAGAGAATAGGGAAACCTAGTCTCATTCTAATTGTACAAACTAAGAATATAACCTTGGGCTAAATATTTTACCAATATTTAGCTACAGGGTTTAATTAAAAATACCAAGAGCTCCAACATTGTATGAATGTTCTATTGTGATTTATTATTTCTACTGATCCATAAAATACGTATGTGTGTGTGTGTACGTGTGTGTGTGTGTGTGTGTGTATATATTTATAGAATCAATTATCAAAATTGATTCTATAAATGAATCATTAATTACAGATTAAATATATACACACACACACACACACACACACACGTACACACACACACACATATGTTCTATTTTCTATTTGTTCTTAAAAATAAATGTATTAATTATTTTAAAATTCTTTTTTAATCTAAATCCTTTAATGCTATCAATTATCACCAGAAAAATATCAGGCATGAGATAGTAGAATTCACCTCAAAGATGCAGTACACTAATATGCCCAGTATTGCTGAGCATTTACCAGTGGAGATCATCTATATTTACTATTGATGCTCACAAAAATCTTGATTCTTCAAACAATTGATTAATTGTAATTATATTTAGCCAAGGTCAACTTTCTAGCTTTGTGAGTGGGCACTGTCAGTCACCTTAGCTGACATCTGACTGTGACTTCTTGAAACATTCCACATCAGATCCACCTACTGTAGCCACTTCCAACTTTCTGACCCACAGAAACCATGAGATATAATAAACGAGTAGTACTATTTTAGGTCATTATGTTTTTCGAGTTGTTCAACAGTTATAAATAACTATTAAAACTTTTTTATTCACTGTAGTAAGTTTCTTGGGTATATGGACTGTGATTTTTTCCCCCATCTATATTGCAGATATGCTTGTCACAAAGAGGAAGCTCAATTAATGTTGCCTGAATCTAAATGAACAAACATAAACACAATCTTTTTTGAAAGAGTAATAAGAGAATAGGGAAACCTGGTCTCATTCTCACAATGCTTGTCACAAAGGGAAAGCTCAATGCTTGTTACAAAGGGAAAGCTCGATGCTTGTCATAAAGAGGAAGCACAATTAATGTTGCTTGAATCTAAATAAACAAATTTAAGCACAATCTTTTTTGCTGATATCATAGGTCAGAAGGAGCTTAAAAACAATGAACATCTATTATTTAAACATTGTAAGAAAGAAAAGTACAACATTGTCTTGGCCAAAAAATCAAAATATTGCTAAATATAATATTAAATATAAATATAATATTAAATAATTTGAAGCAGTAAGGCAATTCATCTAGTCACTCTGGGTCGAAATCAGTTAACTTATTACAGCAGTCCATAGAAAAGTTTACTCAACATTAGATTTACTAAGAATTATCTAAAATATTTTAAATAATCAAAGAAGTTAATTTGTAGTACCTGGACTTCAAATTTTCCAGGTTCATATGTCTTTTATTTTTCTATATTCTATGATACAACAGTATTGGATCTCAACTTTCCAGGCACAATGACATAAACAAAACTCCCCACAGCCCCACCACAAAAAAGAAGACTTTGCTAAGATCACTTTAGTTCTGCCTTATATGATGCTTGACTATGCAAAATTGAATCCCAGGCTTTAGCCTCAGAGCTAAGGCTTGAATTAATTCTGCCCAGCTGTCAACTCTTTTTCTGCATCATTAGATCCTCAGAAAACTGGATCAAGTTAATCTCACTTACCAATAATACCTCTTCATTAATTATAGTTTTAGAATATTTTCTTGTCTTTTATTGAGAGATATTATAAGAATGTCATATGTAGAATGCTTCTGTATTATAAATATTTTGGATAAAGAAGTTTATTGAAGTATCTCAATTTATCAAAATTGATTCTATAAATGAATCATTAATTACAGATTAAATAAATATTAAAGATTTTGCTAGGTTTAGGTAGAAACAAGATAGGGAAAAAAAAAAGAAAAAAATGTGAACCAGCACCAGGATTAGACCTAGCATCTGAACATTTTATAAAAACTTTTTGAAAATCATTTCTCAATAAACTAATAAAAATAATTGGGATATAATATCAGAATACTAACATGTCACACATATTTTATCAATTATTTAAATGATGAAAATTTTATCTCTAATATTGCTTAGCTGTCAACAGATCATTTTTGTTATCTTTCTAAATTCTCGTGTTATAAAATGAGTTTGAATATCTTTAAAAAGAAAATTCTAAATTTCAGTGGACTAGTAATATATGTCACTGTCTTGATGTTCTAGAAAGAACAAGCCCAGATTAGGCATAAGATTTACATAATCAATAGCCTAACAATGGAACAATCTATTTCAGTCAACTTTACATAAATATGTCATTGATTTGCCCATTTACTAATTACAGTTTCTCATTTTGAACCTGTCTGAGGACTTTTTTACAAATTAAATTTGGCCCAGTTGATATTATAATTTGATTATTTCATGATCAATATAAGTAGGAACAAAGTAATAAAGTAATGTTTTCTGTGAAGGAGCAAGTTGCCTAATGCCTCTACAGAAAGACGACAAAGGCGCTGCTATAAAAGCAAAAGAACTTGCCAATTCATTTTACTGACTAGAAGTAGATATGATCATGATAAGGTAGAGAATACAAATGGAAATAAAAAGAATATTATGTGGAGCAAATAATTAAATTTGAAAGAAGAAGCGAAGAGACTCAGGATATGATCCATACTGGGGATAGTTGGTAACTCTCCCTAAAACCAGCTTTTAGCTTTGGCATTTTCAAAGACTTCATTTTTTTCCTTGCCTTTTCTCAGCCATCATAAAAAAATAGCAAATTGTCTGAAAGATTTTGTTTGCAACTAAATGAAATGAAATCCTTCCTTTTGGTCTTCTTCTGCTGTTAAGACAACAGTTTACAAACTCACCAGTGAGTAACTCAATTAAAATTTAACCTGTATCTCTGAAACATTTTCTCAATCAGGTTTATTTTAATTAAAAAAGAATCATCTTTCTTGTTTATTCTGTATTGTTCTTTGGAATAGATAATTATACTCCTAAAGTCACATTTTCTTTTCCTTCCTCACTAATTTTTTTTTTCAGAAGATTTTCTTTTCCTTAATTTATGGGAGAAGATATAGCTAAACCCATCGTTTAATATCTTTCATGATTTCTATATGAAAGTTACTACTTGTTAGCTTTAATTAGCTTTGACTGCTACCTTTCACTTCAATGCTGTTTATTTATTTTATAAATATTGTGCTTTTTTTTTATTTAGTGTCTATCATATCCCTTTATAATATCACATACATGAAGTAAGAAGCCTTGTCTCAAATCTTACCACAGTGCCAACCTCACAGTAGGTGTTTAATAAATATTTGTTGAATAAACGAATTCATTGATAAGACAATGAAGATGATAAAAACCAACTTAAAAGCTTCACTAGTATAATGGTTAATGTTCAAGTATTAACAATACTAATAATTTTTAGAATGGCTGATATTGATGCAAACCATTGGATACAATGTTTGGCATTTTATATTCTTGCTGAACTGTTGACCAGGAACTTAACTGGTAACAGAATTACAAAAGTGACTACAAGACACTTTTGGGTAGTTTCGGCTTGGAGGCATTTCCTGTTGGTCCTTTTATCTAACTTAACTTCTTTTCTGGAAAAAGGAAGTAGAAGTAAAATGTCAACGATCAATGTAACTGGGTTGTCCCTGTTTTTGTTTCCCCCCCCACCCAAGTTTAGGGTTAAAAATTATATGAATTATCATCTGATTTCATTTTTTTAAATGGAGAACTGAGTCCTCAGGTGTCTTTAAGAAACTAGGTGGCAGTACCAGGGCTTGAACAAGCTCTTCTTCAAATCCAATGCTAGTTACATTTTCTATTAGAACATGAGAGAGATTTAAGAGATCTGGAAACAATGGGAACTGAAAAGTTTACATCTTTATTTTTGTACAGATCATGTATATTTTAAGAAGTATTGACCAAAGAGTTATGGGAAATAAAGGTTTATTCAGTAACATAAGCATTTTGATACATTTGAGAGGGAACAGAAGGTATTAACCACACAATAAAATGCAGTTATTGTTTTAATGGCATGAAACATAAATTATATTATAAACTAAAATAATATAAATAAAATTGCAAACATTAGTGATTTTATTTGAATTATTACATGAAGGAAGAATACACCTATTTCTAAGATGTGTGCTTAATATGTCCCCATGTTGCTCTTTTAATATAGCACATAAAATATGAAAATTGTTGTACTGTTCACAGAACTTGCAATATTGAGTAACATTAGGGTAGATGAAGAATACATCTTTCTCTCAGTCTTAATCCTCACGTTCCTGCTTTCTGGAAATTTGAAGAAAAGAATAACATAACGAATAATATATTTCAATATATAAAATATTAGAAAATTTACTATGCATATTCATATATAATGCATTTGTATAGATACGAGTAAATATCTGTACAGTTTTAGTCAAGAAAATAAGCTAAAAACAGTATTTAGTACTTAAAGCATCTCTACTCAACATCTTTTTATTAGTGATTCAAAAACAGAAACCTAATCTTATCTTCAAATTTAAAAAGTAGACTGTGATACTTTTAAAGTATTTACATTTTAGTTATATATAATTTATGTTAATATAATCTCAAAATAACCTAAAAATCTCTAAAACCCTTGAGTATTCATAGGAAGAACCACTCAGTTTTTTGAGAAATTGTCACTTATTAGGGAAGGTATACTGAGGCAGGGAGTTTCTTGCTAGTACCTTCAAATTACAAAAGAAAACAGCCAAAAGTTTTCATTTTCTGAGACAAAAGTCAAATAAAACACTCCTCTCAGTCTCAAAAACACATAATGAAGCTACAAACTAATAATCACAACAAATTAATAATGCAAGGTACCTACCAACAGAAACTTAATAACATTCGTTATTTTATTTAACAAACTTTTGTCATCAAGGTTTTAGAGACTCAATTCTTAGGCTAAAAGAACATAAAGAAGCTTACAGTTAAAAATGAGAGAAATATGCAGACATATAATGGGACAAAATTGTTAACCCGTAGGGATCCAGAAGAGGAGATTCTTGCCATATATGCTAAATATCGATCCTCTTTCTTTTTAATATCAACCCAACTCTCCTCACTCACATATCCTCTAAGGCAAGAAAAAAAAAGTTGCCAAGGTTTGGCATTGTAATTAAATTACTGGCAATGAACATTAGAAGCAGCAAAATACTCCCTAATTGGACGGAGCAAGAGAGGATTGAATATGTGACTACCTGTGGGATAATGAATGTACAGGAGGGAACGAGATAAAGGGGGTAAAATAAGAATAAGAGGAAGACACTTGATTGAAAAGAAATCTATTTGTAGGAGAAATAAGAACCTTCCAGGAGTTTCTGAAGTCAAGAGGCTGTGTGATAACAGGTAGTTAAAAATCTATTTTAGTTAATAACGTACTTGAAGCACCTAAAATATTTGAAAGAGACTTAAAATGAAAATAGTAGAATTTCTATTGCTCTTTTGAAGACATTGTTTCATGACTTGACTAAATATATTACTGTTTTTAAAGCAATAAGCAAACAGAAAAATTGTTACAATTATTCACTCGGATAGGAAATCCCGAAAGAGGTCCTATCTTAGAAAGAGAGATGACAAATTTAGTCTACATATTTGAATTTGAGATACCTCTGAAATATCAAAGAGTAGATTTAATGTAGGCTGAATACACTGGCCTGAAGCTCAGAGGAGATGCCTGGAGAGAGGGACAATCAAACAGGTTTATCAAGACTGGAGGCCAAGAGAAGACCTCCCACAACTCCCACTCATGACAGGAATGCAGGGTCTTTAAAAAATTGATATGTAATATAGGAAATATTTAACTGGCTTCTGGATTATGCTGGTTTTGTAGTCATCTCTTAATCATTATACCCAAATGGCAGTTAAAGCCTGCTATAGAAAACCTTCTTCATATTGAAAAGGAGTTATTAATTTTCTTGGGCGGGTTTAAAAAAAAAAAGAGGACAAGAGCTATGAAATTTGATACACACATATACATTAACAATTGAGGAAAAGTGAATTTGAAGCAAGAGGTGACCACAGAAATTTGAGGTCCAAATTATCTTCAAAAATCTTTAGAGAAAGGGTGCACACTGGCCTTTTCATAATTTATAAGCTTAAACACTGATGTTGTTTTAATATTAAAGAAAATTGTAACTCAAGTAGATAGAGAATTTAGAAGATTTTATTTAGATATTTAGAAGGAGGAAGAGTGACATCAGCAAGAAGCTGAAATAGGAAGTCCCAATCCTTGTTCCCCAACAGAAACAGTGACTTAACCATGGAAAGAATGAAATACTTTCAAGAGAGGTCCAGATGCCAGTTAAGAAGTTGCATTACTCCAGTTGAGCACAAAACCAAGATGAGCCACACCAAAATGGGTAAAAAGAGCAATTTAATCCTACCTATGTCAGCCCCTCCCCTAATCCAGCAAAGCCCAGCACCAAGATTACAACTTCTTGGTTATGGTGGGACAGTGAAGAGGGAATAGCGTGAATGTCCGATGTCCCTGGCTTTTCAGTGTACTCCCCAAGGTGATGACTTCTGTCTTGCCTCACATAGAGCTGAAAGTTCAAACTGTCCTAGCTGGGATGCTTGGGGCAGCCAGGGAGATGGGCATCTTCTTGCCTGGCATAGCTCTACTAGACTGGCAAAAAGCACAGAACTGAGGCCTTTCCTCTAAGGGGGTGGAGGGAGGCAAATGAGGTTTCAGTGTGCCCACCTTTCAGTGTGCTCCCCAAGGGATTGGTCTCTGCCGATCTCACACAGAATTCTGAAGGAAGTGACATCATCATACACCAAGGAAACAAGAGATTAAACTCCTTTGCTCTTGCTGCATATTACTTAAAATAGTCTTAAAGTATTAGGACAGGGCATTTTGGAAAGAGGACAGGGGAACTGAGAAACTCTATGAGTGAGAGTATGTGAAAACCACTTCAGTAGTGTATTGTCTTAAATCCAATGATCATTTAAGTATATTGTTAGTAGCCAATAATTCACTGTTGCCTTTAAGAGATTTGCATATGGAAAGCTATAACTAACCATAAGCAATGACAATGCTGATGGACCCGTCAAATAAAATCCATCTTTTCAAATAGCTGGTGCTGATTTGTGAATTGAGCTGCTGTGTATGTTCCAGAAGGATTGGATTTTTTTTCTTGAATTTTGTCTGCACTCTACTAAAGATAGAAGGTGCCAGTGGAGAATTAATCATATATTCTGATACATAACATTGAAACTTTTATTTTTTAATTAAAATTCAAGAAGCTCAAAGTGGATACAGTTGGACAGCCTATTTGGCAGAAGTATGTTTGAGGAAAAAAAAAGAGAGAAACAATTTCTTCACATGACTGCTTTGGATCCCTCTTCTCTCAGCCCTTCTTGATGCATAAAGTGAAACTTTACCCCACATGCATACTATTTGGAGACAGAAAAAGCTTTTTTTGTTGACAGGTACAATGGAAAATGCATAAATCAACCTTCTCGATTTGGATGACTTTGGTAATTTGCATTCATCTGTTTAAAGAGAGATGTCTTTGGAGACTTTCTATTTTTACATAAAAATTACACTCAGCATCTCCCAGCCTCTTTTGTTCACTAAAATTAGATTTGCTCACTTATACAATTCAGAGGGCCTAATTTGTTCAGAGGGAAGTTACATGCTATTTACAGCATGCCCTCTTCTCACTTACCCCCTTCAAAGATATACATATATATATGGACTGCAGCCCCTTCCCACAGCAGTGTACATGCTCTAGTGATTCATGTAGTGCATTCCTGTGGGTGAAAGGCCACCTTTCTGTTACAAACCAGAAAAGAAAAATTGGCAAAATGTAAGGTTTGCAGATACCATGGGATTTTGTAAGAGTAATTACGCTGGCCTTTAATATTAATGAGCAGTTAGAGGACCATCCATGAAGCAGTTCACTGAGCCTGCGGCTTCAACAATTCTAGTCCTATGGCTTTGCCAATAATGGAGTCCTATCTCTATATTGATGCTGAAAAGCTCTGAGATTGCTTTGGTTATTATGTCTATGTTGCGGCTTTCTTCCCACTGGATGTGTAACCCCACTCTAATTTGGAAGCTATTAGCAGGGGTGCTGCAGAGAGAAGTGTACTATTCTGTAACAAGAAGGGGTCATATCATGAGACAATGAAAAAAAAAAGCATGTAAACATTTAAATACTTATTTTTAAAATTCTGTGTATAATATTTTTGCTGTGCTGTATAAGCCTTTAGACAAACAAATCACCTGGTAAAATAAGAGCTAGAGATTTAATTTATCTATATAAAATCTTTGTCCTTTACAAGGTATATAAATTCAGGCAAACCAGTTAAACCATTCTAGGTCTCAGTTTTATAATTGTAGAATAGGAATGATAGTATGTACTACATAGCATTCCTGAGGGTGCCAATGTAAATTAGCAAGGCCAGCTCCATGAACATATGATCTGTGCAGATACATGGGGTCCTGTGCTCAGAAAGATCCACTGTTGGTTTAACGCTCCGCTGTTGCTGTCTTGAAATTTTTAATATTTTTTTAATAAGAACCCCTATTTTCATTTTGCACTGGGTCCCACAAATTATGTAGCTTATCCTGCAAATTAATAAATCATCTGAACCAGTGATTCCCATATGTTAGGTGCTCAGTACGCATCAGTCTCTCTTTGTCGTCCTCCTCCTCATCCTAAACATGCAAGGTTAAGGGCAGTTAGTGTCTACTGCTTTTATACGATTTCATTTCAGTGGCTGCATTTTTCCACTGCATCTTTCCAATCCTAGCTAACAGTTTCCTAGTCCCACATGTTCCCTTTCTCCAGCTGTAAAGCACCTCATGTAAAACCTTTAGAAATAATCATTTGATCCCTTTTCATGGCAAAGAACTTTTCTTAATTACTAGATTGAAATAGAAGGTTGAGGAAATGGTAATGGTGCATTGAAATGTACTTTGGTTTTGCTTTTTTGGTTCAAATCTTTTTGGCTTTGGCATCAGGTCCAGTTAGGGGAGACCAAATTTTAGAATGTCTACTTCATGTCAGTTCTAGCCCCTGTAACTATGATTTATCACTGACCTTGTAATATCATGGATTTCCTCATACTTAGTGTGATAGTGTCAATAATACAAACAAGTTCAGCATTTGAATATATAGTTAATGTGTGAAGATGCATGTTCAAATATAAGCAGGCATTTCATGTACAATTTGGAGTAAAACTAGTTCTGAGATGCTTGATATTTTGAAATTCTAGCTGTTAGTGATTGTAAATGTTTACTTTTTTATTCTAAGGGGGAAATGCTGCCACAGTTCAGCATTGTGAAATTGTTAATTGTATGTTCAAATATAAGAACTGTTGAACAGATAACATACAGTGAAATGGATTGAGAGTTAATATGGATATTAAGAAAATAAATTATACAAAAATATTTAAAGAAATTATATTCTTTTGTGTGGAGTATTTGTATAATTTGAATAATAATTCAATAAAAATAATAAACAAATTATAATATTTATTACATAACTATTTACTATAATAAAATTCTTCACTTTTAACAAAACACAAACTCTAAATATTAATTAGTTAATTATTCTTAGAACATGAGTCTAGGCAAGGTATGTATCCATTGATGTTAAGTAGATAAAGGAGATGTGAGATATATATAATGAAATATTACTCAGCCATGAGAAAGAAGAAAATAAATCCCGTCATTTGAGACAACATGGATGAATCCAGAGAACATTATGCTAAGTGAAGTAAGCCAAACAGAGAAAGTTAAATCTTGTATGATCAAATGCATATGTAGAATCTAGAAAAAATATTCAAACTCATAGAAACAGAGAGTAAAAGGGTAGGAGCTGGGGGTGGGGGAAATGGGGAGAGGTTGGTCACAGTATCATAGAATCTTATGATACAAACCTTCAGTTATAAGATAAGTACTGGGGTTCTAGTATATGGTATGGTGACTATAGTTAATAATACTGTATTGTATACTTGAAAACCTCACTGGTTTTCTTTTACAATCCTGAGTTTTGAACAAACTAAGTTCTTTTGCGGATAGCTCTGAAGTTCTCTGCTCTAATGAACTACTTCTTCTAGGCAAAATTTCAGAGCCATTGCACTAGAACTGAGAGCATAACAATGACCTACTTCTTCTAGGTGGATACCTCTGACAATGAGCAGAATGCTCAGTGAGGGCAATAACCTCTGCTTTTTTAAACTGACTTCTCCCAGAGTGGAACCTCTGCACCATGAGCAAGCTGGGGTAAGGTTGATATGGGCTGCAATATCTTAACCTGCCAAGCCTAGAAGTGAGCATCTGTTCCAAAGATGAGGGCTGGGTGTATTAAGCGAGTCTCAAATTTCTTGGCTGCATTTGCCAGGAATTTAGCCTTTAGAACTTGGAGCTAGTGGGAATAAAAAATGCTTCTGGCTTGCCCCACCTAGGAAGAAACATATCTCATAACTGGGAACAAAGAGAAGAAAAATGCCTGTTTTCTAGGCTCCATCTAACCAGATTTGAGCATCTTGGCACTGCAGTAGGAAGGAGAAGGGAGGGAGCAAGTCATGGCACAAATGCCATAGGCTATTCTTACCAAGATTTGGTAGATTTTCTTGCATAAATGTTTCTTCATTACTTGTATGCCTTTAAGACACCTTCCAGAGACTTTAAATGGTTGAACATTTTAAAAACGCTTCTCAAGAGTCACGGTTGTTTTCTGAGAGCAGGTTTGTGAGACTCTTCATATTACTAATCTAGAAACCTCTTAATGGTTTTTTTTTTGCTTTGTCTTTTTTTTTTTTTTTTGCTTTTTTTTGTTTTTATCATGGATTTGAGGAAATTTGGGGAAGAACTTAAATTGACTGCTTCTACTTCCAAAATTTTTATTAAAACTGAGGTTCTATGTTTTCAATCATAGAACATTTATTCCAGAGTGTAAGACTATCGGAAGAAAACTGTAGACAGGAAATACATTTATTATTCTAGATATATCTATCTAAGTTGAGACAATACAATTGTGCCTGTTTTTATTTAATGATATTGAATAACTTTGATAATAATGATATGAAAAATCAAATTTTAGAGACCATTTTGAATTAGACGTGAAAAAATATGGGAATTTAGAGATGAAAAAATATGGGAATTTAGAGATGAAATTTTTAGAGATGGAATTTAGAGATGAAATTTAGAGATGAAAAAATATGGGAATTTAGAGATGAATTTAGAGATGAAAAAATATGGGAATTTAGAGATGAAAGAAGAAATATGTACCTTATATCAATAAAAGTTATTACTGAATAGATTTCAGCATTATGTAGTTAATAAGTATTATACCTTCTTTAATACTAAATTCAAGTTATATAAGTTATAACATAACTTTTTAGTGTTCCAAGCTATGAAATTTTAAACTATAGTGTTATAGAATATATTTTTTTTGCAGATGATATACTATTGTTAATGACCTGTGTGATACCACTCCACAGAATTCTTTGATCTTCTGCTAGAAAGTTGTGCTCTCTCTCTCACTTTCCCACTTTCCTTTAACAATTTTATTCCACTTATTTTTATGCCAATTCTTTTTTTTTGTAATTGAACATGTCTGCTGTTTTTAAATTCCCTCGGTTCAGGGATTACATTTATTCTTTATTT
Source organism: Pteropus vampyrus (assembly GCF_000151845.1). Classification (NCBI taxonomy): domain Eukaryota; kingdom Metazoa; phylum Chordata; class Mammalia; order Chiroptera; family Pteropodidae; genus Pteropus; species Pteropus vampyrus. The sequence goes on along the minus strand of NW_011888997.1, from coordinate 2,045,045 downwards.
GCCTTTTATACATCCTTGACCATTACAGACTTCTGAAGAATATGTTTGATACTGATATACACTTACACTTATACCTCTAAGGCCATTCATATTTGTATACTCTGATTCAATAAATTTGCATTGTTTAACTCCCTTTCTTATCATAAAGTTTGCTGAGTTTCTTTATTTATTTAAACATGTGATACTATTTTCTTTTGACTTTGTCAAACTCTTTTACCTCTAATGCAGAGTTAGTTCTTAATTTTATCAATCTGCCCACTACAATTTTCCTAAATGCCATACAGCCAGATATTTAAGCTAGATAATAAAACACAAATAATCTCTTATATGTCACCTCATCTATTTAACCCAACTATCTTTGATCTGAAAAGGAGTCAATTATATTCTATATTTTCAATGAGTTGAACTAGCAACTAATGGTTAAAAACATTGTTTTTGTAAAATGATGCTCAAATTGATTATTTTTCAAATGAGGCATGAAATGACCTAGTCAGATTAAATTTTTTAAGTGAATGACTTATTTCCTTGTATTTTGTAATACCTTACCAAAATCTATATGTAAAATTAAGCACAACTAACTGCTATTCTAGGATATATATGAGTTGCAGGCAGGCGAGTATGTCAAAAGACAAACTCTATAACAAATGTACATTCATTTGTGCCTACAGGCTGTGATTCTTTTTCAATAAAGAATGTTTGAACAACTTTCACTGGTGGTGTGCTGTTGTTCTCTGTTCAAGGATTAATTAAAACATGTTCCAATAAAAACCTCCAGCGTGAATACATGGAACCAGAGCATGTTCTGTGTGCTGCACCTTCTTAGGTGATAAGCCATACTTTCCTTCAATGGATGCACATTGCCTCTGTTTTTAGAACTATTAAGCTGGTATAATTATGGAACAACCTAGGCAATGTTCAATAGTCCATGCAGATGCCTGACAGGGCATGTTGTCTCTTAATTAGGAATGTGAATGCCTAATGCTTGGATATTAACTGAAATAATTGAATAGATGTTTTACATTTCTTTTACTTTTACTGATATCAAAGCCAGACCAACTAGACTCATGTGTTTTATAAATAAAAACATTTTATAATATGTTGCATAGGAATTAAAGGTAATTGTTGAATATTATATTTAACAAATATTGTTTTAATAATGTGTTTGCATTTATTAGCCCAGTATTCAATTTGGCATTTTACAGATTTTATACATCCTGTGTCACTACCTCCTATTACTATTGGAGTCTAAGTTAAATGTTTTACTTTTTTTCCCTAACTATCTGCATTCGTACAAGAAGTGTGTCACTAATATAGTATAAACATATGTATTGCTTATATTTAAAATGCTTGATAACTTAGTGTTTATTCACAACTATTAATACAAAAGCTGTTTTTAAACATAACAAATTGCACTCTATTAAAAATACACATAATGACCTATTTCCATAAACATTTTTAGTAAGATATCTTGATGTGCAAAACCCTGCAGACATTTTATGTAAATTAGACAGTATTGTGCAGAAGTATATCAGAGCCATAATGTTTTTTGCTTAATATTCTGAGAGGTGGATTATTTTTGCTTGATATATGATGCAAAATAAAGGACCCTATATAGAGGTGAATATGATCCTTTGTATGTTTCAATATATTTCTTCTTTTGTTTTGCTGTGCACCTGGTTTATTTGCAAGAATTTATGCATAAAACAAAAAGATATTATTTGGGAACTATGTGCTGTGTGTGCTTTCACATGTACAATCAGATTAATGTTGATTATATACAGAAAGAAGAATTGCCTTCGTGGGCTCAAAGACTCTTAAGAGATATAAGTTTTCGTAAAAAAAATATTTAGCAATCAAAATGGTCTATATTATTTAGATCATTTTTTTGAAGAAAAAATGGAGTTTGTCTTACACTAGAGAGTTGTGGGATTTAGAAATGTTGAATGTCAAATAAATATATGTATATCAGCTTTTCTCCTAAACAATAGGACTTACTCCACATTAGATTAATGTAATAGTCATGCAAAGCATAGGTCTTAGATGCTATGTGGAAAAACAAAGCTATAATTCAAAAGAAGATGAACTCTCCTTGCAAGAAAAGAGTTGAAAATCATAAACTATCCTAATTTTGTGTTATAATTCAGAAATGCAGACACACTTTCCATTTTTAAGCAGTCATTCAGCATCTTCTATTTTTTGCATTTTATGTTGCCATTTTAGAATCAGAGAACCCATATTAATATGTTAGATTGATTTAAATAATATATCAACTCTTCTCTTGTCATTTTTGTTAGAATATATAGTAAATAATGCAAATATTGGCCCATATTTGATAGGAAAAGATATATACCATAATGAAAAAATAACAGCAAAATTATTAATAGAACAGGAAATGCTCAATGCCCAACAGTCATTCCCTGTAAACAACAACAACAAAAATTGAATTATATTAATGTATTCAACAGTGCCTTGGTGACACATCAGACGCCATCTGTCATTACATGCTTATTATGTTGCTGAAATAGAATTATGAGGTTTTGCTGACAATTACTGCAGAATATAGTATGTCACATTATTCTTTTTTGGGGGGAGGGGGAGTTGTATTTCATTTCCACTTAACTTACAGACAGGCTAAAGAAAAAAGACAAATATATGAGTCTATTGAGATTGAACTAAGAAATCATATTCTGCGACTTGTTATATGTACGCCTAGAAATGGACACATTGTCTTCTTTGATCTTTTGTTCTTCCTCTCAGTATCTTCTTTTTGATAGATATAATTTTATTTAAACAAACTTAGGAAGATATATTTTTAATTCAAAATATTATTTATTACCAAGCAATAAATCCTTTTGGAATGGAAATTGACAAAAAATTATTTACAGGAATCAACTATAATTATATATAATTCATGCTGCAGCTGCTTATAATTGTAGTTTTCCCCAGGACCTTTCTCTACTTATAACTACCTGAGAATTGCTTCTTTGCAAATGATTAATCGGAATAATAATTTTTCTATAACTAGATGCAACGCCATTAAACGATTAGCGAGAAAACTTTCTTCCTCATAATCAGATGAAAAGATAAATTTGGTTTAACAGCATAAGATTGATAAATACCTACTACAACAGAAAATTGAACAAGGTGATTCAAGTTGGGATGCAGGATAAACAGAAATCACAGTTTCTACCTTAGAAGAATTTAAAATATTGCTGGGGATTAAAAGCATAACCCTACTAAAAACAATGTAAGAATATTTGTAATGGATAACATTGAGGAGATATAAAATATAATATTATCGTTTTCTTCTTTTCCTAAGTACAAGACTCATTTCTTTCACAGAAAGGTAAAAGTTAAACATTTCTTCACATAAACTGGTCCTTGAGACAAATGCAATGCTGGATCTTCCCTGAATATATTTATATTGTTAGAGTTTCAAAGACCATGTGATGCAGTGTAAGTTAAATAGATGAAATTTGATATTAATCAGAATGAAGTTCAATATCCAGCACCAGTACTTTGTGATTGAACAAATAACTTACTTGGAGCAAATTATTTAACCTTTCATAGGTTTCCCCTAGTAAAAATAAGAATGAATATCTACCCCTTGATTTTTATAAAATTTCTTTCAGATACTTGAAAACTCAACTTGTAGGTCACTCAAGAAAAAATAGGCTATTATGATGGTAGAATTCCATAAGTAGCACTGTGGGTAGAGCCTCATTGTCTGCTGGACACTAGAATCTTTTATTATAGCAATAATTATAGTATTGATATTGTCTATTTATATATAATACCAAGGGGTATCCTTTATTTAGTAATTTATAAAGAAAACAAAAGAATTGCTAGAGAGTGAGTGAACCTATATTGCACAATTAAATCTATGTATGTACTAATATATACATATATAATATATATTTGATTGTATATAACACACATAAAAGATTATTCAGAGGAATCTAAAAGAGATATATAGTTCTCTGTCCCTATGAAAATGGTAATATCCTTCGGAATCTATTCAGACTAGGCCATCTTCTGTGTGTCTAGTTAGAGAATTTTTATGATTCGTGAATGTATTCAGTTAAAGGACAGTCTAGGTGTATTGAATCTCTCAGTAAACTGTACCTCCTGGTGTTTGCATCCTGTGTAGTGCCCATCTCCTTGAATATGAGCTAGCCCTGTTACTCACTTTGAACAACAGAATGCATTGAAGTATCTCCACGATGCTTTTGAGGATGGGTCATAAGAAAAGCCTTATAGCTTCCTCCTGGGTCTAAAGAATACCTTGCTCTGTGAGTGGCCTGACAACTACATAGGGTTCCAACTATCTTGAGACAAATAAGGAATCCCCAATGTGTCACTGATTGTCAAGAAGAGACTTCCATGCCTGCACTGTGACTGGATTGGACTCATAAAAGTTCTGGCTTTTCCAGCAATTGCCCATTTTCTATGGTTATGTAGTAGCCACCAAAGCCCCTGTTTTGACACCTGAAAATAACCGATATCTAATCTGGGTTTAAGGCACAAAAGGCAAACGTGTGTGTGTGTGTGTGTGTGTGTGTGTGTGTGTGTGTGTTTGTGTATGTGTGTGTAAATATGCTAAATTTTCCAAAATACTTTGGAAATCTAAGGTTTCCTAAGTTACAGTGTTCTCGCTTGGTTATGTAGTAGCCACCAAGTCTTATGTTGACTAATAGAGACAGGAGACAGTAAGAAACCAAGAGATAAACTGCTTGCTCTGTCTTTCTTTTGATGAGATGGTCTAAAATGGAACAATTTTACACTGCCTCCGTGAAGATATCCCAAGAGAGTCAGAAACTAGTTGTGTATATGGAGAATCTATGTGGCTCACTCAGTAATAAACCTTGGTTACTTCTCCTACCTACTATTGTTTTCTCACTTCTCTTTTTTACTCAGTTACTTTGAGTTATTCCCTCCAATAAAATGCTAGTATGCAAACTTTTGATACGGGTCTTATTTTCTAGAGAATCCAGGTATGACAACCAGGAAAGGGATATTATAAAATGCACTGACACATGCGAGGATAGATTTAGAGTGGAACAGACTGAAATCTCAGGTATTAAATACTTTAAAATTTTTCTTTAGGAAATTGTATATTTTCCAAAATATTTTGGAAGTCTAAGGTTTACTAAGTTACAGTGTTTCACTTATGTAGTTATGTAGTAGCCACCAGGCCCCTGTTTTGACAGATTTGACCCCTGAAAATAACTGATGTTTAATGTGGGCTTAAGGTACAGAAGGCAAACTTGTGTATGTGTGTGTGCATGTAAATATACTAAATTTAGACCTTATTTTACTTTTAAGATGAATTTGAATTTCAAAGTTAGTTGTATTAAAGCAACACAAGTTCTCATATGAAAAACTTGCTATAAACCCTATCATGAGCTCTTAAGAGATGTCAACTTTCTTTGGTAAATATAAACATTTTAAGAGGCAGGAAAAGCGCTGCTACAGAGTCTGTACCAAGACTAGGGCTGGAAGTCAGGAGAATTCGCTGCAGGTACTTAGAGTTTAGAAAGTGCTGAAGGGACTAAAGGCCAATGTGTTGGCTTCAGGTTAGTTCTTATGATCAACTATTCTTTTTATCTTCCCATAAGACCACCTCTCTCGTTTGTTGCAGAGGATGGGAGGAATAAAGGGAGGGGGCCAAGAAGGAGTTAGAATGTTTGATTTCAAATAGGAAATAGAATTCCTCAGATGGTGGCCCTGTAGCAATGAGAAAAAGCATATTAACTTCAGCAGACTGAGGAGGGCAGCAGGGGTGGGGCATTAGAATTATTCACATAATTTAACGCATTAAAAGTAAATCAAGACAGTGGCCTATTCGGTGTTTAGACCTGTGCAATTTCAAGCTCCTTTCCACGCATTTTTCTTTTGTTTATCTCGGGAGAGATGCCCACATGTGTACAATACAAAGAACTGAGTCATAAAAGCAGAGGCCTGTTAGCCTCCCTGAGGACCAATTAATGGTGTTCCAAATCTTGTGGGCAGGCAGATAAAAAGGATAGAGAGCGAAGGGGAAGAGGATGAATACTCAACTAGAGTAGGGCAGGGTGGTTTTTTTTTTTTTTTTTCCGATGTTGGAAGGGACTTCTTTAGTTATTCTTATCTAACTTCTTTGGGGTTTGTGGGTGTTTTTCTTTCTTATTTTTTTCTCTTAACTGCTTCTGTAGTTCTCCTAGTTGTAATGTGAACACAGAAAAGTAGTACTTCAAAATATCAATTATGCTTTCATCCGAACTGATGACAGCACGAGCCCAGATGAAAAAATAAATAAAAAAAGGCCATTTAGAATGTTTCTGTTTCTTCTTTCATATATTGGCAGTTTTATTGATAGGTGCTTGAGTGTGTTTTACTATTTGTATCTCCAAGCTGGATATTACTGTGAATGCAAGGAGCTTTGTAGTTCAACCTTTAACTCAATCTCACCCCCTACGAGTCCACAAGCCTTTGAACAGCAACGGAGTGGCACTTTGAAATCAGGAGTTGAAAGTGTTTGACATGGAAAGGGGAGCTTGAAAGTCTTGCTCTTTGAACCTTTTCTTTTCAAAGTCCCACAGAAAGTACAGGCAGGACAATAATGGGCAGGCTGGGGGCTCTCTGGGTGAAGAGGGAATGTGTGGTAATGAGGATTTAAGTGTTTCCCCAGCTCCATCCCACTCTGTTTCCTCTGTGAGAGGGAATTAAAGCTGCCTTAAGATAACACAGTCACCTTTTGGTGGAAGTAGTTGGTGTTTTGTGTTTTTTTTAGTATGTTAAAAAATATATATTGCTAAATGACATTATAAGAAAAGTTCATCCACCCAGTGAAAATCTTTTGAAAGTTTAAAAGAGTGGTCATTACTATCTATTTTTAAACATTATATATATATGTATATATATATATATATATATATATATATACACACACATATATATATATGCATATTTATATATATCACTATTAAATTTGATAAATAAAAGCAACCAGAAAATTTATTAAGCATGTATTATAAACATAGTACTTTATAATCTTCTTTACAGATGGTTTCCCATTGATCTTCTCTATAACCCAGAGATAGATATGGTTGATATACTTTACAAATGATCTTGAAGATTATAGGGTTAGGTAGCTAAACCACGAGGCTCCAAAGTACTGACATTGAAATTTATATTCAATTATTCTGATTCCAAAATACATGACTTTTGTACTATATGGCAACTGAGTATCAGGAATTTATTCATAAGGAAGACATTAAATGATCGATTTAATTAAGAGTAAATTAAACGATCGATTCATATCTAGGTGATTTTCTATGACAATGACAATAATACCATGATGGTGATATAAGTAAATTGCTTTCTTAAAGAAAAATGAAAACACATTTAGTATAATTTTAAGGACTTAAAGAATTAAGGGACTATCCGAAATCACAAGTGTGAATCCTTTCCGAACATTCTGACTAATCAATAAAAGTACATAATTCTGTTTTTGAGAATGATTGAAATGTACATGGTTGGGAAACAGCTACCTGAATTTCTTATATACATACTTTTTAACCATAAATTATCTCTGTAATTATTATGAATCAAAAGGCAATTTTTCATCAAAGCATTGCATTCTGTTGTGCTCCAATACCAAAGTAATTTGTCCCATTTTTGTGGTCATTTCCTGAAGAATAAAAAAAAAAAAAAAATTGGACTGGAATATCAGAACTCTCTGGTTGCTATGGTTTATTGATTGGATAAATAGTATTTTTTTTCCTTGAGCTTTGAAATTCAAAAACACACATTTATTTCCTATTATGAAATCGTGTTTTGTTTGCGTAACTAACATTCACTATACTGTGACTACATAACACTGGGTTAAAAGTAATGATGGTTACTCTAATAAGCATAGATCTCTGTGAAATCCCTCTGGCAGTAGAATGTTTCATTCCCTCCACAGGTTTCTTGAATAACTAATTTGTGGTTCAGTGTTTTCTATTTTCTGACCTATCTGAACTGAAAATACTTTGTTATAGTAGAAATATTTATATTATTTAAGCACAAGTATTTACCAATGTATATACATAAATACATTGCACGATATCAAAATACATACAAACATACGAGAGTATATTAAATTAGCAAGAGTCCTGAAAACAGACTGCCTGGGCACAGGGTCCTGGCTCAGATATTTTTTAACTGTGCAACTTTGGGAGAGTTACTTAAGCAATCTGTGCCTCTCTTTACTCAATTGGAAAATGGTGATGTTTAGTATAATAAACTCACAGAGAAGTTTTGAAGATAAATGAGAATACAAAAATAATGCCAGTAAAAGTTAACTACTGTTATTGTTAAAGGTACCATATCTTTCTTAAGTGCTCTAGTGATCTAATCACTACAGATACCAAAAATTTGAATATAGCTATAAACAATATGAATGTCTTACATCTCAATTTTTTTGTCTTGGAAACACTGAATAATTGTAATTATGCTATTTTAATCCTATTTTTATATTAATTTATTATAAATTTATAAAATCTGAATGCATATTTTCTCATTAAATTTTCTCTTACTACAACACTGATGAAAAGAAACACCAGCTAATAATAATTTGACAAACTCTGGAATGGGTAGGTAACATTCAAAGTAGCCCCTTGATTAGGATTCTGCTTTGCAACATAACTTTAAATGTGTATATGTGTCTTTATTTAATATAATCAGCTTTAGATTAACAACATTTAAGCCTTTCTACAGAAAAAGAAATGAATTCAGGTTTTTCTTTTCTTCCCAAATGGTGAGATTTACAAAATGATGTGTTAAATTAGAGGAGCAGATTTGGAAAACAGAACAATGAAAATTGCAGTAAGAAGTCCATGTGGTTGAAAGGTTATGTGAAAATATCTCCTAGGGAAATAATTTTGAAAATTAACTAAAAATGCACGTGGCTCTCTTTATATAAGATTATTTTAGTTAATCCAATTCCTAAAAAGCTAATGAGAGAACATTAATTTCTTTATCTGCCTTTAAATCTTAACAATCTGAAACTAGATGTAGAGACAGTGGAGATTCTTTACACATAATTTTTTCATCTGGATTCTAGGAAGAAAATGCTTTAAACATTACTCAATCAAAATCACTACTCAGAGCCTTGGGGAAACATGGTGGAGTGAGAGATCCTTAGATCTCTCCCTTTGAAACAACAATAAGCTGAACATCTAAAACTGAACAAAAAAACACCCGAACTGCACACCAGCACTTCTGAGCGTAGGATCTGTGCATAAGAGCTACCACAGGTCAGAATCCCAGGTGTTGGGCGGTGGACTGGGAGAAATAAAGAAGATGCCTCTCACAGCTGCCGGAGCTCCCTGCAGGAGGAAGAGAAGGGGAGAAGGAACAGCTAGTTCCCCGAATATTCCTGCCTGGGAAAGCTATGAGCTACCTGCAGCTGGCCAACAGTAGGGCCCATTCATCAGGGCAGAAAGCAGAGAAGCGGGACAGGACCACAGAGAAACAATAGTTGAATTTTACTGGCTCTGATTGCAAAACCGAGGCTGAGCTGCAGCCCCCAACACCTAACCCAGAGGGCCCCACCCCCCATACCCTTCAAGACCGAACACTGTGGAGCAAACGCTACCAAAACTGTTGATAACACTGATAGGGACTGAAACTGAGAGTAGTGAATGTTATTAAATTTCTGAAGAAAATAAAAAAGGCATTATTTAGCATTTATATAAAGCAAGGATCCAAGAGGCTTAGATACAACCTATTGGAAACCAAAAGAAAAGTTCCATCTTTTCAGTAGGCTAAAGAGAAACCTTTATATAATAAATCTTCTTTCTGGAAAATAGCAGTATACACTTCCAGTAATGCACAGGCAGAGAAATAGTCCATTAAACACCACAAACAACCCAGGTGACAGGGCATCTCAGAAAGAAAGAGAAAAATCTCCAGAAAATAAGCTTACAAACATAAAAATATGCAACTTAAATGATAGAAAATTCAGGATGGTACTTCTGGAAAAACTCAGTGACTTCCGAAATGAGACATATCAACAATTTCAGGAATTGAAAAACAAAACAAAACAAAAAACTAAATGAGCAGAGC